>NC_063196.1:600000-1200000 GCF_017589495.1 Alosa alosa | reverse complement strand
TACTGGTTAGGGGTTCGGGCTTGTAACCGAAGGACTGCCGGTTCGATCCCCGTCCAGTAGGAAAAAATGTGGGTGAGGGAAGTGGTTGAACACTGCTCTCCTATGCCCACATCCACGGCTGAAGTGCCCTTGAGCAAGGCACCTAATCCCTCACTGCTTCCCGAGTGCCGCTGTAGCAGGCAGCTCACTGCGTCAGGATTAGTGTGTGCTTGACCTCACTGTGTGTTCACTGTGTGCTGAGTGTGTTTCACTAATTCACAGATTGGGATAAATGCAGAGACCAAATTTCCCTCACGGGATCAAAAGAGTAAGTTTCATGTAGTTGAAAGAGTGTTGGAATTTCCACCCGCTGTGTTTATTGCGAGACAGGCAGTCGCTTTCAGTCATTGAACGTGCGCTGCTGTAATGGAAACCTTATTGTGTAGCCAAGTAGGCCTAGGTTAGCCTAAATTGAGCCACCCATTTTGATATGGTGTAGTGGGAAAAAAATCCTAGTTTGACTGAAATTACATGGACATTACATGATGTGCTAAGAGTCATATTTGTAATTTTCACATTTTTTTTATGGTGGTGGCACCAAAATTATTCTACTAAGGCTTCCTAAATGGTCAGTAGCGGCTTTGCATCGTTCTGTCAGTAAATTGGAAGGAGAGGGTCCTAAAACAAAAGCAGGCTAGGATGTGATGGGTGTTTTCTAAAAAAACTTTTATTTTTTATATTAAAATTAATTTTAAGATCAACATTGAGATAGACCAAACTTGTGTTGGGGTGGTTCTGACACCCCCATGACAATGGCCATCTCTATTACTATCACTACTATTATTACTATCTCATGCTTGATATGAAAATAAAAATATCTTACTGTCAATTTTTCCTTGGTAATATAGGCAGTGTGTTCCTTGCCCAATGGATGAGATGCTCTGCCCTCCCACAACCCCAGAGGGCCGCAATGATGAGAAGGCCTTGCTGGAGCAGCTGGTATCTGTCTTGAGTGGCACAGATGAG
The DNA here is from genome assembly GCF_017589495.1 of Alosa alosa. Taxonomy (NCBI): domain Eukaryota; kingdom Metazoa; phylum Chordata; class Actinopteri; order Clupeiformes; family Clupeidae; genus Alosa; species Alosa alosa. The sequence continues at coordinate 1,198,995 of NC_063196.1, read as the reverse complement.
AGTGAACTTGCAGAGTTAGACCGCGCACTTGGCATTGACAAGCTGGTTCAGGTGAGGACCAGTACAATACAGGAAAATGGTACCAGAAACTTTTGTGTTTGAAAAGATTTCTTATATTTTTGTGGAGGTGTTAAACTCTAACTTCAAGTGTTTATACCCCTAAAAAAATGAACAGAATGTTGGATAATTTAACTTCATTATAATGGCTACTTTGGCTAAAAAACCAACATGTTTCTCCATGTTGAATACAATACAATGTTTAATACATGTTGAATGAAAAGCCCTGAAGAAGACCAAGTTGTTGGTCAAAACATGTTGGCTTTTTAATCAATGTAGCCATTATAATAAAGGCTTTTTAAACTAATCCTTCCTCATACGTAACCTCTTTGGGAATGCCTGAATTGTTCTTTATATGATCATGAATTGATTTGTTTCTAGCCTGTAACAATTTTATATCTGAAACCACCATGCCAGTGGAATAATGGCTAATGCCCATTGAAACCATCAATCCACAGAGACAGAGTATAGAGAACTGGTGAACAGCTTCGTGCCGTGGTGTGGAAACAATTACCTCCTCTTAAATGTGGCAAATGTGTTCCTTGCTGTTGCTATAGCAACACCAAGATTTGGCTTAGCAACACCTAAGCAACACGAAGGCTACCAGAGTTTTGTTTTTGTTAAGAATGAAAGAAATTATGAAATGAAAAAGTGAATGATACAGTGTTATAAATATAATGATAGAACATTCGGTTTGTAGCCTAAGAAAGTCATAAACGTTTGGCTGAAGGTAGCCTATATATGACAGGATTTATTTATGGTTGTATAGTATAGCCTTTTGCCAGCTGAGTTTGCCAAATATATGCTAGGCCAGCAAAAATGGGGGGGAAACAATTGTCTTTATTACACCATAACTTAAGGAAGAATTTTATATTAACGGAAAAAAACCCACAAATGACTGAGTAGATAACTTAATATTGAGGTGCTAGCCTAGTTCAAAGTAAGTTACATCGTGCCCTTTGGCCCGTAATACAGGAAAATCCCCGACACTAGTTAAACAATGTTGTTCACATTTATGTTCACACTTGGTTCACACTGGGTTATGTTCACACTTGCTTGCTTTCTGTCATGTTTCAGTTCGAAAAAACCAAAGGCAGCTAAAGGCAGTTGATTTTTTTGTCTTGAATTTGTCTTTTATTGCCATAATAATGTGAGTTAATCTAGAGTTGACATAAGCTAACATGCTAGTTTTAGCAACTATAATAAGCACACACAATGACTAGAAACTTTGGGACATTATGTCAAATTTTACCAGTTTTATGTTACGAATGACTGGCAATACAGTTTAACTCACTGTGCTCAAAATTGATCATAATAAGTTTCACCGTCAGTATCTCCACTCTTGCCAGTTGTTATGGGATATGAACATCTCTCTAGTCGGCTTGTAATTGGTCAGCTGCCCATTTTATCCTGAGAGTTGTTATTTCTGTACCAAGTTGTTATTATGTTCCCAGAAATAGCAGACTATATTGTGGCATAGTACAAGGGCTTCTGCAGCTCTGTGGATATTCTAAAATTCTTCAGCCTTCTGAGGGGATACAGGCGCTGTCTTACCTTGTTCTCTTGGTTTGAGATATGTGATGTTCATGAAAGTTCCTCAGAGATGTTTACCCCAAGGTATCTGAAGCTGCCCACTCTCTAAAATAATAAATGATTGGTATTGTACACTGGTGACTCTCCTGGTATTTAACATTTTGAGCAACATTGTGCTCTTGAACAGTCCATCGCAAGTCAGGTGCTCTTGAGCGTTTTTTTCAGGAAAGTGCAGCAAGAAAGGTCCCACCTTCGACCATGTTAATGGTCAATCATAGACTAAGATTTTGGCCCCACTGGCTCTGCCCCTGACGAAAACAGAAAGGATGGAGGCAGCAAAGATAGAGGAGTTATTTCAGATGGGCAAGAACAAGGTAGGCAAAATTGGTGTGCTTGTCAAAATGTTAGCATTACAGCTGGATTACTGAATGAATGTTCACTGATGTTAAAGCTCACACGCTGTTTAGTCATAAAAACTGTAAACTATAACAACACTAAAGGTAACTGTATAAACAATGTACAACAAATGTTTCGCTGCCCACGGGGGGTGGGGGGTAGATGGGTGTGCATACCTTAACATTCATTCCCGCAGGCACTCCTGCCTGGTTAGAGCATTATAGAAGCACAGTTAATAACATTCTTTGTAAAAATATATATTGCCTTTACAATTGATTCACACACACACACACACATTTAAAGGAGCGATTTTTAGGATTGTTACTGAACGTTCTGTAGGCCAAAATCAAAACACAGGTGAACGTTCTCAAGACTACCAGACACGAGTCTCTTCTGGGTTGCCAGATGTACAGTAATGAAGACTTAGCTAACGTTGACCTGCAGCTGCTTTAACGTTTCTCCAACCATGACCTAGCTACACATTATGGAAACAGTGAAAACAAAAAATACCTCTCTAACCAACGTAACATATTTAGCTGAAGTTAGTGATGCAGATGAAGTTTAGCCTAGGCTACCTGGTGTGGAGAAATATGGCCAGCTCTGCGTCAGACTTGATATTCTTCGTTTGATGAAGACGTCACCATCTCAGGAAGCTCCTCCGATGTCCACTTTTTGTTTCTTTGTTGCATTTGTTTTGGAAATTTGCCTGCCTCTCGTAGGCGTTCATGACTACAATTGACAGCAAGTTGACAGTTGGCCTTTGCTAATTTGGCAACATAAATAGGAGGGTCCACGCACTTAGGTCTCAAAAAATTCTGAAAAAATTACCAGGTGTACCTATGTTACCCAGGAGACACACTCTAAAATTACTCTCATGTAAGATCAATACTTCCCAAGATACAGCCAGTTTTACAGGGGGGTGTCGATTTTGGTCAGTCTCTTTTTTTTGTCAAAGTTCACAAGCCCACAGCGCAAGAACTAAACCATGTAGGAGGCTCAAATTTTGCATGCTGGCACATAAATAGGAATAGTATGTAGCAAAATCGTCACGTTTGGTCTGGATAATCCTGCATGGTCATAGCTGTCCCTCAAAGTTGATACAAATTTTATTGGAGTTTTTGGCTGGGCTCTGTTTAAGCCTTCAGAAGACATATTTGTACTCAACATAGGCTCTTGATTTATTTTCCTTACTGAGATAAGTAGAAACACTCTCACAAAAAACAATGAACAGAAAATAAATTCCTTCAGGGTCTGAACAGCAGACCTTACAAGTCTAAAAAATCATTTTGGTTCTCATTTTCAGAGCACCTAAACACCTTGTGGGAATATACAAAGATTTAAAAAAAAAAAAAATCTTTATTCTCCATGATCTTTTCTTTTTAAAAACACCAATTTGACTTGTCTTATGCAAATCTTTCTTTTTCACTTTCCACCCTGAACATGGGCAAAATGCACCATTGACATCAATATGTTTTGTATAGAGCTACCACAGGTTACTCTATACAACCACAGGTGGCAATGTGGTGACTCTATATAAAACATATTGATGTCAATGGGGCATTTTGCCCATGTTCAGGGTGGAAAATAATATCCATCAAGAAAGGTTCATTGGAACAATAAATACTGTTATTAACCAGTTATCTAAAATTGAAAAAAGAGTTTTCACCTCATGACGAACAACAAGTTGTGTGACCCAAGGAATGTTACTGTTCTTTCACGGTCCACGGTCACCTCACCGGGAAAATCTGACCGTCATGTGTTGACCCTTCTACCTGCCTCTGAGTTAACATCTGCAATTGTCCAAGTGATCTCACTGCATGAAAAGTGTAATTTTCGTCAGTATGAGGCATGTAGATTGTCGTGGAATTTCAGGTTAATGGCTGTTCACGGCAATTTGCAGGCAACGCCAAAAACTACCATGAATTGTCAGAAATTGACGTGTGCCTTGCTTGGCAGTCAGCCCCCCATGACCCCCCTCCTCCTAATTCTAGGGGAGGCTTTAACATGTAAATGAAAATGCTGTGAGCTATACAAATGCAAATCAGGGTAGCAGGGGGAGTGCACTGTGCATGGTGGCATGACTGTGGCCTTTGGTCTTGCTAAAACAGTGGATAGATGATAACACAACTCCCAGCAATACGCTCAACAGGCAGAAATGATGCTGGGTATGACATGTCTGTTCCCTGCAAGCTCCAATAATGTAACCTGACTTAAAACAGTCGATAGACTCAAGTTTAGATTCAGATTTTCCCTTCACACCAACACAATGAATATATATATATATATATATATATATATATATATATATATATATATATATATATATATATATATATATATATATATATATATATATATATATATATATAAATAGCTCCCCAGTAGTAGTAGACTATTTACACAGTCCAAAACATTCTCAGTCCATACGCCACAGCAGAGAGAACTTCACTTCAATAACCTAAGTCCAACCGTTACGCCCCCACACCAGCAGGAGAGACACTTCCTCTAGTGAGCAGTGGAAGACCCGCCCGTCGCGCTTCCACCAGAACAGCTGATAGGATAAACAACAGTCAGTGTGTGGCTTGCCATAGTGTGCGGCGGCAAATTCAGAACAGAAAGGCTAGCCTACTGTTTGGTTAGGCTACTACTTCACGTTACTTGGAGCGCTCGTCGGCGCTCATTCCTTCTAGAAGAGGGGACCTTTTAAACAAGCATTTCCTTTTGCTTGGAAGAATGGTGAGCGTTGGATCATCTAGTGCCAGACGAGTGGTTACTTGTCTCACCAGGAGAATGGACATCAGCTGGAAATCAGAGCCGCGGTAGCCAGCCGTAGCCTACCAGGGTTTACTTTCGAGACTGCGTGAGGGCTTACAACCCGAACAATGGTAAGATTTAAAGAATAGACTATGCTTTCATTCTGCTGTAGGCTATAAGGAAATAGATACCAATAGATACCAATCTTAACTGTACATTTTGTTTTCACAGACTAACTTTGCCTCTTGATGAGGCCGTGACTTCCTCTTTGCTCGGAGCTGTCTGCAAGTCATTCAAGCAATTTGGTAAACTCCAGGTTGCTGTCCATAGAGGACAGGTTTGCTGCTCTGGAGTCGAAAAACTGTGCGGGAGAGACTAACTCTAAGAAGAGAAGACGGGTGCACAATCCCAAGCTCGCGGTAAGAATATGTTCGATGACTGCTAGCTAAGCTAAAATGTAGCCTAGCCTAAAACCAAAGCTAAGAATAGCCTAGTAGCCTTGCAAAAGAAAAAGTGAGCAGAACCAGTGTAAGTTTCTTTATTAAAGTGAATTTTTTGAGTCGATCGAGAAGAAAGAGGGTAAGATTTTTTTTGGTGACTATTTTTCAGGTGCATTGATAGATTTGTCGTGTCCATACGCAGTGCATCACACAGTACTGATTGTCTTTATTAATTGTGTTTTACAGCTGCTGGAATCGAGACAGAGTGTGCTAGCAGAGGACGAGGTGGAACTTTTGAAGTCCGCCACCTTAGACCTGATGTCAGATGAAGACGCCGTTGTTGGCTGGGTGTCTGAATGGATTGTATGATCGCCGTCCTTTCGTAGCGACTCCGAAGTACAAAGCCACGCACCATAGACGTCTGCAAAACAGGCCTGCCTCAGAAAGAGCCGCCAGTTACTTACAGCCCCCAGACGGCAAACAGCCAGTTGACGGAGTTGTAGCTTTTGGGCTGCTCGTGAGCTACCCATATGTTTTGTGGGCAGATCCTCGCTTTGTACATAGTTGTGTGTTTGTTTTAACTCATTGAATGCCAAGCTGTTTTCGGGAGCTTTGTCCTAGAGTGCCAGCAATCTAGACCATTGTTGATGATTTTTGTACAGCCACAGCATATTCTGTGTTATAACTATGAACACATACAATGGCTCGATTAAAGGTGAGACTTTAAGCTCGGTGGGTTGCAAACCGTGTATTTCTACATGCCTCTGTTCCTGAGAAATCCCAAGCTAAACAGTGGCTAGATTTTTCATCAAAATGCGGCTGTTTTTTCTAGAAATGGAGATATAACGTCTTTCATGAAATATGAAGTGTTGCCTGTTACTTACTTGTGTAAACTTTCGGAAGTGATCAGCGAGACCTGGCGAGACTGCCACCTAGTGATAGACCCATGAAAATGGCCTGGTTTTGACCTGGCGTGCATCGTCACTGATTCGACAAAGCGGCAACCGAGTTATGATAAAATGTCAGATTGTGAGTTTTCGATCGTCATATATTTCATTTCCATTCATCACAGAGTTCCCAAAATCACATATAAGGTGTGTTAGAGTCTCTAGTTTCGTAATTAAAAAAAAAAAAAAAAGCTAAAAACGTAATATTACGTTTTTGGCACTCAACGGGAAGGAAAGGCACTCAATGAGTTAATAAAGCTCTTTCTTTGCATAAACATCTTCCTGGCAAATGTTCCTTTCCTCTATAAATTCATTCATGTCCTTGATGGTAATAATAGTGTAGCCTACATAGGATAACAATGACATAACATATAATATGAATATATATTCATTCATATATATATATGAATATATATTCATTCATATATATATTCATTCATATATATATATATATATATATATATATATATATATATATATATATATATATATATACACACACACATTATTATTTATTATTTATTAAAGTTTACCAACGTGCTATTATATCTTAAACACTCCACAGAATTCTCACATTGAGTGACTGATAACTTCAACAACCATAGCCTACCATTCACTTGGCGTTGTGCATAACCGGCATTGTCTGTAGGAACAAAAACAAACCAGCGATCAGGAGCTCCCCGCACCTAACTCCTCCAACCCCTAAATAAGCTATACCTGCGTCTTCTCACTCCCCCCCGACTGAGATTTTTAGTCACTATACCGCTGGAAGCGACTATCTGGCCTATAGGCCCCTCAAGACGACAGACCACGGCTGTCTCCTCAGCCCAGGGTTTAGCACGCCAACCCCCCCAAAATGGTCAGAAATTGCAGAACGGTCTAAAATCTAACGCAGGGTACTTTGCTCCTTCAACACAAACAAAAAACCAACGTCTCCGCAAACAATGCTGAGATGGCACTTACCAATTTCCGGTTGTTTTCAAGATAGCCAGGTGAATCCAAACTAGTTTCCCTCTCTCCATGTATTTAATCGCAACAAAACTAATTACAAACCACTCTTACCAAATAAGTAATATCCACGCGAGTCTCCCGACAAGTTTGATCTTCTAGGGTGCACTCAAGCCCAATCATAGTAGCCAATCCAATATGCAAATACACAATTCAACCTGGTTGCGTCTTTTGACACCACTTTAGTGGGGCGTTCACCTACCCAATGCGTATTTAACTACTCCACAAAAAAAAAGGTCCCAAAGCTAAACTGGATATCGAGTCCCCAATATGTTAAGACCACCAGGCTTGTTTGTGGAGATTTAACATATAGGAGACCACACGTAGATAAGCGTTACCAAAATATGTTTATTAAAGTAATAATGTGTGCAAAACGTGAACTACAGTCAGTAGTGGAGTGTAAAATGTAAAATGCAGTCTAAAGATAAAGGCGACGCATGTTCTCCTGGAGAGAGGGAACCTCGAATCCAGCCAGGTAGCCTCTTATATAGCTGGATGCCCTGATCAGCTGACTAGCAACACCTGTGCACTGAGAACCTGTGCATTGACTCCGCCCTGCAACACAGAAACAAAGACAGGCAAACTGAGACCAACAGTATCATAACACATGCACCTCACGCATGCACACACACACACACACACATAGACAGAGAGAGGGAGATAGAGAGAGAGACACAAACACACACACATCAAAATGAGAAAGAGAGAGAGACACACACACACACACACACACACTCAAGCACACACACACAAACACACATACCTATAAACCTGATTTATATAATTTCAGTATGCTGGTGCTGATCCAGTGAGTTTTTTAATTGACCGAACCTACCTTTTGGCATTATACAGCACCAACCAACATTAATGTTAGCACTCAGCTAGGTAGCAGTCTCTGATTTATTCACTTATCAAATAACAAATAGTTGTTACGCCAGTGCTGTCGTGTAATACTAATCAGAAACGCAATTCCATTGTTGAATTTGAGATTTTATCTAATGCTACAGACTTTGAAAAAGATTGTCTTTTAAAAAAGCATTACAAATCATAGAAGATTAGCCGAAGACATAACTATTTAATTAAAAGGAGTTCATATGGCTATAGATCAGATGCTTAGATTCTAAGGCCAGGGAAACCCAAAAGGATTATGCTAATATGCGTTAAAGAAACCGAAGAGTTCCTAAACACAATGCCAAGGCCTATGGATTGACAGCCTGCATTGTAATTTTCTAAAGGTTGAAGGCCCTGCAATGATCTTGGGAGTAGCCTAATGCAGCTTTTCTTTATGGCTGAGAAGCCAGTGAAATCCAATCTCTTTTGTCTGCTATTTGTTCATTTAGGCCTATACTTACAGTACCTAATCACTTTGTGCTTTATGTTAACTTATTTGACCATATTACCTTAGTCTAAATACCTAAAGTAAATTTGCCAATGTGAATGGTGGTCAACCTACAATAATTAATGATGATGCTGGCATATTTCATTTAGACTTAATACTATGTTGACCCCCCTCCATTATAGTATGGTTGTAAAATATCTTATTTGCTTTACAAAGTAAATGTAATCATTAGCACAATGACTTTATGTTTCCCATTTATTGAATTTAGGCAGGCAACACCTGAACATTTATTGAATTTAGGCAGGCAACACCTGAATAGCCTCTAGTTTATGCTCCTGGACTTGTGGACCTGGACCTGTGGTTATGTTTGTGTGTGTGTGTGTGTGCGTGCATGTGTGTGTGCGCGCGTCTGTATGTTGCTCCCTGCCTCATCCCTCCACCTCCTATCCCTCTACTTTACTAAAACAGCTAGTTGATTATGGGTAAAGGTTTACATGTAATTCATTTAAATATTAGGAGTCTGACAAATAAATAGACCTTCTAAGAGCCTGGCTGGTCTACAACAAGCCAGATGTTATTACTTTTTTCTGAGACCTGGCTTAATAGTAATATCTCAGACGATGAAATAAAGCTCGTGGTGGTGTAGCCACCTATGTCTTATCACACTTATCCTCAGAGGTTGTCAAACCTAATGAAATTCCTGAGTCCTTTGAATGTCTTTTTATACAATTATGTCTCCATGAAAACAAACATTTGACTATAGGTAATATTTACAGACCACCAAGCTCCCCCTCTGAGTCTATAAAATGTATTGCCAATACCATTAGCTCCTTAAACTGTTCAAAAGAGATGATCATCCTTGGTGACTTTAATCGCAGTTGGCTAGACCTTTCGTCTCTTCATGAAAGACATTTTCTTGAGAGCCTTAACTTAACTCAGTTAGTCAAAGAACCTACTCACGTTAATAATAGATCCAAAACCCTATTAGACTGGATCTTGGTCACCCACCCTGATGGGATAATTGAATCTGGAGTACTTCCTGACTGTTTTAGTAACCACTCTATTCTGTCTTGCATATGGAAAATGAGACTACCAAGATTACCACCTAAAATTATTAAAGTAAGACAATTGAAAAACTTTAATGATGAGCATTTCATTCAAGACCTATTGAATATTAAATGGGACAGGCTTAACTTAATTTCCGCTGTTGAGGATGCTTGGAATTATTTTCACACCGAGGTTCTCCAAGTTATTGATAAGCATGCTCCATGGAGATCAGTAAGGGTAAAAGGAAGACATCTACCCTGGATTGGTGGTGAACTACTTACACTATTTAAACAAAGGGATAAGGCATGGGGTAAATATCGTTCGACTAAGGACCTTGTAGATTGGGAAACATATAAACACTTCAGGAACATATGTACTACAAAAACAAGGAATGCTAAATCTAAGTATTTTAAAAGTTCTCTATCAAATAACTACAACGATCCCAAGAAATTTTGGAGAAATCTTAATGAGTTATTTAACAAATCTAATCCAAGTGCTCCAGCTAAAATTAGATTTAAAAATTATACTCTTTCTGATCCACTTGCAATAGCTAATGCTTTTAATCAGCATTTTGCTTCCATCTGCAAAACCCAGTCTCCTAATTCCAACAACATCTTAAATATGGATCAATACTCTTGTGATAGGCCTACCTCTTTTTCACAATTAGTCCCGTCGATGTACAGAGAGCTATATCTAAACTAAAGACAGGCAGTGGTAGAGACTTAGATGGTCTGGAAACCAAGTTCATCAAGGTCGCCTCTGATATATTGTCATATCCACTATCTGATTTATTTAACCAATCTTTAACCACTGGTGAGGTCCCATTAAGATGGAAATGTGCCAGAGTAACCCCAATCCATAAAGGAGGTGATCCATTTGACCTTAACAATTATAGACCCATTTCCATTATTAGTAGCGTGGCAAAAGTTTTCGAAAAGCTAATATTAAATAATTATATTAATGCGTCTTCTATTTTGTCTCAACATCAATCAGGTTTCAGACCTAAATGTTCCACCACAACTGCCTTATTGAAGTTCACCAATGATGTATCATCATCCCTCGATGATAATATGTCTACTGGAGCGATTTTTATAGACTTAACCAAAGCTTTTGACCTTGTTAATCACTACATGCTTTTAGACAAACTTCATGCTATTGGGCTCTCAAGCTCTTCTTTGGTTTAGCTCTTATTTACATTTTCGTCAACAGTGTGTCCTTTTTCAGGGTAGTCTATCCTCCTTTGCCATTATGGAAAAGGGTGTCCCTCAAGGATCTTCGTTAGGGCCTCTCCTATTTTCAGTCTTTATCAATGACCTTCCACAATAGCCTGGCTAGCGCCACCACTTCTCAATGAGACGTGGTCTGGGAACCAAACGTTCATTTTCTCGTATTTGAAAAAAATGCCCAGATCCGTTTATTGGGTGCCACGGATGTCTATCAAATGCGTCTGTGCATAGCTCATCATCGTCTTGCTTTCCCTCCTGTTCTGTGATTGGTTCCCTATCTCAGGCGAAAATTTGCGATTGGAGACTATGGTCTCCAGGCTGCCTTAGCAGCGTGAATCAAATCGCGTGCAAGGCAGCATGGGAACACCCAGGCTACTTCCACAAGCTTGCTCAGACTGTTCTATTCACTTATATGCTGATGACACAGTGAGCTATAATTCCGACTCTAATATTTCTAAGATACAGAACACTCTTCAGACAGACTTTGATATTATTCAAAAATGGTTCCAATGTAATGACCTCCTTTTGAATAAAAAGAAATCATACTGTATGCTTTTCCCAACAAGATCTACTGTTAAACAAACAAACTTGTCAATTAACTTTTTAGATGGCACCGCTCTTGGCAGATTTGATAAATTTAATTACTTGGGCTTTTGGCTTGATTCTCAACTCTCCTATAAAACCCACATCAATCATACTATAAGAAAGTTGAATTGTAATATAAGGATGCTGTATCGTTTCAATAATTGTTTTACACAGCAGATTAGGTTGAGAATTGTGAAGCAATTACACTGCAAAAAATGAATTCTAACCAAGTGTTATTGATCTTATATTAAGATTAAAAAATCTATTTGGTATTGTTTTTAGTATGAAAAGACTTACCTAGCGCCCTCTCAAAAGATCATTTTGACTTAATTTAAGAAGACTTTAACTTATTTTAAGGAGTCTTATCAAGACAAATTTGCTCAACGCACTGGCAGACAAATTAGCTTGTTTTCAAGATGAGATGTCTTAAAATAAGTCAATTTTTTTTTTTTTATTAAGTCAAATGATTTCACAAGAAAGCGCTAGGTAAGTCTCTTTATAATGAAAACAACACCAACTAGTTTTTTTTTATCTTGATATAAGATTAATAACACTTGGTTAGATAAGCAGTTTTGTTAGATAAGCAGTTTTTGCAGTGTATTATTTCCAATTATAGACTATGCTGATGTAGTATATCAGAACTCCACTGAGACCTGTCTTAAGCCTTTGACTGTTGTCTTTAATAGCATTTGCAGATTTGTGTTGAAATGTTCATACAGGACGCATCACTGTATCCTGTATGATTCATTGAATATTCTGTCACCCAACGCCAGGAGACAGTTTCATTGGTTCCAGCTTATTTTTAAGTGCATACATCTTAGTTATCCACTCTACTTGCAACAACATTTAATACCTTACCAAACAAACTATAGTTTGAGGCACACCGAATATCTATCATTTACAGTACCACATATCTCCAAAAAAGACGGGCGTTCATTTAAATACAAGGCTCCTTTGACTGGAATAGCCTGCCTGGGGCCTTAAGATCAATTACATCTTTGAGTCGCTTCAAGACATCTTTGTTCACATATCTGAAAGCAAGTAACCGTTGTAATTGTTTTCATTGATGCTTTTTTGTGTGTCTTTGATCTGTCTGATCTGTCAATATGCTCTGGTATAGAGATGTGAGCGTACGTGTCTATATTTTCGTATATGTGTATGTATGTACTGTGCGCATGCATATATGTGTCTCTGTATGTATATATGTGGATATGTAGATGTATGCTTGTTGTATATATGTGTATATGTATGTATTATTAGGGAATGGGAGCTGTTGGGTTGGGGGTGGGAGAAGGGGGCTGTATGTGAGTGAATGTGTATGTTGTACTGTACTGTACTGTAGTATCTTGTCCTTGTACCTTTGTCTTTGTCCAGTCCTATCGAGGACCTTCTCGAAAATGAGATGCCACATCTCAAGAGGCATTCCTCTTTTAATAAATAAAATAAATAATACTAACAAAGGTGTATGTCCCAAGTCGAAGTATTATTGTGACCACTGAACTTCAGTATACTTGGAGGTTAATGGGATATAGTGGCATAAAATATTGTTTATTGATTTAATTTCAGTGTATTACTTGTTGTACTGAGTCAAAATAAGTGGCAAAAAGTGGTTGAAGATTTAAGACCTCTTACAAGGGACGTTTGATTTCCAGGGTGGATGTCTTGAACCAATCCTTCAGCGACTTCCCACCCAGCCCTCTTCAGCATCCAGTGTGACCACAGATCCAAAGTTGACAGCATACTCCGCTCCATTCCCCCTCAAGTCCTCAAGTCCTCCTCAGTTCCCTTCAGATTTGGGTGGAGCACATGGGTTTGGCCTTGGATCACCACGGGGAACTTTCCATGGGGGGATGGCTTTGAGGCCTGGAATGCCTCGTACTCCTACCACGTCCAATCAACTCCGCCTACCCCCAAACCAGCTTAGACTCCAGCTCCAGCAGCGACTGCAGGGACCACAGCAGGTAACAGATCAATTCTTGGTCTTTATTTGTCTGAACCCACTCCACAGCGGAATTTCTTTTGGTTTCTTTCACACTGTATTTCTTTATTTGCTTGTTTTTAACAACTGTTTTATTCATGGTTGAGTCATGGTTGTACAGTCTGTACAAATGCTCTGCATATCCACACCATTTCTGAGGTGTGGATATGCAGAGCATTTGTACAGACCGTGTGGGTATTTTCTGATTAATGTTAATATCAATAGAAATGGTCTTGGCATTTGTCCCTGGCATTTGTCTCTCCTCTCCTCACTTACCTACCGTGTAGCTCTGGTTGAGCTTTAGCCTCGACTGACTGAGCTCTGGATGAATCTCCTGCGTGGTGAAGCAGCAGTAACATCACCGACTGACAATCGATTGGCTTGGTTTTGATTAAGGCATAATGTCACACATATCCACTATACATCTTCACCTTACATACACAATGAGCGACAAAAAGAATGTTATTGCTTCATATCAAGACGGTTATACAGTGCCCTCGACAATTATTGCATCCCTGTTTAAGTGAATATAAGTGGTATTTTGAAATGAACATTAAATGCAACCACCATATCTATCCTAGCAACACCTTTGTAACCACACTGCAAAAAGTGCTTATGTAATGAAATCTAACCAAGATTATTAATCTTATATCAAGATAAAAAAAAATTAGTATTGTTTTCAGTATAAAGACACTTACCTAGCGCTTTCTCGTGAAATCATTTGACTTAATTTAAGAGAAGTTTTAGTTATTTTAAGACATCTAATCCTGAAAACAAGCAATTTTTTCTGCCAGAGCGTTAAGTAAATTTGTCTTGATAAGACTCCTTAAAATAAGTCAAAATGATCTTTCGAGAGAGCGCTAGGTAAGTCTGTTCATACTAAAAACAATACCAAATAGATTTGTTGACCTTATTATAAGATTAATAACACTTGGTTAGATTTCATTTTTTGCAGTGCATCTCTGCATTATCTATTGGTTACACTTTACATGACAGCAGACATAAGAGTGACATGACACTTTCATGAACGTGTCATAAACAAGTCATAAACGTTTATGACATAACGCTTCATTAAGTGACATTCGGTTTTTGTCATAACAAGTTAGGGTTAGGATTCATGTGTTCATGACAGTGTCATGTCACTCTTATGTCGATACTGTCAAGTGAAGTGTTACCTATCTATATTTACTTTTTAATTTTAACGATTTTGCATTTTTTCATTTGTACTGGCAATTAAACCATGTCAACATAGCACTTTGGGAGCCACAATTTCCCATTTTCATAAAGTCGCAATTTTTAGCATTCAAGCCAACGAATACGGTGAGCTACATGGTAAGACCTGTGAGTAAGTGCGTGTAGGCCTATTTGTTTGGAACATGCTGATGTCTGGCACTACATTTGTGAAGTTTTCAACTACTGATGTCACCTTTCAAAGTAGGTCAACAGGTTTGTCTTTGACAGGGGTGCTTTGTTTCCATATGGCATTTTAGTTTTGATGGTTTCATGCTATCATGTGCCAGTAATTCACTGCACACCAGATCCTGGGGTTTCTGTCCCATTTTGTCCTCAATTTAAGTGAATCTCAATTATTCAGGGTCGTAGCCTACTTGCATTTACTGCTAAAATGATGTCTAACATGATCTGCCACATAAACAATGTATATTTCTATTATGGAGGACCACAGGTGTCACTATAAAAGTAAATAACAAAAATGTTAATTTGCCAATGAAAAGAGAATTGCGTCGCTGTCGGGCGGAAACCTCCGTATCCATATTATTGGTCAACCCACACGTCAATCAGTAAGTTTTATACAAATGTAACCAATGAAAAGTGTTAGCTTGGGACTAAATCTCTTAACTCCATTGGAGAATGTAAACTAGTAAGTCTGCAGATTAAACAAACCCTTTCTGCCTATAGCCCTTGCCGTTTTCAGTATTAGTTCATTGCTTACTAGCCTACTTTGCAAAGGCTTGGCCAGATGTATTCAACCACAGAAGCTAAATAGAGTAAACATGGCTTTAGCCATGGTAACAGGTATGTTAACCCTCCCGTTTTCTAAATATCCTGTATTTTTATATTCTCATAAGCCCTACAAACGGGCCTGTCAGTCTCTGTAAGCTACTGCTGTCCTGTTGCCCCTTGTCTTTCTAGTGAAACAGATGTTTTCAAAGCATTGTTTTTTTGCTTGAATGCGATAGACTATGATGTTAACCTATTTAAGATAATGGCATGCTTGTTGTGAGAGCATGATTTGATGGCAAATCTGTCAGCAATGTCACGTTAGACCTAGCTTTTCACCTCGTTTAGTAAGTGGAGCAGTTGTGTAGCCTGAATTCTTGATGTCAGCAGAGGGATAGCAACGGAAAGACCAAATGCTGAAATGTTCCCGTTTTGGGTAAGAAACCGGGGAAATGTCCCTTATTATACAATTTTTTCTCTAATTTAATGTTTACATATGCAAATTAGGCATTATCTAATTAAATATGCGCTAATTTGCATACATTTTAAACTGAGCATTGGATACAGCCAGGTTCAAAATTATATTAAAAACATATGCTGTCAATAGCCTTAAAAAATCGATTTTTGCCATGTTTTTAGGCATAAAATGTCATGTAAGTCAGGCTAGGAATAATATATCAACAAACCCCTCTGTAAAAGTCTTCTAAATAAAGGTCGCTTAGCAACTGGGACGCTGGCTGCAAGCCGCTCTGTCTGACCTGGTCGGATTTTTTAACATTTTACTATTTTATTCCTGATTATTTTTCTTCAATTACTGTAGATTCGTTAATTTAGCTGTACAGTTATAGATAGCCTTTTTTATTTAAACTGTTTATTTTGTTTTTCCACACTTTTATTGTGTTTTATGTCTGCCTCTAGTCCGAGTTCTAGCTCTACCTGCGCTGTTTTTTCGCCTGGTGATCAGCTGTTTTTTCCCCCCTGCCGATTGCCATCAGCAAGGCCTTCACTGCTTTTGGACTTGCTGTCTGCTTGTGTAGTGGAAGCTGTGCTGGATTCGAGCTTGCTAGTGTCTCTCTCCTTTTCTATTCTGAATACGCTGGGTTCATATAGTCGGTTGACTGACCAGCCGGAGATTGAGGCTTAGTGCTAGCTAGGTGATTAAATTGCACACTTTGGACTGGCTGATGCATCAAGCCATGTCGGAGTTTGTGTTTTGGCTATGGGGGCTTTCAGTACCGCCCTTGAACCGACGATTCGCCTCCACCGACACCATCAACATCGAGGTGCTCCACCTTTGCCGGGCAGCGGGGATCCTCCGGCGGAAAACGCTACTTGCACAGAGGCGCACGTCACTCTATCATCCGTGCGACAGACGAAAGCATCCCTCCATCATCTCCATGGGATTTCTTGCCTAATCAACGCGGTTTTCCAAAGCAGTCCGCTCCCGCAAACAACTCGCTCCCTACAGTGTCAGTGGAGAATCTACAGCGACCAACAACGCAGCGAGAATCCGTCTCTCACATCTTGGACAACTTCGATGGAGCTGCTGAGAATGTCACATCACAGGGCTCTACAGTGCGCCCATTTCACTCGCACATGCGAGTAAAAATGATGCCGTGCGAGTGCAAAAAAATATTTAGGCGCACTGGTGCGAATGACTTCTATCAAATCCAAGAGCGCGCAGAAAAAGCGGAAAGTTAGACTAGCCAGCCAAGATGCAAAGATTGAAGAAATTTGTTTTTCTATCCACCGAATTTATTGGATATAGGAGGAACAGGATGATATTCTGAGAATGCAGTGAGAGAAGGAAAGGTAACCTAACATGCCTTTTAGCCTAGTTGACGTATTGGCTGCAATATGCAATATCTGTAGCGAACCGGCACAAAAGTAGCCTCCCGTAATACTCCCATTTTATTCAAAGGTAGAACGCTACTGACAACTCCAGGCTTCCACGCATGCTTGTTTGTTTACACCGAATATATAAGTAATAAGTATTAAAAATAAATATCCTTGATTAGCCTATGTTGGGTTTTGTGGAAGAGAAAATTGACTGTTTTAGTAGTAGTATTAGGCAGTATGCAGTCAGATAGGTCACCATGGGCATATTTGGATTAGCTATAGATGGATTCACAAATAAATAAATTAGCCTACATTTGACAGGATACTTGATATACAGGCTAAATGCAAATATGCCAATGTATTATATTATTTACATTAACAGAATGTAGGAGAATAGAACAGACTGAAAATAAAGTAGGCACTGATCTTTAAAATCCTTCCTGTAGCCTAAATGTTGTCAGTCATTCTTAATATTCACAATTGGTGCACTGGCATGTTTAACTGTTAGCTGCAGTATAATGTTAGATTATGCGGCTGTGACTGACTGTGCGCCCAAATTTTCGTCTTTGCTCCTAATTTTTTTTAACTCGGACGCACAAGTGCTCCTGAAAAAAAATTTTAGTGTAGAGTCCTGCATCACCATGGCACCTGAACCGCCGCAAGACCTTCATCCGAAGGTAAAAGTTCTCACAGCTGGTTCACCGCAGGAAGTTCTGCAGCATGCCCAAGACCCTCCTCCCGTCAAATTTATGTTATTGAACGATCTAATCTATCTGTAACAAGACTTTTTTATTTTAAACGACCGCTTCACGTCTCATCACCTGGACTTTTTGTTTATAACGGAGTCTTGGCTCAGCGGTAATGGCGTCATTCCACTTGGTGAACTCTGCCCTTCTCACTGCAGCTTCATGAATTCCCCAAGGACTACTGGTCGTGGAGGTGGTCTGGTCACTGTTTATAATAACAACTTTAAATGTAGAATTGTACAAATTGATATGTTCTCCACTTTTGAGGTACAGCTTGTAAAGATAAATGCCACCCTCCTCTGTGCATTAGTTTACCGACCACCAAAAATTAAGCTTAATTGTAATTTCATTCAAGAATTTGCTGATTTACTATCTTTTATGGCCTCTCGCTCTGACAATTTCATGATTTTAGGGGATTTTAACATTCACATCTGTTGCCCATCAAAACCTTTGGTTAAGGACTTTGTATGCCTTGTGGACTCTTTCAATCTTGTGCAATCTGTTATGGCCCCGACACATCAGAAAGGCCACACATTAGACCTAGTATTGTCTTATGGTTTCAATGTTTCCAACTTAGAAATTATGGATGTTGGGGTCTCTGATCATTTTTTTTATTTTATTTGAATCTATTTTGTTTTGTCCCCCTGTATCTCCCCCTAAGTCCTATTCCTTTGCCCGTTCTATTAATTCCACCACAGCCACAACATTCTCTAATACTTTCATCCTCACCTACTATCTCTGTTGCTATTTCCACCTGCTCTGACATTGAAGAATTAGTCACTCTCTTTAATGCATCCTGTCTTGAGACCTTAGACTGTGTTGCCCCACTAAAACAAAAGCGTGTCAAAACTATCACCACTCCATGGTTAAATGCCACGACCCGTTCTGTCAGAAAATCTTGCAGGAAAGCAGAGCGCAAATGGAAAAAAGAGAAGCTTCAGGTCTTCTATGACCTTTTCAGAGATTCTCTAAAGACCTACAGTGGGCATCGCTTTCAAATGACCACTTCATTTGCGCATTATGCGGCGTGAAGCTGCGTGAAGCTTTAGTACCACTTTCAGCCACTGTGCGTCGCTCTGCCACTGTACATCGCTCTGCCTGCCGTCCCTTACATAATTGTTGCCGAGAGTAATCCCAGCCTACGAATTCAATAACAAAATAAATCAGGCATAATTAAACATTACCTCGATTTAGGCTACTTGGGTATGGCTTAAGGCTTGACTACACGAAAATCGAAATTTGCTGTCTACATTATTGTCAGTGTTGGGGTTAACGAACCACGCAAATCAAAACAGTGGTGTGATAATTGAGCCAGTAGAGAAATAACTGTTCAGAATTAATCTGTAGTCTTGGGTAGGCTTCTGCAGAAAACAATGTTGTTGCCGATTTAATACTATCTGGCTTACGTTTTTTAACAGGCTACTTAATAGAGGCTTAGACAACTATGACCCACGCTTTGGTTTCTCAAATTAATTTGGCCTACTTCTTGACTGCAATGTAGTCAATTGACTGCTTGACATGTCATTTTTATTTTTCTGTACAATAAACAATTACATCTGCTTTATGCTGCAGAATTACATTCATAGTTGGCTGACTGCAGACGCCACTTCCCTCCCCCATATTCCAAGATTAAGATAGTATGAAGTGCTTTTTGTAAAAAATAGTTAAAACTAATAGCTATTTGCAATTTGACAAAACACTGGTCCTCATTTTTGCGAATGCGAGGACGATATGAGCCTGTTGCATTTAGTTAGATGTCGAGAGTCACGCGATAATGTTTGAAAACCACTGGCTCGTAATCACAATAATTTAACACACGACAGTTGGATAACCTACTTCATCATGTCCCCATGGCTACATTTTTGTGAGTAACATAGAGATCGTTAAAAACAATAAAGTATGGCTCTCCGTTTGGGACATCAAAAACTTATATTTTAATAGACTACCGGCCGAAGATGCTGACTTGCAAAAGCCTCGGGATAACACGCTATCTCCACTATCATCAGTCATGCCCCTTGATCAAAGTGGGGAATGAAATAAAAGTTTGATAACCACTGGCTTAACAAGTTACCTACAGTCCAGAACACAGAATCTGTTGCAATATTCTGATGATCATGCGATGATATCGCAAATGTTTGTTTTCCAAAGTAAGAATTTCACTTCACCATGCACCTTCGACAATACCTGGCCTACCTGGTATCATTACAAACATTATTCTGTGTCCTAAAACTGGCATATTTTATGGCATTGTGTCATGTAAGTTCGTTGCAAAATCTAGAGAAATGTGTGAGGTGGTCAGCGGGGGGGACAATTGAGACACACATTGATTGTGTTATTACTTGAACACTCCACACCATCCACAACTGTGGTAGGCCTATCAGGGCAGGAGGATTACTGTCAGCGCAGGCTTTATATAAAAATTCTTCAACAGAAGGCCTCGAATGTTGTCTTGTTTGTGGAGCTTTGCTTTTTTCTGTAATTTCGGCTTCATTGAAAATGAGGGCTTCCCTCAATGACCCTCCGAGAATAAATAAAGGTTGAATGAATGAATGAATGCAGGCTTGCCCAAAATAAAGGCATGTGGTTTGGCGAGCCTACAGTAAATAACAGACCCGCCAGAATGTGCGTTATGATGCTTTTTTACGAAAGCAAGATGTTTTGGTACCCCACGACACTGCATGTTCTTAAATAACAATGATCATCAGTAATATTCGACCATTAATTTGGGTAAATGGGCAAGCGTGACCACCTTGATTGGCTGATTGGCTGATGATTGTAACGCTGGCATGATTCCAAACACCTCCCTTACGATGATGAGTGACAGGTCTCAGAATGCGCGGCGCTACACAAGGACGGAAGATGATGAATAACTGGGGTCGTAGGCTATTCACAAAGGCTTTTATCTTACTACTAGGAGTAGGCTACTCCTAAATCGACTTAAAGACTTTAGATTGGAGTTTTTCTTAAAAGTTATTCACAAAGCCTTTCAGACAACTCCTAAACTAGGAGTGAGTCTTCGTGGCTATGGATGACGCCATTACTCATGCACGAGCTTGACTGAAGTGACCACCTTGATTGGCTGGACGATTGTAACGCGGGAATTCCAAACACCTTTCTTCCGATGATGACTGACAGGTGACAGGTCGGAGAATGCGGCGCCTACACAAGTAGTGCGAAGGACGGAAGATGATTAATAACTGAATAAAAAGGCCTAGCCTAAATGAATAAAGAGTAAGGCAAAACAAATAGCTTAGTAGCCTAATGAAACATAGGCCTATGGATTGATGCAGTAGCCTACCTTTGCAACATTATTAAATTAATCTGTCATCATATCCCTAGGCTACGTTTGCAAATTTTAATTTGATTCACAAGGAAACGTTACATTTCATTTACATGTTAACAATGAGTAGTTTTGGTTGTTGTTGGTGGCGTTATTGCATCCCTTTTATGAATGCAAAATTGTTCCCTTGCGATTGGAAGCTCCTGTTGCGCATAGGCTATTTCAAAACATTGCAACGTAAAATGCCACAAAAAAGCTGTTTATGAATAGGTCTTAGTGAGTTAGGAGTCCTCTCGACTTAAGCTGTCCCAGACTTAGGTGCTACATTTAGGTCTAAAATGCTTCGTGAATTACTTTTTGTGAAAAAATTAGGAGTCCTGAAGTTAGGAGTGACACGCCCATTATTTTTAGGAGTTGCTCCTAAATTCGCCAGTTAGGAGCTACTTTTAGCCTTAAAATTCTTTGTGAATACGGCCCCTGAATAAAAAGGCCTAGCCTCAAGGCAAAACAAATAGCCTAGTAGCCCAATGAAACATACGGATTGATGTAGTATCTTTGTAACATTATTAAATTATTCTGTTACTACGTTTGCAAAAGAGATCATTTTAATTTGATTCACACTAATGTTACATTTAATTTACATGTTGACAATGATTAGCCTAGTTTTGTTGTTGTTGTTGGCGTTATTGCATGTTAGTTATGCCTACAATGCAAAATTGCTTCCTCGCGATTAGAAGCTCCTGTAGCTGCATAGGATTTCAAAACCGCAGGTTTGTGAATAGGTCTGTGAGTAAGGAGTCCTCTTGACTTCTTTTAAGCTGTCAGAGGTGGGAAGGTGTGATTTTTGGGGAAGGGCCGGATTAACTGGGCACAATTGTCTGATGGCCCCTTCCCCAGCCAACGTGAATCGGGTGGTTAGTTAATAGGCCTATCGTGGAAGATTTTTCCTGCCATCTAAGGCACGAAGAAGATCTGTGAGGCCAAGCCTCACCAAGTAGCTTGTTTGTTTACAACTAACATTCCATTTAATTAAACTGCTTTATAGGCTATGCCGAAATAGTTTTCAACATTTTGAATATTAGTGTCAGGTGAATTAAAATGTTCTCAAAGTAGCTAGTAGTAGTATTAGTAGTAGTAGTATGGCTGAAAGCTGCTTGGGACCCCGTCCAAGCAATATAACCATACAAACGCTTCCTGCACTCATTGTTTCAAAAGGAGTAAATTTGGCTTTGTCAGAACTGAAGAGCTGTGGGACGCACGGCACGGTATGCCCAATGAAAATAAATTAACATAACGCAACACAACACAACACAACACAGACCCCGCTTCTCTCGCCAGTCACTGACATGAACTAAAACACAGAACCCGCTTTCTCACGGCAGTCACTGACAGTAACCTAGAATAAATGCATGGGGAAAAACACTTCCCCATGACAAAGACATCGTAAAACACTGAAAGTTAATATTTTGTCACTAACAACATTCATCTGTCCTTTGTCAAATGTATTATGTTCCAAGTACCCTATGCGTAATTCTGCTTCATAAAGTTGAACAAATACATTTGCTTATTTCACAGAAAAATATAAATAGCCAGTCTACAGTGCAGAGTTGGTAAGTTATGGTAGGCCAATCTGCAGTGAACATACAAACAGGGGAAATTATTTCTCTTGCAGCTGAGTAGCCTCAGGTGCGCACGTAGACATAAGGCCGAACATGCAAGCCCAATGAATCGCGGTTTCACGACAAATCGCGCCGTTAAACTTAAATAGGTTAACATCACTCTAAGTTCGCCTTCAAGCAAGGAAAACGATGATTTGAAGACATCTGTTTCGTTGGAAGGGCAAGGGGTAGCAACAGGGCAACACAGAGACAGGCCCGATGGCAGGGCTGTTTTGAGAGTATTAAAATATGGGATATTCTACGGGAAAACATTAAAACTGCAAGACAGCGGGGAAAGTTAAAAAATACGCGGATAAACACGGAAAAAGTTGGCATGCATTGTTTCGTCCCCGTGCACAGGGATTTTTTTGTCATACTATTAATCACATATGA
Organism: Alosa alosa; assembly: GCF_017589495.1. Lineage (NCBI taxonomy): Eukaryota > Metazoa > Chordata > Actinopteri > Clupeiformes > Clupeidae > Alosa > Alosa alosa. The sequence continues at coordinate 1,175,810 of NC_063196.1, read as the reverse complement.
TTATTTGTGAAATTGTGCAAACAGGCTAACACATTTGAAAAGGAAGGACTGGTAGCATGCAAGCTCACGGGAAAGATTGATTTAAGAACGTTTGTGTGTGGCTGTGGCGCGGGCGGAAGACAATTGGCAGGGGAGGGTCATGTCTTTTTTAACAATTCTGTCGGAGGGTCATTGAACAATTTCTAGCAGACAAGAGAGGGTCATGCAACTTCCAACTGAAGCACTCAAAATTCCTCCGGTGGCCCCTTCAATAAATAACGATCAGTCCCTAGATTGCTGCTGGGCTATATGTCTTGGTTCTGTTAACAACTCATTGTCAAACGCATAGCCTATCTCGCAGTTGCATCCATTACAAACAAACATGCACTGTGAACGTCTGGGATTGGGGAGAGCACTAAATGCTCTACTGAATAAGCACAAAGTCAAACCTTTAAATGAAAAACACTCTTTAATAATCCAAAAAAATAAACCGCTAATGAAGTAAACTTGACCAACGATCAAAAAATCGTTTTATCGCTTGTAACTCCCATTGATACCAGGACGTAACAGGAAGGCATTTGGCTGAGCAACGGAGGTTAATATGCTCCATGTTTTGTCCAAACTGTCTATCATCGTTGCACTTTCGGAGTAAACCGAATGTTTCATTCGCCCCTCGCTTCAATCGTCCCGGTTGTACCTACTCAAAACGCAGATAGAACCTTATTATTCTAAGGTAGCTAAATAGCGTTCAGCATGATTCATGCCCAATTAATTCCCCTGTTAAAGTGTTCGCCTTTGTAGTTTGGTTTTCGGATAGCCTATGATAAACGGCTTATGGCCAAATATGTGAAAACGTTAAAATACAGTAGGCTTATAAACCCGAAAAAAAAGTTGACAGTGATTTTTTCATAATCACTTTGGAGGGTCATAGAAAAATGTATTGTTGGCGAGGGAGGGTCACTTTTTTTGGACTAATGCTCCCAAAACTCCTCCGGTAGCCCCTTAAATAAAATAACTAACAGTCCCTAATGAAGTAAACTTGTGACCATCAAAAATCGTTTATCGCCTGTAACTCCGTGATAACAGGACGTAACAGGAAGGCATTTGGCTGAGCAACGGAGGTTAATACTCTATATTTTGTCCAAATGATGTCTGTCTATCATCGTTGCACTCGGAGAAAACCAGAATGTTTAATTTGTCCCGTGCCTCTACTGCTGCAAACGGATTCACTTTCGAAGTTAACCAAATATTTCTTTTTATTAGGGCAGGGCAGGCATATTTCTGGCTATTACATTATTTCTAAACCAGTCTGCTAAAGTCTGTAGTGAAGTCTGTGTAGGGTTTTCCAGGCCATTTCTTTTTACGAGACACCCTGCTCACTTGAGCCATCTACCGGTTGTTTGGGTTGTTGCAGCGTCTCACTGGAAAAATACAAATTAATACCGCGTGATCCCACGCACGGACCGCGAGTGAAGCTGGCCAAATCGAAGCACTGCCCACTGTACCAAAACTCTGTTAAGGCAGCAAAGGTTGAGTATTATGCTCAGCTTATCAACAATAATGCTCATAGGCCAAAAGTTTATTTAATACCATTAACTCTATTATAAATCCTGCCTCAAGGCCATCTACTCTTGCCCCTTCAACAGAAATCTGTGAGAAGTTCCTCAACTTCTTCATCGATAAAATTGACAAAATAAAATCTCAAATCTCACCTCCAGATTCGGATCCCTCAGTGATAGAACTTTCACCTAGCTGCCTCCAACAGTTTCAGGCTATATCTTCCTCCCAGCTTTCTAAGGTGGTCTCCCATATGAAATCTACATCCTGCCACTTAGATGTTTTACCTGCACGCCTTTTTAAAGAAGTTTTTACCATCATCTGCCCTCTTGTATTGGCCATAATTAATCACTCACTAACCAATGGAGTGGTCCCCTCAGCAATTGTGCAATTGTGCAACCTTTACTTAAGAAACCTAACCTTGAGCCCAGTGACCTGAAGAATTATAGGCCTATTTCTAAATTACCTTTTCTGTCAAAGATACTAGAAAAGGTTGTCCTCTCTCAGGTTTCTTCTTATCTGAGTGAGTTCAATATATGTGATAAATTCCAATCAGGTTTTAGATCTCTGCACAGCACTGAATCGGCCTTGCTTAAAGTCCAAAACGACATTCTCTTAGCAGTTGATTCTGGATCTTACTCCCTCTTGGTGCTTCTTGATCTGAGTGCAGCATTTGACACCATTGACCATAACATCCTATTAAAACGCTTGGAGGATGAAGTTGGTCTCCAGGGTTCTGTTTTGCAATGGTTCTCTTCTTATCTTAGTGATAGATGATTTTCAGTTAGTTTAGGCAATTTCTCCTCTTCCTCTGCCCTTATAAAGTGTGGTGTTCCTCAGGGTTCCATTTTGGGCCCTCTTTTATTCTCTCTTTATATGCTACCCCTTGGCTCAATTTTTAAAAAGTATAACATTCAGTATCACTGCTATGCAGATGACACTCAGTTTTACCTGCCTGTTAACACTAATGGCATTTGTTCCTTGGAGAATATTTTTAACTGTCTCAGTGACATCAAATGCTAGATGGCAAGAAATTTTCTTCAACTGAACGAAAGTAAAAATGATATAATTATTTTTGGCCCTCCAAGTGATGTTTCTATCTTGAAAAATGCTATGACTAAATCAAATCAATAAAATAAAACAACAGCAGTGATTGGCAGTAAAAATAAATAATGTCACGCGTCTTGCACCTCTCAAACTGGGCTATCAGAGAAAAATATGAAATTATGAAATATGACTAAGGCATTAAAATGCTGCTTGTTTGTCAGGATACTTTTTCACTGATTTATTTAAAAAATATGAGCTATGAGTGTGAATGTTATATATTCCATCCCCTAATTCTGTTTTACTGGTTTATTTGACAAATAATCTATATGGATTTGCTCTATAAAGACCTTATGTCTGTTTGGGATTGTTTTGAGAGCCTATTGATGTATCTCAGAATAAAGGAATGTCCACAACATTAGTGATGTTTTTGTGCATGTGTGAATGTATTTTACTTAACTCATTGAATGTAGCTGGATACTCATGAACGCATGTCTCTAATAGCCACAATAGGAGTCATTTTAGCAACACTGTATTTTGTGTGGCCCATAACGACCCAGTGGATCATGAAAATGTGCCAAAATTCACATTCCTTGCTTGTTGTTGGTACATTAATCCAAGATTGCCACTTATCTGAGATGTAAGAGTTCAGTATAGGTTTAAGGTCTGGGGCAGGGATTTGACATTCTGTGACTTCTTCATTGAGGGCTTGCTTAGCAGCACTGTCCGCTTTCTCATTTCCCCTCAGACCAACATGGCCTGGGACCCAGCAAAAAAACTACACTCAACACATAGCTGTATGTTATGTACACATCTGTTATATATTTGTCATATTGAATAGCCATATTTATTCTGTTTTATTATATTCTGTTAATACTACATACATTATTCTACTTATTGTATGAGATAACTGCTAATACACTGCACATATTTATATTTAATTCATATTACTCTAAACCACCTTCTGTAAATCAACTGTATACTACTGTCTACATTGCACTATATTTCTTGACCTGTCTCTGTATATTTCATCACCTTTCTATACTTGCATCACATTGCATGCTGTAGCTACATGAATCACAGCTAAGATCATTGGTTGTTATGAAGGCCAGTCGTTCTAAATGGATGGTTGCTATGGCCAAAGGCCAGTTATCTCTGCCTTTGTCAAGCGGGCATATCCTAACTTTATGTTATTTTAAACATCTGTATTTTACTTAGCCTACTTCCATACAGTGACTCCCATTAAGAAGTGGCCACTTCATTCGCGATTCACGCAGCAACATTATTAAATTAATCTGTCACCATATGCCTATGCCAACGTTTGCAAAGAGGAGAATCTTTTAATTTGATTCACAATGAAACGTTACATTTAATGTACATGTAAACAATGAGTAGGCTAGTTTTGGTTGTTGTTGGTGGTGTTACTGCATCCCTTAGTTATGCCTACAATGCAAAATTGTTCCCTTCGTGATTGTTAGACGCATTTCAAAACATCGCGACGTGAAATGCCACCACAAAACATTGTTTGTGAATCGGTCTTATTAGGAGTCCTCGCTTAAGCTGTCACAGACTCAGGCGCTACTTTTAGGGCTAAAATGCTTCCTGAATTACTCTTAGTAAAAAAAAAATAGTCCTAAAGTTACGAGTGACGAAGTTACGAGTACAAGCATCTCATATCAAATGACCATGGCATTACGCTAAGCAACATAAATCCCATAACGTTACAGCAACATCTCCCTATGACATAGCTAGCCAGCTTCTAGCCACACAAGAAATGAATGATGTTAAATCTCCGCTTAGCATTCTAATAACAGAAGGGGCACATTTATGTGGACCACTACAACATGACTCATTACAGTGCATGAAAATGCACTGTACAGTACTGTTCTTCCTAGGCTTCTTCTTCTTATTCTTATTACAGTGCATGAAAATGCACTGTACTGTTCTTCCTAGGCAACTACTTATTATTATTATTACAGTGCATGAAAATGCACTGTACTGTTCTTCCTAGGCAAATTATTATTATTATTACATTGCATGAAAATGCACTGTACTGTTCTTCCTAGGCAACAACAACTTCTTTTTCGTATTACAGTGCATGAAAATGCACTGTACTGTTCTTCCTAGGCAACTTCTACTTCTTATTACAGTGCATTCTGTACTGTTCTTCCTAGGCAACTTCAACAACTTCTTATTATTATTATTCCGCTTACCACTTTTTCTGTACGCAATTTCTCTTCAACAGTTTAACTTAGAAACTTCATTCAAACTTTGTAACGTAGGTCTTCAAACAGATCGGGTTGGTATGACTTTTCAACTTTGAAACTTTTATACTTTTTAAACTATTAAAGAAAAACTTTTTAAAAATCCCCATAGACTTAACATTGCCGATTGTGACATCATAATACGGCCGTTAAGCAATTAGAATCCTATGGCAGGTGTTCAGGCCACCTGCAGCCTCAGGCTTTAACCCTCTATACCCCAGTGGAATTCTACAACAATGCTTCAGATTCCTGGGAATTCTAAGAGAAAAGGGCAATTTGAGAAACATTTTAAATAACCAAGAATAACTAAAAATCTAATGAAAAGTGTCAATTGTAAGTTTCTTTCAGTTTAAAGATTAGAAATTGCTCTTTCAAATGATATATGATCCATTAAAAATTATATATTCATGTTTCCCATAGACAGCCATAGGCCTACTCACTTACAGTCTCAAAGTTTTTCACTAACAAAAAGTTATAAATATGGTTCACATATTTCTGTATTAGAAGCTGGGAAACACGATACTATATGAGTACTGATTTCATTGAAATAGACTGGCATATCTTGCACTTATTTGGGATTTAGCTGGACAGTGAGCCTTACAGCTAAAAATGATGAGGATATGAACTAACGAGGCCATGAAGCATAGCGTATGAAATCGTGACTCATTTGATAAGCATGTCACCAACAACAGGGACTGTTAATCCTGACATGGATTTACGCTTTGTTTTATATGCACATCATGTTATATAATTTATCTAAACTTGATCAGTTGATGATAATGAACCTGTTGCACTCGTTCACTAACCTTCAACCTATCCTGTGCTAACATTACGAAGTCTCAGACTAACGCTAACGTTACATCAGTGAAGGTAGCAAATTAGCAGGCTTTTTTTGTAATCATAAGATGACGGAGACATTGGCCTACTTGTATACAAATACATTTTCCTGACATCCATAAGCAGAAAACACAACGGTGGTTCTCGCTTTGGTTATTAGTCAACAAAAACTCATTTAGAGACATACATAAGTAGTAGTTTGCAATAACTATCTGTAAGTGGGATAACGATAATGTTAGCTTTACTGTACATGCCAGAAAGGGGTAATGTTAATGTGATATAACTGCAAATAAACCTGGCATGGGTTTATCATAAACTTTATTGTTAATTAGGCCATGACCCATCATTGAATTATGCCTATATTTTGCTGGTGCTAGCTAAACTCAAACTGACTTTCACAGTGACAGCCATACAATTTTTTATGCCAGAGAGGCAGCTAAGTCAGTCATGACAAACGGGAGGATGCTAACGTTAAATTTATTACACTTTCATGTTTTATTTTGTCAATTTCTTACATCAATATGATCGCCACTTACATCAAAACATGGTGGATGCACATCAATACCATCTCATCTAATGAGAAAAGACGCTGACGCTTGTTAGAAGCCATAACTCCAGAGGCACCGTGAAGTCCTCAGCCGGTCAGTCAACAGGCTAAACTCAAAAAAATACCGAGAAAAGTCAATAGCGACCTAGCCATTTAAGTGTGTCAAAATAAAAGTCTGGTGTTTATTTATCCACTAACGCTGTATTATTTCATGTATGAAGGTTATACTGTAGCAGATGTCTCTTTAAGAATTGCGGCCGGCCGCGGCCGTTACAGGAGAATACAGAACGGCCGTCGACGGCCGCTACGGGGTATAGAGGGTTAAGCATACAATCTGGGTCAATTAAGACTACACATCCTATTCAACTGTTTCCTCTGCCCAAAACTGTTTCAAAATAAAAGTCCTCACTACAATAATCCACTGTTAAAGGGGTGGTTCAGGATTCAGGACTGTCTTTAGTGGCAGGCTAGCACATACCGTTGACTTGCGCTAGCCTAGCACCTGCGAACTCTGCAATTAGAATGACTGGATGAAACGTGCTGAAAACGGTCTCCACTGATAAATATCACACTTGCTTACTTGGAAATAAGGTCTTATGTCCAAAATCCTGAACAATGTAACCCATTAAACTACTGAACTTTTTACATTCAACTTTTAAACGGTCTACTTTTAAACTATCATTAAACTATCTATCTATTAAACTAGCTGTCTATCAACAACTTTTAAACTATCTACATTCAACTTTTAAACTATATACATTCACTAGCTGTCTATCAACAACTTTTAACTTGTCATCAACTATGTAAACACTTTTCATCAACTATGACTCCTACCCACTGTAGCTAGTTAGCATAGTTAACAAAGTTAACATGTTAGCATTGCTAACATTAACATTTTTAACAAAACTGCTAAAAATGATTAGCTAGGTTAGCTAAGTCACATGGTTAGCATGTTAGCATGCTAGTTAGCATTTTTAACAAAACTGCTAAAAATGATTAGCTAAGTTAGCTAAGTAACATAGTTAGCATGTTAGCATTCTAGTTAGCATTTTTAGCAAAACTGTTAAAAATGATTAGCTCAGTTAGCTAAGTAACATGGTTAGCATAGTTAGCATGCTAGCATGTTAGCATGTTAGTTAGCATAGTTCACATAACTGCTAAAAATGATTAGCTAAGTTAGCTAAGTAACATGATTAGCATAGTTAGCATGCTAGCATTGTTCACATGCTAATTAACATAGTTAGCATAACTACTAAAATGATAAGCTTAGTTAGCTAAGTCACATGGTTAACATAGTTAGCATGTTAGCATTGCTAACATAGTTAACATGTTTATCAAAACTGCTAGAAAATGTTAGCTAAGTTAGCTAAGTAGCATGGTTAGCATTTTAGCATTGCTAGCACTGCTATAAAACATTAGCTAAGTAGCATGGTTAGCATAGTTAAAAATCTTAGCATAACTGCTAGCAAACATTAGAGCCATTCCTACTTTCAGTTATCGTCAAATATCTACTTATACACAGCCATTAAACTAATTGAATATTATTCATTAAACTTCCAGTCTGTCAACAACTTTTAAACTATTTACCTTCAACTTTTAAACGGTCTACTTTTAAACTATCTATTAAACTAGCTGTCTATCTAGCTGCCTACAACTTTTAAACTATCTACATTCAGCTTTTAAACAGTCTACTTTTAAACGATCAACTTTTATTAAGCTATGCAACCACCATGTCTATCCTAGCATCACCGTAGTAACCATCTCTGTATTATCTGTTTTAACTACACATGATATTTTACATCACAACTTTAGCATTTTCATGCACTGGTAATTCCTTGGAATTGCATTTCTAGTTATTATTATTCCACTTTTTCCGTACGCATTTTCTCTTCAACAGTTTAAATTAGAAACTTCATTCAAACTTTGTAACATAGGTCTTCAAACAGATCCGTTAAGCAATTAGAATTCTATGGCAGGTGTTCAGGCCACCTGGATCAACTGCCAGTCTCAAGCTTTAAGCATACAAACTGGCCCTATTAAGACTACACATCCTGTTCAACTGCTTCCTCTGCCAAAAACTGTTTCAAAATAAAAATCCTCGCTACAATATTTCACTATTAAACAATTTAATCCTTTAAACTATTGAACTTTTTAACTGTTCAGCCATTATAACTGTTACTTGTCATCAACTATAACTCCTACCCACTGTAGCTAGTTAGCATAGTTAGCATGTTAGTTAGCATTTTTTGCAAAACTGCTAAAAATGATTAGCAAAGTTAGTTAAGTAGCATGTTAGCATTGTGAACATGCTAAGTTAGCTAATTAACATAGTTAGCATGTTAGCATTATTAGCGTGCTAGTTAGCATAACTACTAAAAATGATTAGCTAGGTTAGCTAAGACTCATAATTAGCATTGTCAGCATGCTAGTTAGCATAGTTAGCATAACTATTAAAAATGATAAGCTAGGTTAGCTAAGTCACATGGTTAACATAGTTAGCATGTTAGCATTGCTAGCATAGTTAGCATGTTTAGCAAAACTGTTAGAAAATGTTCATTAAGTTAGCTAAGTAGCATGGTTAGCATAGTTAACATTGCTAACATAGTTAACATGTTTATCAAAACTGCTAGAAAATGTTAGCTAAGTTAGCTAAGTAGCATGGTTAGCATTTTAGCATTGCTAGCACTGCTATAAAACATTAGCTAAGTAGCATGGTTAGCATAGTTAAAAATCTTAGCATAACTGCTAGCAAACATTAGAGCCATTCCTACTTTCAGTTATCGTCAAATATCTACTTATACACAGCCATTAAAGTAATTGAATATTATTCAATAAACTTCCAGTCTGTCAACAACTTTTAAACTATTTACCTTCAACTTTTAAACGGTCTACTTTTAAACTATCTATTAAACTAGCTGTCTATCTAGCTGCCTACAACTTTTAAACTATCTACATTCAGCTTTTAAACAGTCTACTTTTAAACTATCAACTTTTATTAAGCTATGCAACCACCATGTCTATCCTAGCATCACCGTAGTAACCATCTCTGTATTATCTGTTTTAACTATACATGATATTTTACATCACAACTTTAGCATTTTCATGCGCTTGTAATTCCTTGGAATTGCATTTCTAGTTCTTGTTATTTTTCTTCTTCTAACGCAGCTAATGCAGCTTCAACCGTTTAACGTATTTAACGTATTTTTCAGCTTTGTAACTTTTATACTTTTTAAACTATTAATAAATAAATAAAAACTACTCAAAATTTCCCCATAGACTTAACATTGGGCTGTGACATCACAATAGAGCCGTTAAGCAATTAGAATTCTATGGCAGGTGTCCAGGCCACCTGGATCAACTGCCAGTCTCAGGCTTTAAGCATACAAACTGGCCCTATTAAGACTACACATCCTGTTCAACTGCTTCCTCTGCCAAAAACTGTTTCAAAATAAAAGTCCTCACTACAATATTTCACTGTTTAAACAATTTAACCCTTTAAACTACTGAACTTTTTAACTGTTCAGCCATTGTAACTGTTACTTGTCATCAACTATGACTCCTACCTACTGTAGCTAGTTAGCATGGTTAGCATAGTTAGCATGTTAGTTAGCATAACTGCTGAAAATGATTAGCTAGGTTAGCTAAGTAACATGGTTAGCATGTTAACATTGTTAGCATGCTAGTTAGCATAGTTAACATAACTAATAAAAATGATTAGCTAGGTTAGCTAAGTAACATGGTTAGCATAGTTAGCATGTTATCCTGCTAGTTAACATAGTTAGTATAACTACTAAAAATTATTAGCTAGGTTAGCTAAGTCACATGGTTAGCATAGTTAGCATTTTAACATTGTTAGCATGCTAGTTAGCATAGTAACTTGGTTAACATTATTATCTTTGTTAACATAGTTAGCATAACTACTAGCAAACATTGGAGCCATTCCAACTGTTAGTTATCGTCAACTATCTACTTAAATAATTTAACCATTTAAATTATCAACCTATTTAACTGTTCAGTCATTCCAACTATATTAAACCTTATCTACCAAGCAAATCATTTAACCATATAAACTCATCATATTTTTGCATTTTCATGCACTGTATTTCCTTCAGGAAATGCTTTTCTAGTTATGTCTGTAACTATAAAACACTTACTTTCATAAAGGAAGCACACCATCCAGCACATACACATGGAAACTGATATTTTAGGTACTTGGCCACGAACTCAAAACGTGTCTCTCTGAAGCTCTGTTCTATCTTTGCTCTGAACGCTGTGTTGCTAGGCAACATCAAATAAATGTCTTTTCAAGGTATTAAAAGTGTACGTGTGATTACGAATGGATGTGTGTGGTTTGCAATTAGAATAAACAAGAAATAACATTTCCAATAATTTCCCATGATAAATTACATAATATTTGCACCTTCCTTACTTGTGAAGCTCACACCGTATTTCAAGTACACTAGTGAAATGTAATACAACATTGCCACCTAGCGTTCAGATGTAGGCTATTTAACATTAACGTGACATTGCTTGATTAGTCAACTCCATGCTTTTAGGAAAACAATCTTTTTATCATAGTTCCCTCTTCAATGAGCGATTACCAGCTTGTTTTTGTAACAGAGATAGCTGTTTATTGTCCCTAGGTTTACAGAAACACCTATTCATATTAATACGTACCCGATGGAGTGCTGCCGACCACTGTTCATTACGTCCCAGAATGCCTTGCATGTCTTTACAACAAAACAACACAGTAAAACCTAAATGCCCGTAAACATATGCATTTGCATACTTGTAACATTTTTAATAATACTCTCCCGTCATGATATTTAAGAATAATGAAAAATTTTATTTGAATACCGTCAATGTGAAAATAACTGTACTATGTCAGCAATAAATAGCTAATGTTCTCCTTATCATTTCAGTTCGTAAGTCCATACTATCCCATGGCAAAGCAAGGATTTCATGATTGGGTAAGGTTGCCCGGAGACATTGTGGCTGCCAGAGACATTGTGCATACTGATAGTTGATAGCATTGTGATAGATGTACCAGTACAACTGCAAATGTGGAAGGTGATGGTTACCAAATACGGGTGGGTGGTTTGCCAAATGCTTGAAACTTTTTGAATGTTTTTTTTTTTTTTTTTAGCTTATGCACCCTCACATTGGAGTCCCGAGTTCAAATACAAAATTTGGTATCGATATGTGACAGTGTTCCTGAGATATGGACGACTTCCTGTTTTGAGCTTCGCCCGCCCGATTTCGTTTGGCTGTGACGGGCAAACGCTTTCGAAAATCAAAAATCCTTCTGGTAACTTTTGTGAGGCTTGGTCCAAGGATAATGTACGTCAAGTTTCGTGGCGTTTGGACCAAATTTGTGACCTGGAAAAATTTAGTTTCGCTTTCTGTTCAATCCAATATGGCGGACGAACGACACGCCCACCTGACGTCATCTTCGCGACCAACTTACACCGGTACTGACCGGACGTTTTAAAGTTGGAACGGTGTCTCTGTCTCAAAGGGCCTAGGCGCTAGAGCTGACAAAAAATTAGGGACACGGGAAAAATAAAACTTAAGAAGAACAATAAGTGTGCTGCTTTGCATGCACACTTAATTAACACCTAAATGTGTAAATCGGACTTTTTTATTGTAGTAGTGTGATAGAATACATGCTATGGTAACATACTAGCTTAAAATCTCAAAATTGACCAGTGCATAAAAAAACGATATTTTCACCTGCCATGTCTCGCCTTAACAGTGATGGGCAAGCTACTTGATATGTGAGCTAAGCTACCAGCTACTCTACAATAAATTCAGCTTCACTTCACAGAAGCTACCACCCATACAAATGTAGCAAGCTAAGTTACAAATTGTCAAAAGTAGCTTGAAATATCCTCGTATCCTCGTAAATCCATTTAAATGTGATTTTGAAAAAAAAAAGTTAAAATAATAAAATTTATAAGTATATGATATGTTAAGTCATCATACGAACTTTGACAACATGATGTTGAATTATTTAAAAATTACAAGGTTGTTTTCAATTTCCTGAAAGCGAATGGATTTGGACATACGAGGTTTCCGCCCGACAGCAACGATTTACAAAAAATATTTGGAAATCATTTATTAAATTACCAATAAATGCCTCATTTTAAAAAGCGATTTACAAATGGAAAAGAATGCCTTAAAAACATTGTAACACACAGTGGGTAAACAATCACCAAGCTCTGATTGGTCGGATATGGTTCATCTTAGAATTCAGCTGTCATGAGCACCTTCTAAACTCAAAGCAGAGATGCTTAATAAACCTTTAAGGAACTCTACAGTGCAGTACATACAGTAGCTGAAGATCTGGCTAAAACAGCCCTAATGGAAGTGTCGTGAATATTTCTTTTTCTTTTTCGGAACCTTTAGTGTTCTTGTATAGGCTAATTAAGGACTTGGCCCACTAAGCGACACTGTGTTATATTGCCCATTAACTGATCAAATTTGACAGATAGAAGCAAACATTCTCAGCGGACTTTTTTTCTTTGACGTTTTAACTGAATGGTAGTGTCTGTTTTTCAGTTCATTTTAAACTTAAAAAAGCAAAGGAACAAGGTGATTGTAGACGTTTACAGAGATCTGAATGCACCTCAGCCCGGTCGGAAGATACTTTCGCTTTAGGCAAAACACTTGCTGGGCTCAGGAGGATAATTTGCAAGCTGTTGTAGGATTTTGAGTAGCCTAGGCTGTAGCGTGATCATAATTAGAGAGTCATAATTTACTATTAAAAGATTTTTAGTCATATAACTGCTTAAATCCCGCTTGCTCCAAAACAAATTAAAATGTGCAAATGCTGCAAGGTAATGATAGACAACCAGTGTGAAAAAAGTTAGACTTAAAATGTTTAAAAACTTAGAAGCTTAGAATTGAAGTGTTTTCTTAATTAAAAGCATAAATTGTTTTTGCTAGAATAACCTGTTATGATTAAATTTAGAGAGTGTTTTTCTTAAACATAAAAGAAGGTTTGTTTATAAAACGTAAAGTGTTGCTCAGACTTAAGGAATATTTACTTGAAACATAAAATGTGTTTGCTTAGATATAAAAAGGTTGTGTTAGATTTAAAGTGTGTTATGCTAAATGAAATGTGCTTTAAACAAAATGTAAGAACATAATGTACTAGCTGTAAGAAACTGTTTGTCAGCAAAAAAGGTTGACTGGCAACTAGAAAAACAAAAAAGCAGAACCATTACTTCATGGCAAGACAGAATATGACCAAATTTGGACATGTTCAGCCTGATCGAGGTGGGTATAAAAAGAGAACGGCCCTTTCATCAGGGTTCTTCTTTTTCCTTTTCATTTTTCTTCGGATCGAGCCGTAGAGACATTTTTCTTTCTTTGTATTGTTTATCTATACTTAATAAAAGTCAAAATCCTAACCTTTGGTTAGAGGTTTGTACAAAGACCGTCTAGCGTTTTCTCGTATTTTTCGGCCTCTCCTGTGTTGCTGAGAACCCCGGACGCCTTGCAACAGGGGCTACGCCCTAAAGACTTGACTCCGCTCCGGGTGAGTAGGTGTCCGTTTGAGGGCTACTTTCTAAGACACTGTATATGGGCAAAAAATATACTGTGCATGCACTGACATACACAGGAGTAGTGAACTCAGCCAGGCATTTAGGAAGAGAAGTCCTATGCTCCAGGGCAGACAAAAAAACAAATAGGCTTTGTTAGCAAATTTATTGTTTGTGAAACTAAGGTCTAGGACCCATTGTGGTCTAAATGCACATCACACACCCAAGCGAGGATACGGAAATCTGTCTGATAAATACAAGTGTATTTAGGGATAGAACCTAAAAGGTTAAAGATCCGTGGTGGTCAATTGAAGTTTTTATATGTTACAAGAACTGTCATTAAAAAAGCTTAAATTTAATTTTGACAAGATTCCCTTAAAAATATTTCTCTCAGATCTGGACGGGCAGACGAACGTCTGTAGTGAGCTTTTGACCTCTCTCAGATCATGATTACAAACAACTTTTGCAAATACAGCTTCTTTCTATTTTAGTGAAGTTAACCACATTTTGAAGTACAAATCAAGGGAATAGGGAACAGTGACTACGAGATAGAAAGCGACTCTGAAGTAGTCCACCTTCCTTAGCCCCCAAACCCCAAATTAGGGAATTTGATTCAGATAGAGAAAGCCTCTCAATCAAGTCAACCCTCGTACATCCTAAACCCGTTGAAAAAGGGGCCTCGCATTAGAAACACACCTCTTTTACCCTGTGATATTATCTGTGTTAAATGGAGCACCTTTATACACCAGTGTAGACAAAACGCATACCTCCTCTTTTACCCTGTGAAATCCTCACAGTCCAAAGACGAGCGATCTCTACTGTGTTACGGGAGCCCCGTAGACACCAGAGTGGACACAAAACGCAACAAGGCCGATGATTGTTTGGATAGGCTGCTACACACAAGTGGGCATGCTTTTTAATCGCATAGACTACAACTACCAAGTTGGAATCAAAGCGCATCGATTCCCCTCTCACATACCCTATACATGCACTTCAAACAAACAAGTGTCGTGTAACAAATATGTGTAGGTCTACCTACAGCCCTGGATACATCTCTCAAAGTGATTTCTGGAATCTTTGGTTTAAATTGGGATGTAAATCATCATGGGGTGCTACATTGCAAATAGTTGACCGAAATTATTTACGTCAACGAATTTATGTAGTTGATTACATTGACTAATTGTTCCAGCCCTACAATCCAGCGTTGGAGTGTTTTCAGTGGTACGCCAAAGTCACTTATGATTTTCTTTCTAGGCACCCCGATGAGTATCTGGCACCTTATCTCTACCTTCATGTTAGGGAAACGCTGGAGCAAAGCAACTTCTGCCCGATCTAAATGTGCTCGGAAATTCTGTCCAAGGTTTGCTTCCCGTAGGCTAGCTCACTTCGGATTTCAACCAGTCTGTTTAATGCCATGCCATACTTCACCGTAGCGCCAACTAAGTCACCGGCCAGTGACAGTACAGCATTACGTAAAATATCCATAATGGCAGCGCTCCTTTATAGCAAAGCTCCTTTATAAAACTAAAAGATATTTTAGCAACCGTCTCCTTTGAGTTTAGAAGAAGGTGCTCGTGACAGCTGGATTCTAAGAGTTCAGTGCTTGGTTCGTTACAAAGTTTCATCAACGTTCTTGTAAGACATTCTTTTCCAATCGATTTGCCAAATGATTTGGCAAATGAATTGCCAAACGATTTACCAAATTAATTGGCAAATGGAAAGGCATAAAAAATTGCAATTATATACATACGTATATATATATATATTTATATATATCGAGGGCTTGGAACCAGAGGTTGGCATTTGACAAACTTTACAGGAGAGTCAAAACAAAATTTTGACCACACTTCACTCAACTGTATTAACCTTCAACCACAACATTGCAACCACATACAAACTTTTATGAGTAAGTACTTAAGTGAACATATTATGGCATATTAACACAATGTACATATTCAAAAACATCAAATACGCCTTTTTGGCACCAAACATTTCCAATTCTTCTAAAGAAAAATAGGGCATATCTGCTGATCAATGCAGAAAGTATTGGTCAAAACACTGGTTAAAAACACTCTAACTTCATAACTTTTCATTTTATTTAAAATACTGTATACAAAGTCATTTCATTTCGTCATTTCAAACGGTTTAACATTTAATTTCTAACAGTTTAATTTCAATTATCATTCATGAGTTCACATTCATTCATGTCAAACAGTGTAACATTTAATTTCAAACAGTTTAATTTAAATTTTTATTTATGAGTTTGCATTAATATATTTCATTTCAAACAGTTTAACATTTAATTTCAAACAGTTTAATTTCAGTTCTCTTGTTTATTACGCATTTCACTTTTAAGTTCACTTATCTGTTCACTCACTGCCCACTGTCAAAGTGTTATAGAACTCTGCATAACAGTGAGGAATACTCCCATTGGTGCACAGGGTGAGTAGCAGGTCTTTTTTCTTTAAGACACTGATCCCTGGAGGACTTTCATACATTGAGCTGGGGTGTGTGGTTCTGGTGCCTCTTGTTGCCTGTTGTGCCACCGTCAGTTTTCGGAAGGTTGGGGCAGTGAAATCATACTTTAAAGAAGATTGTTTTTGGTTCATCTTTCGTGTAGCGGAACCATTTAATCTTCTGCCAATGAACTGATTGTCCCTCCTCATCTTTTGTACTGTTTTTGAGTATGTGGTTGGAGAGGGACTTGAAGTCCAGAAAGTCTTTGTGTCCAAGTTCATTTACACTGTATGGGTCGTTCTTTCTTGCCATTCTCACAAGTGTGTAGTAGCCATCAGGGGACTAGATAGAAACTTTTTTTCTTGCAGTTTCCACTGCAGCATGCACACTATCACACTCCATCTGGCTGTGACCAGACTCCATGTATTTATGGTCAATAGTGGAGAGGGGCAGTGAGCTGACAGCACACAGGCACATCGTGCTAAAGGCAGCATTCCTGTTCTGTCTACCACAAGTATCTGAATAAAGAACTGCATGTTTTACATGTGGACTAAGTTCTTGTAAACACATGTGCTAATCTCTGAAGATCCACGGTCGCCTTCCCCCTCATGCCACATGTAACACTCGACATCTTTACTGTATAAATTCATACACAGTGAGGTTGTACGTACTTAGCTTGCGTGAGTAGAACAGGCTACTTACAGTACGTTGCTCCAGGGAGTGGTCAACACTTGTTCCAGGTCAAAAGTGACAGCCTTGTATGATTCATGCTCTTTTGCTTTCTTTTTATCATTTTCTTTTTGTTCTCTGGCCTGGGTCTTTCTTAACTGGTGGGCATCATACTCATCCTTTCGTCCTCCATCCTCAACCTATGCTCACTCAGACACGTTCCCAAATAAGTGGAGTGGCATAACGTTCAAGTTAGATCTGCTGCAATGAAGATTGAGAGAAGACCTAAAAAGTATCGTCTCTAACATGCTGTTTTGACGTTGACATAGTTTGCAGTAAAGCTAACCACAATGTCGTGTATCGCAGAAAATGCTCGGCGGGCCGGATTAAGGTGCGTGGCGAGCCGGATCCAGTCTGTGGGCCGTAGTTTGCCCAACTTTGCCTTAACTGAAAATAGCTTATATCATTTTGATTTGTAAAAAATGGTACATGCAGCCATGCCTAAATTCTGTTCACTGCACATTATGTATTATAATATAATATGCAATATTCATTATTGAATGCTTAGCTGGAATGATGTTTTTTCCCCCATCATCCTATTTTTAAAGCAGGCCTACCTGTGGGCTTGCAATTGGGCTATGGGTTTTCTACAGGAAATTGCATGTTTGAACGGGCACTACACTAGTGGTTTAAATGAATGAAAATAGGGCCATGGGTAGACAATTATGTTTTCAAGAAAGCATCCCTAATCAGTGAAACATATATGTCCCTGTGTCTCCAGAATCGCCTTATGGCTATAGGACAGTTTTCACAGGGAGGGCATATTTCTGTGGGACTACATCAATCAGGTTTGCAACCACCACAACTGCCATCACAGGTATGTCATCTGTGTGACTTTTGATTTGAGATGTAATTGTTTTTTTAACTCTATATGTATGCCTGTATATGTGGCCATGTGTGTGTGTATATGTTACCCTGTAAATTATTACTCCAACAGCCTCCACTGAATGCTCAAATGCTGGCTCAGCGGCAAAGGGAGCTCTACAGCTTCCAGCACAGACAACGACAGATTCTCCAGCAGAAAGTCATAATGATGAGCCAGAGCATGGCCCCAGGACTGGGGGTCCATCAAGTACCTAAAAGTCTTCAGCAGCAAGGGCCAGCCCAGGGCCAAGCGCAGAGCCAACATCAGCAGTTTGGTTACTTAACTAGATATAGCACTGCATCAAGTACCACCCCCACCTCACCCAGTCATTTCAATCAGATGGGAGGGCCTCTGGACTTAAAGCTTCCTGGAAGGGTGACCTTGGAGAATCAGAGTATGATTGGAACTGTGCAAGGGCAGTTTGGAGCAGTAGTAAATTCCCCTGGACAATACGGTATGTTTCAGCTGCTTGAAGGACCAAATTAACTTTCTTCACATTATTTATTTTATTTTTTGCTTTGTTAATTGATTACAAAAATGGTGCTATGTTCCAAGTCCTGCTGATTTTTGCTTTTCTGTTTTGCTTTTAGGCATACTTCAACCAGGAGACTCATCTTTCCTACCTGAACTTAGTCCAACCAGCCATCTTCTGTCACCACAGAATACCTCACAGAATGCTTTGTTGCAACAGGCCCCACAGTCAACTATATACCAGTCACCTGACATTAACAAGAATTGGCAGCAAGCTGCAATAGGCAGTAACAGGTATTGAATCAAGCTTTTCTTATAGACAAGCCTGGCATGTCTGCAGTATGATGGAATTTAAATTATGAACCAACCCACATACAACATACTGACATTTTCCCCTCACCTGGTCCTTTTAATAAGTGATCCTGTGAGGGAAATTTGGTCTCTGCATTTAACCCAATCTGTGAATTAGTAAAAAAACACACAGCACACAGTGAACACACAGTGAGGTGAAGCACACACTAACCCAGAGCAGTGAGCTGCCTGCTACAGCGGCGCTCGGGGAGCAGGGCACTTCAGCCTTGGATGTGGGGCATGGGAGAGCAGCAGGGGCGGATTAAGGTGGTCATGGGCCCCTAGGCTACATTTTCTGTGGGCCCCCCTTCCAAGGTAACATAGGCCTACAATTGAACCACCAGATAGGCCTACTCATACTGCAACGTTGGTAGGCCCTACAGCAACAGCTGAACACCAAACAGGCCTACTCACACCAGCAGCGTCCTTACAGAGAGCAGCAATTGAACCACCAACTCACACATAAGACAACATCCTTAAAGCAACAACTGACCTACTCACATCAGGCAGCATTCTTAAAATGCAGCAAAATACTCACAGACAAGACATTCTTGCTGACAACTTCCTTACAGCAACAACCATCACAAAACAAAAACCATAGCCTACTATTTGCTACACCAGCACAGTTAATTGGCAACAAATGCAATAACCTAATGCCAGTAATGAATTTGCCAACATATTCCAAAGTTTTTCTTCATTGTTTGGTCAAATCCAATTCGCGCAGAATATCAGTCCTTTGGAAGCTGGTGTCAAAAACTCCGGCAACCAGGAGCATGTTTCTGCACTTTGTCCGCAAGGAAAATATTATATATATATTATTGTTCACTCATAGAACATTTATCTTCTTAAAATGCAACACCGATAGTGCATCAACGAACAAGCTTGGTAACGTCAATACACATAAGCGTAAAACTAAAGGGATCAGGGGGATTAATTGCCTAAATAATACAGGCTTAGCATCCAAGTTTTACTTTCAGCCTTCTACTTCATATGAAGCATATTCAAATTGCTCACGTTTTTTTCTCTCATGTTTCCTCGAAATGTGTCGTCTTAAATTCCAAAATGAATCTTTACTCACTGAAACAGTGACACCACATGGTCTACATTGTATCTAGTTGTTTTGTAGGAATAATACACTTGTATGACTTATCAGTTTCCTTTCTAAAATATTTAGCGAACTCCATCCCCATCAATGAACTTACAGACCAATATCTTTGAAATTTAACGGCCTTGGTTTTATTAGGAAGATGACAAAGATGAAAAATACAAAGGCCGGATGTCACAAGTAAGACCTACGCAACGCAGTTTGAATGAAGTTTCTACGTTAAAAGTGCTCTAAGCGATGCTGGGCAACATCACTTTTGTTGACTTTCAAACAGAACAGAGAGCTAGAGCAGAGACTTCCTCCCCCTCCCTCCCGTGCTGCTCCCGTGCAATTGAAACTCTTCTAAACGCGCATCTCGTCTCGTCATTTGCTGGAACAGTTTGTTATGTTTTCATGGGCTAGGTTTGCCCAGGTTGTTTTTGTTGCCATTCTTGGAGCCTGGTTTGTCCACAGAGATCGCTATT
The DNA here is from genome assembly GCF_017589495.1 of Alosa alosa. NCBI lineage: Eukaryota > Metazoa > Chordata > Actinopteri > Clupeiformes > Clupeidae > Alosa > Alosa alosa. Next base: position 1,155,593 of record NC_063196.1, on the reverse strand, counting down.
TTTTACAGTGTATTCAGGACACAGACAGTTAGCGCTTGGTTAGGTGATGTTTGCAGTAAGTGACATAAAATGTTTTAGCCTAAAAAACGCGTGGCATCGCTTACTGTAGAGCACCTTTAAACGGTTGAAGCTGCATTAACTGCGTTAGAAGAAGAAGCAGAAGAATAAGAAGCCTAGGAAGAACAGTACAGTGCATTTTTATGCACTGTAATAAGAAGCTTAAGAAGAACAGTACAGTGCATTTTTATGCACTGTAATAAGAAGCTTAGGAAAAACAGTAGTGCATTTTCATGCACTGTAATAAGAAGAAGACTTCGGATATCAGCATTTTCATGCACTGTAATAATAATACATTTTATTTAAAGCACCTTTCATGACACCCAAGGTCACTTCACAAACAAAAAAGGTTGTTACAATTAGTCATCTCATAAAAATAAAAATAAAAGTCAGTCAGTCAGTCCATAAGCCATCTTGAAGAGATATATTTTAAGTCTGTTTTTAAAGTCAGTAATTGAGTCACAATGATGTAGTCTGGCAGTGAATTCCACAGCTTGGAGCCGATGTAGCTGAAAGCCCTCTCTCCCAGGGTGCTAAAGGTTCACACTAGGGACATACAGTAGGCCTGCTGAGGAGGATCTCAGTGAGTGTGCAGGGGTGTAAACTTTCATTAGGTCAGTGAGGTAGGTGGGGGTATAATTGTGTAGGGCCTTGTATGCCAGGAGGACTTTGAAACGTATTCTGTAGGCAACTGGAAGCCAGTGCAGTTGCATAAGCAATGGTGTTACATGGCTAGTGGATTTGGAGCATGTTATAATCCTCGCTGCAGAATTCTGAATGAGTTGGAGCCTGTGGAGTATCTTATTAGGGATTCCAGACCAGATGAAATTACAGTCAAAGCGAATGCAAAAAGATGACTGCAAACAGACATTATTAGATCCTTTATGGTACATAACATTATTCTGAGATTTTACTTTACTTTAACTGGTTAAGCACTGCTTGCCTAGCCTGACGAGCCAGACCCACATTAAAATGTAGGGTCTGGGCACTCACCGTTCGCAGTGCTCAGTCCGAGGGGCGGGATAATCGGTTGTCTTTCAAATTCCCTTGTTGCTGGAGATCCTTTATGGTACATAACATTATTCTGAGATTTTACTTTACTTTAACTGGTTAAGCACTGCTTGCCTAGCCTGACCAGCCAGACCCACATTAAAATGTAGGGTCTGGGCACTCACCGTTCGCAGTGCTCAGTCCGAGGGGCGGGATAATCGGTTGTCTTTCAAATTCCCTCTGCACGCAATTGGACAGCGCTATGAGTCCCATGCGTTTTCCCACCAGTGGAGCTAGTGGGCTAGTTCAAACTTAAAAAAAGCTTAACTCGTGTCACACTGTTCGCCAACAGCAACATCCATCTTCTTTGTTTTCAAGTAGCAGGGAATTCAAGCCAAACCATCAATCATTATGTTAAGCCCGCCTAACGACTCTATACACGATTTGATTGGCCTGATAGAAGTTTAATTTTCCGAGCTCACAAGCCAACGGAGAGTTGCTAGACTAGCCCTGGAAGCAAATGTAATTTGCTGCCGCTAGGGTGCGTCTAGATTTCTAGGCTATGCTTGACCTGATAACATGGCACTGTTACATGGAATGCCAGCTGTTATTAATTTAATATGTTATGTTATTTTTAAGTATTTCTATTTTCCAAGTCTGTTTAACCAGGCTGGACAGAATGCCCCCCAGGCTTTTGGACAGCAGGGTCTATACAATAACATGAGTATAACTGTGTCCATGGCTGGTGCCTCGGAAGCTGTTGGATCAATACCTCCAATGGGTCCTCCTGTTGCTATGGGCAACAACAACCTCTGCAGTGTCAGCTCCATATGTAATGATCAGGTAAAGGAAATAGGAAAAAGGAAACAAATCATGTTGCTGGAGATTTCAATGTAATGCTGACTATGTTGAATATTCAGTGTGGTTACGTGTGCAGAACAATCTGATTAAAGCACCAATTGGAGTATTATCAAAAATTTTAATATTCTAGTTTACACACTAAATGAACAAGTAAAAATCCTATTTGAGAATAGCGTCCATGCGGTATGGAATGTGATAAAGTCCAACTGTAGGCTAATCGGAGTATTTAATCACATAAGACGCCATATTTAATCAGATCAAAATCAAATACTCCAGGTTATCTTCTCTGATTTCATAAAATTAGATTGTAACCGGAGTACTCAGTTTACGTAACATTTAGACATCAGAGTATAACCGGACTGAAATCTGATTGTTTGTTTGCATGTAACCGCACTGACTGTAAAACCATGGACTTATTGATTTATTGGGTATATTGGACTTATTGACTGATGCTGCATGTTCATATTTTTTCCCTTTAGGTACAGCAAGTCCAGGTGTTTGCTGATGTTCAGTGCACAGTAAATCTGGTAGGAAGTGAATCCTATCTCAGCCAGCCAGGTCCTATGGGAATCCATAAAGGGCAGAGTGGAGCCCAATCAGCCCAGACACAGCAGAAGAGTCTCCTACAGCAGCTCCTGACAGAGTGACTCCAGCACTATCATTGAGGATATGGTAGAGGAGCCTCTCAACACAGAAATATATCTTCCTCACCTTTGATTCCTTTTACAGTGTACCAGCAGGATTACTGAGTGTGGGGTTATGCTAAGGGGAGGTTCCCTTGGCAGTAAGGGTATCTTTGAGCCCAACTTCAAAATCAGTTTCTCTGTGGAGGAAGATCCAATTACAGACCAGCTTTATGTTTGAGGGACCTGCTACCTCTCCTTAGTTCTGCCTTCTCAGTCAATGTCTGAGTGGTACTACTTGGGGACCAGGGTAGCATCTGAATCCAGATGGGTCATTATTGAAAACTTTGGCCATTTTCTAGGAGGATTCATGAACGATGGCTTTGGCCAATTCTTGGGGATTGTGTTAATTTCTCATGCATTGAAGGCTTAGTTTCAGCTGGATCTGTGACACATGGCTCTCCTCTGCAGTGCCTGATGGGATAACTTTCCCAGTTTAATTTTAATATTATTTTAGGGCTGTTTAATTCATATCTGTCTGTTGTCAATGGCAGAACAATTTTCATAAGGATGGGATACTGCACTGGTTTTAAAAGTCTATGACTTTTCCTGGGAGAGTGCCCCCACCCCTCAGCAGCTGTGAAGAAGAGCTTTGCAGGCTCCTGTTGGCCTCTCAGTGCAGGTTGGCATTGTTGTACAGCACAGGCAAAGACATTCTCTTTTTACCTACCTACCTTAAAACAACTGTCACTTTTAAACCATCAATATTGTGGATTTCTTAAATCAGGTTTTCTATGCTATAAATGGGACATGTGCTTTTGTTATGTCAAATTTATGATTTCCCCTCAATGAAGTTATGTTTTACACAGAGAAAAAAAGTATGGAAATGTAACTTAACTAAATCTTGTCAGACGATATTCAGATAAAAAAAAGATAATGTAATCAGAATATGGAAATATATCTAATCAAGTGTGAAGTAAATGTTACAATTCACCTTCAGTCCTTTAAAGCATCTCAAGGAAATATGCATCAATGTGATGCACCAAATACTATATTCCCAAGTGTAAAACATACATACAGTTCATTTTCTCTGGATCAGATGTGATAATATCACTGGTCATCCCACTAAAGGCTGCACACTACAGATTTTGACTGCTCATGTGACTACTGTGCTTCAGTCAGACACTGTCTATCAGCACTACATTTTTTTCTCTATATTATTCCGCTTCTAAGGATCCACAATTCCAATTAGTACAATATTTTCACATACCTCAAGGCTGGGAGAAACAGTGCATCTTACCAAGCAATAACCTTAGACAACCTTAGACAGGGTTTAGACAACAGATTCCTTAAATATTCTTGTTCATTGTGGTGTATCAGTATTTGACCCAGAGGAATTAAATGTTCAAGGGGAAAGCCGTTCCTATCAATGTCTATTTCTGCATACCAGTTTCTTCACAAAATGTGCAAATGTTACTCTAGGATGGCAGATCAACTTATTTTTTTATACTACTCAAATTTAGTCAATGTTGAGGATGTGTATGGCTTTTGGTGTGTGTACGTGTGTGTGTACGTGTGTGTGTGTGCATGTGTGCGTGTTTGCATTTATTTCTATGCTGTGTATTCAAAGACTGGCTCAGAGGCCCTCTCTTCTGCCATTCCACAAGACATCCTCTTTGCAATTGGATAACAGTTTGGTATGGACTTGGTCATTTTGGTTACGTTAAGACATGTCTGGAAAAGCTGAATGTCTTCCTGTCCGTTTTGTGTGTTTAATTATGTGGTTTTTTTTTTTTTCGTTTTGTTTTTTTGTAAGGGAGATGAGAACTTGTTTGAATTTGTGGATATGAGATACATTTGTTCAGGTCTGGAAATGGTTCGTTGCTAATGCGTAATAGCAAGAATTTTGCAAGATGGACAGGAGGAATGTCATACAGTATACTGTATAAACACTATTGTGTTTTTGTTTTGTTTATCTTTCCAAGAAATGGTGAAGTCAGTGGGTTCCTGAGCCTGTTTTTAACTGAATAATTAACCTATGATTTTTCAAAGATTAATAGATGGATAAATATACACACATAAAAAAGGAAGCCACAAAAATTAACAGAATGCTTGTGACTAGTGTTTTGCTTGTTTGTTGACCAACTGATGTTACCTTTAAAACATTTTTTAAATGTTGCTAAGATGGGGTTGTAACATTTCTGCTGTGCCTCTCTGGGAACTGGCTTTCCTTTTTTGAGAGTTGATATGATTACATCTCGTGTAGTTTTTGATTGGATTTATCCATTTTAGTCTGGTAACAAGCCCCCTTTTCCCACTGTATTGGACATAGGTTTATGCCAAATATCTAGCACTGTTTTACTATTCCTGTTAACAATGATTTAGTCTATCATGCAAGTGATTCAGTGGCGATGGTTTGCATTCAGTACAGCACAGACATGCAAAGAAATTTGAAACTTTGCTCAACCAGTTAGCTTGTATATAACAGATGATGTGAGTATATATCTGTTAAGAATCAATTGTATGTAGAGCTTCAAGTTTGTGGTCATAACTCACTTCCATTTTTCTTTTATTCTCTTGTGTTTGTTTTTAGTTGTGTGTTTGTTGTCTGTCTGTGTGGGAGAGAAATAGATACTGTATATCTGATGTTATAATTGGATGTCTTGTTTTTTTGTTTTTTTTTTTTTTTTCAAACTGCCTACATTTTTCCTGTGGGTGATCAGATTGCTCTACACATGAGAGAATGGTTTAAGCGACTGCTGAATGTGATATTGCTGAGAGAAGAGCAGCAAGGACTGGCTTTTGTACGGGTTAATTTTAAAAGGCCATATTATTTAATTTCTCTGTTGTGAAAGCTTAAACAAATATGAAAAGGTGGAACCTTGTTTTTTTTTTTTTTTTACAGAACACTACCAATGTGCTTTAGCAAACTGTTATTGGTTACCTGGTATGTCTTTCCATGAGCCAGTGCTGTTTGAGAAGTAAAGACCAAAGCTTCATGATGTTCAAAGCCTCATGCCATATGCAAGCCTCATATTTCTGGATGAGACAAATTTAGGATTGATTTCCTTTGACAACTGTCCTTTACCCTACATGGATATACACTACTATTGTCCAGCTTTTGCATTGTAGACTTGTTTTCATTTCTCTGCATTCTCCTAACATTTCCTGCTGACATACTGGACATAGTTGCCTCTCACCCTCTCTGCTATGGATGAGCCCGATTGGCCTGTCCATTGTAGACTTGGGCCTAGATGTTTTAAAAATGACCGCCAAATTATTGCCAGTTTCTGACTAAAAGCAAATTACCGCCTGTTTCTGTTAAAAGCAGGTGTAATCCAAATTGCTGTTAAATGCGTCAATTAGAGAAACTTTCAGAGACAGTATTCAGGGCATCACTTTTCTTCATTGTACTATGTCAAAATAAACCTTAACTTTTGTTTGCCTTTCTAATATCGTATTTTCACTTCACTTCACAACATCCACTTCCCAATCTGCTAAATTAGCGTCATAGCCCTAGTCTACGTGCAGTAAATAGTTCAAGTATTTTTTTAAGTGGATTAGTAGAACTACTAGGCCTATTCTGTATGTCACTGCTCGTTGACAACTTCTTATCATGGACGATCGCTAAACTTTGATTCTTTTTAATGTTGCAATCGGTTACATCCATTCAATTGTGCTTGTGTTTCAGCTGTGGGCACACAATTTGCATTGTAAAGGAGGTGGGGACGGGTGGTGATGAGCGCTGTTTACTTAATGAAGTGAAGTGGCGCTTAGTAAATTCCATACAATATGGCAAAGTACATTTCCCCTTCCTATTTGTCCTGCTGACATACTGGACTTTGCCTCTCACTGTCTCTGTAAGCCCCTTTTTTCACCCTTTTTTCAAGCCAACATGTCATGTTTACTGGGCAGAAATTTAACTAATGGTTTACAAAAAGTGAAATCTATGCTATGCACCTTCAACAAAGCATTTCTTTTGACACTTTATTCTTATTTAATTCTTAATATTAGTAATTGACAGTTAATATCATTATTTTTAGAAATTGTTCGTCAGTTCTTTACACCAAATTTGAAGTGCCTCGTGTGTGTGTGTGTGTGTGTGTTTTTATTTTTTTTTTTCATAGAGGACTTCTCACTCTTCAATGATAAAGTACTATAATGACAATTTTCTTATATCAACCTTTGTAAAACATAATTGCTGTATTTTGCATAAATTTTGTACTCGGTAATATCCAGGAATTTGCAAGAAATACAATCTAGTTTTGCACTTTATATCAGATAATAATGTTGAGGGGCCATTGGTTGTAAAAAAAAAAAAAAACAGTTCTAGATCATGGTGGAAAAGAAATCCCATAGATTTAATTTAATGTCTGTTTTAAATACTTAATAATCAGTAAGACAATAGAACTTACAATTATCAGGTTCATCAGAGAGAACTTAGCCATAGTCCCTTTACATGAATAGAGACTTGTCCTGTTACATTCTCATGGTTTCTCAGTATTCTGCACTGCAGATTCTCTGAAAACTATGCCTATGTATTCTTCAGGTGTTTCTTGCCTCTTCCCTCAAATCTGTCCCACTAGTAGTGTTTCTGATTCAGCCTTTCAGTACATTCCTCATTGTCATGTACTATCTACTTTACCATGAAGCAAGTCTTATAATGTAGATAAATGGAGGAGTTGTATACAATGATGTGTACAAATGTGCATTGAAAGAGACATATTGTGCTTTCAGGCAGACATGCAGATTAACAAGTAATATTTAATTGCATACCGTTTCCAATCGGTTTGGTGTTGTATAAATCACATCTTCACTGTCTGAAAACATGAGTATCATTTAACCAGAGATGTTGACTAATGTGTTGCCTTACACATAATTATAGCTTGTTTTTTGTCAGCCAGGGGTTGAATGCTTATCTCTTCCCATTTTAATGGTAGTGCTCCTTAGAAACAAGGTTCCACTTTTTCCATGTAAAAGTAATATAAAGAATATGTGTGTGTGTTTGTGTGTATTACTTTACTCATTTTGTCCAGTTTTGTATATCATACTTGTTACTTCTTCTGGAAAGGCATCAGTGCAGCTGCGTGGGACAATATGAATGAAGATGTTTTTTTTGTTTGTTTTTTTAAAGACTGCATGTTTCTCTCTCCATGACTCGCATGGAGATTCTTAATTTTCATTGGATGTTTTAGACAATCAGTCACATACTGGGTCCAGCACCTGCGGGATTATCCTGAAGGCTAAAAAACTGTTTTTCATCTACTGAAACAGTCTTATTTTTTAAGTCCATGTAATGGAATTATATGGCTACTCAAACTGAAATAGATCAATTTTACTCATGTACACATACACACCTTGTGCATATAGCCTTTTTGTTGCTTTTCCAAGGTGAACATGCTGACCTTGAAGGAAATGATGATGCTTTGACTAACAGAATCTCTATAACATCCATGAATGTGAGAATGCAACACATTGCAATAAAAGCACCATTCAAAACAATATCCACAAAAATCATCCAGTACATGCCAGTTGTGTTTGTGTATTTGCAAAAAGAGGCAGACAGACGGATGACAATGTTGGTGTGTGTGTGTGTATGTACATATGTTTGTATATGTGTTTGTGTCTGTTTGCTTGTGTGTATGTGTATGTATATGTGTGTATGTATTTGTATAGCTATAGAAAAAAATGAGACCACTGCAAAATTATTTTCTCTCGGTTTCTCTGATGTTACTATTCATAGATATGTCAAAATAACACAGATGCGGTGTTTTCAGACCTCAAATAATGCAAAGAAAACAAGTTCTTCTGTATACTATATTGTCATAGCCTACATCAGAATGAGCATCAAGTGGCTGAAAAGCAATCATTTTCTAACTTATACCCAACTGCTGCATCTGCTTTGCACTGCTTGAAGTCTGATTATAACTTCACCATAGGCAGGAGTGGCCACATGCATTTCCTCAGGTTCCACTGATACCTCTGCTTCTCCAAAGGATCAAACAGAGGGCCGGATGGTGATATTGATAGCCCCTGGATTGTCACAACTCATTTTGATTCCCAGAGGTGGTATGTTTAGCGGTAGACTGGGCCCTCTTGGAAGTGAGTGGGAAGATCAGGGCACCTCCCATCCTAGGTCAGCCTCTAATGGCCTGGCTCCTGAGAGGCAATACCTAGAGAGATGGGGTTTCTCTGCGGACATTATTACGACCATTCAAGGGGTCAGAGCGGCTTCCACAGTGTCCTCATATATGTTCTCGGAATGGTGTGACTCTCGTGATGAGCCACTGAAATGTCCCATCTCTCTTATCACGTCTTCTGCAGTCTATACTGAATGCAGGCATAGCTGCATCCACCATCAAAGTAAATGTTGCTGCTATTTCAGCATGCCATCCACCAGTGGGGGCACCAGTGTTTTCACCAGGCCACATTGGGTAACGGCACCGCAAGGGGACCTTTCTGTAGTTCTTGATGGTCTTTGCAAGCTGCCTTTTTTTTTGACTCACTGGTGATCAGAGGTAGTCATGGAGCACATTTTCTCCATATTCAAGTATAAATACAAGCAATTCTGAAAGAAGTTTTGCTAATTTGAAAGTATCATTTCAAATTATTCAATAAATTTAAACTACAACCCCAACACAGAAAAAGATACCTATGCCGTAGACCCTAATGCACTTCCTTACTGTAATAGATGCTGGGTTTTGAACTGAGCACAGTTGATAATTTGGACACCATTGTTGGAGAATTTGATAGTGAAGTCAAGTCAGCTCAGGGCACAAGAGTTCCGCACAAGTCTCAGAGCATAAAATCCGACCCGACTTTGCGTTCAAGTCATTTTTCCTCTATCAGAGGTCGGAATTTCCGAATATCCGACGTGGCATTAAGGTAGCATAAGGTGCAAAACTGTCTCCCAAGCCCCTCCCCCGAGATACCTGTGCACGACTGTAGGCTAGTGTCATTATCCACAGCAACCGGAAATCAGGGAAATAAATCAGTGTCATGGAACACACGGACGTAAGAACAATTCTAGCCAGATATTACAGTAGCCTACTTTATATGTTTAGCAAAAACGTTTAAAAAGATGTTTCTGTTTATTTAGCTATATTCAACTTTGGATACAACGATGTTTCTGAAAGTACCGTTTACTTCTATAGCCTAATTGGTTCCCAAAGACTGGGTCGCGACCCACAGATGTGTCGCAGGAGATTTTATTTGGGTCGTCAGCATTCGGTCCTCACAGTTTACGTTGTGTAATAACTTATACCAGAGACTTTCTAAAGAGGAGACACAGCACTCAAAGAATTTCCCAGAGAAATGTATGGAGTTAGTTTGTAATGCAAACATGGCAGTCGTCTACACATATTCCGCCCCTTCTGCCGCCAAAAGTTGGTATGTAAATATATCATAAAACAATTCATTTGTCTTTACTGAGACATGGCTGGACCCTCTCTGCCATCCTACCCGAGGGCCTCTACATTCATCGACAGGACAGAACTACAGACTCGGGGAAGAACAGAGGAGGTGGCGTGTGCATCCTAATCAACAAGCTGTGGATGTGCTCTCCTGACCTCGAACATCCAATGGTCAAGTGCAGGCCTTTTTATCTACCCAGAATTATCTGCAATTTTTTTTGTCGCCGTTTACATTCCACTGTAAGCTGACACCAGATGGACGATCTATATGAAATCATTGATCGGCAGGAAACTTTGCATCCGGAGGCTGCTTTCATTGTAGCTGGCAACTTCAACAAAGCCAACCTCAAGAAAGTCTAACCGAAGTACCATCAGCACGTTAACTTTCCAACTGGAGGTGAAAACATCCTGGATCACACCTACAAAGCCTGCCCCCGCCCAGCCTTTGGCAAATCTGATCATTCCTCTGTCCTAATGCCAGCTTATAGGCAGAAGCTGAAACAGGAGCCGCCTGTGATTCGCTCAGTACAGTGCTGGACAGATCATTCAGATGCTACAGTGGGTATCAGTTAAGTTTGGACATTTCCTGCATGAATTACGCACGAATCGCGTACCATATTCTCGACAGAAATGGCACAAACTGCAGTTGATCCAAACAACCACCAGGTGGCACTTGGGAGTTCTGCCACTACTATTTTTAATGCGACTTGACTTACTGCTTCCATGACGCATCCAGTTTCCAAGTCAGTCCAACTCAGAGACAGTTGAGCCAAACATATGATAATACAATAGCGTGAGTTTATATATAATATACCCTATTTGTCACAGTTACTTATAGATTTGATAGTGTAACGATAGCGCATGAGACACTTGGAGACTGGACACCAGAAACGGATGGGTTATGTCAAAGACGTACCCTATTTTCCGCTATAATCAATGGATTATAGCGGAAAATCAATGGATTATTATCAAAGATTCTGAAAAAAATGCCTTTTCATTTTGTTTAACCCAAGTCAGTAGAACAGTCAGAGACAGTTGAGCCATTTGTCACTTCGTTCACATGGAGTTGACAGACTAATAAGAATGCACAGGACTGCGACGAGGGCAAGCAGGGTTCGATTCCTGAAGTATGCCAGGGCGGATAAGCATAGTTGTAAAGGGCATGAATTAAAAAGGCAAAAAAACGTCCTTTGCCGAACCCAAAATTTAAATAAGAATTCTATCTTACCGAAACAACTCTAAATATCAGAGTGGGATAGGTTGGGATATTGTAGAAATTTAACTTATATTGCAACCACAACATGCCTGCTTGCCAACGTTCAAACGACAACGAAAAAGATATCAAAGCACTTTTTGCGTTTGAATGTAGCACGAAAAAATGTTTAAACAGCTGGGACAAATGATTTAGCAGCTAATTGATTATAGCCTACACCAGCAATTGTTGAACATTTACCTCACTGTAAAAAGTTTAATGTAAAAATTTACAGCAACTTGCTGGCAGCAAATAACCAGCAAGTTGCTGTATTTCACTCTACAGTACACCTACTGTATATGAAATCACAGTACCTATGCCTGATACTGTAAATGCAAACTACAGTAGTACTACCAGTGCTGTAATGTATACAGTATTGAATTGTCTACCATATTTTTAATCACAGTACTTATGGATCATACTGTAACTTAGTACAGTAGTAATACCAGTGCTGTAATATTATATACAGTAATTTTGGGAAATTCATATCCTGCTTTATCTACAGCCAGGATAAATTTGACTAGGCCTAGGTATGGTTTAGGCTACACAAACTTGCATAAATAACCATTGACAACTTGTTATCAGTTTGAAAAGCAAGTACATTTATTCACTTTTTTCCGCTTAGAAATTCTCGCGGTGCTGCATCCTAACGTTAGACCAAAGGTTGCAGTCAGCCTGATCCACCACCAGTAGCAGAGTGAAGCAGCACCTAGCAGAAATAGAAGAAAAAAAGATAAACAGTGTTAGATAACAGTTTTCAACTGAAACTAAAGGCTACTTACAAGTGAAACTTTAGAATAATCATTTATATATATACTGTATGTTTTTTGAGTTTACTGTCAAAATGCCAGGCTGAAGATGGTGTTAGCATAACTCAGTTTCGCAAGGTATATTTAGCTGCTAACGTTAGCCAGCTGGGTGAGCTCATTGATGATGTTTGCTTGCAGCAACACATATGGCAGGAACAGCCATTCGCGCTGTTAGTCCGAACAACGGTTAATGATAGTCAGATGTGACTTAACTTATATCAATATAGCTAAAGTTAGCCTATTAAACTCACAAAACCGTACATGATTACGATGAGTTAACGTTACATAAGTTAGCTGGTAGCAGCTAAACCTCCACGTTAACGTTAACCAGCAGCACATCATCTTCAGCCTAACATTGTGACAGTAACATACTAGGCCTAGCACTACTAGCGAATGTTTTATATAAATTATAGGAATATAATAAACTAACTTACTGAGAACTAAGGTAGGCCTAATATAAATGAGACTGCCAAAACGTTAACGTAGCTTCTAACATAAAACATTAACGTTAATGCCACCTTCACAGCAACAGCAACTATGATAGCTAGCCTAACGCTACTTAGTTGATCCAACAAGCATGGATGAGTTTGTAAGTTAGACAGTACAACGCACATAGACTGTACACATGCCCGAATTTAATGTAGTACAATTTCACAATGAAACATTAACGCTACATAAATAAATGCTTGCTTACCATTAAGTTGAGCTGCTAACTTGACAGAGTGCTGAACACCGCTGGTCTGACTGACTGAACTGTTGCTCAAAAATGATCTCCCGCCGGCCGACAGTTCAAACGCCGCCGCCAAGAGTGCACGCTTTCAATCACCACGCCAAAATTTCCCAGTAAACCATAAATCCATGACTTTTCAATATCTTTTCAAAATGATGATTTGATGGAAAATCAACATAATATCAATGTCACCTTGCTATCTGGGAGCTTAACTTTGTATTTATGTGCAAAAAAAAAACAGAAAACCCCAACTGATTTTTCCGCCATGTTTTTTCAACATTTTCAAAAAGCTGACAAGTACGGAGCCCTAGAGGGGTCATCGCAAAATGTTTTGCATGTTGAGAGAATGTGCGCCGCTTTTACTACATTGTGCCGTTTTACTAAATTGTGCTCTTGTTTAACTAAATTGTGCCCTCGCTTAACTATATTGTGCACTCGCTTTTACTAAATCGCATTGATTGCCGCTTTTACTAAATTGCGCCGGGTTTACTAAATCGCGGTGCACAATTTACTATATTGTGCTCGCTTTTACTATAGTGTGAGCTCATTTTACTAAATTGAGCTCTCATTTTAAGCATAGTAAAACGAGGGCACAATTTATTAAACGAAAGTGCACTATTTACTAAACGAAAGCAGACGATTTACTAAAACGAGGGCACGATTTATTAAAAACGAGAGCACAATTTGTGAACATGGTTATAGAACATTGTGTGCACGATCTACTTAAACGCGGGCCACAATTTGTAAACGCGGCACTCAATATTGTCTTGACACATGTAAACATGAGCACGCTATAGTATATTCGAGATCTCGATCTATTTCAAAACGCACCCACGAATAATTAAAACGTGGGCTCGAAGAAATTAAATTGTGTGCACAAAAAACATAGTGTGGTGTCAAGGGGTATCCCGGAATGACGCCGGAGGTGTGTCGCTTGTAGTGACGTGAGGGAATCTCATTGATTGCAGTGCACCTGGTTATAGGTGGGAGAGCAGATGATTGTGTGTGTTTGTACAGGCCCCTTGCCAACATCGCCCAGCTGAATGTTTGGCTTAAGTTTTGAGTGTTTGTTGAGGTCCGCGTATGCAGAGCTGTGGTGTTTATCGCGAACGGTGTGAGCTGGGCTACATAGCCTGAGAAGCTGAGCATCGCGGAACGACACTGTTTATGTCTCCCGCTTCATAATCCGTGATCAAAGCTTACCTCGTTGTGTGCATCATTGGTGTGCTGGGTTATATGGTGAGGCCCATCGGGCGCTAGAGGGAACCTTATTGTATTGGGTGGGTATTAGGCGATACTACTAATAATGGTAGCCTATTTGTACCAACAGTAGGTCTAATGGTTGTAATTGTTTGGGAGCTTGTCGCTGTGATGTGCTTCGATTGACTTCTAGACCTCACAGTTAAGTCAACAATCCAGGAGATAGTGGAAACCGGTCATTAGGCTACAACAGAGCCCGGAAAGTAGCCTTTGTAGTAGAATTTCCCCATTATGGGTTTCCATAGCTGGCGGTTGACACCACAGTGCCCCTGCTACAAAGAGTAGAAGTCCCGCTATAAAACATGACCACCTAAAGTCTTTAATTAGCTGCTTACGGTTATCATCACATTATCAATATGAACTGTTACAGACAGCTGTAGGCCTAGTCCATGTCAAGGTAACATGAAGTTGCCACCACAGCACAGCCGAGCAGTGAGAAAATGTCGGAATTACTAAATGTGAGCACGAAATACATATTTCGAGAGCTCAATTTAGGCCTACAACGGGTCACGTTGTATTAATTCGAGGGCTCAATTAAAGAAAAAACGCGCTCACGTTTTATTAATTCGAGGGCTTAATTAAAGGAAAACGTGCTCACAAATTATCACGACCAGAAAAAATATCACTTAAAGTGAGCTCTCCCGGGCTCCGTAGACAAGTGAGGGAGGAGTCAGATTTATTACTGTGTTATGATTCGCAGCAAATTTTTATTACTGTAGTTTGACCATTTTTGACCATAATTCATAGCGAAACTACAGCAACATACTGTATTCACAAATACAGTACACATTTTTCTCAAAAACAACAGTGATGCTGTGAAAATCACAGAATCTTGTTACAGTGCTGTACAAGAACATTGACAGTAGCCCAGCCAAACAAGCAGATGTTGCGAAAGACGCAATCAATCAGAAATAAATAATGCTATCTGCAGCGCTTTATTTAACAAACTGCAAGCAACAAGAGGGTTGAGTCTGAACGACACTGAGTTTTTGAAGTTTTAGAAATATTTTCGTAATAAAAATGGTCATTTAACCAATTAAGGCTGAAAACATGTATGTATGAGTATAAGTATATATACTCTTTTGATCCCGTGAGGGAAATTTGGTCTCTGCATTTATCCCAATCCGTGAATTAGTGAAACACACTCAGCACACAGTGAACACACAGTGAGGTGAAGCACACACTAATCTCGGCGCAATGAGCTGCCTGCAACAGCGGCGCTCGGGGAGCAGTGAGGGGTTAGGTGCCTTGCTCAAGGGCACTTCAGCCATGCCTACTGGTCGGGGTTCGAACCGGCAACCCTCCGGTTACAAGTCTGAAGCGCTAACCAGTAGGCCACGGCTGCCCCCCATGTAGGCTACATCCAACCCAGCAGAAGACTATTATATTGGCATATCATTGAACACCATTCATACATTGTATTCTGCAGTCTCTACACGTGGAGCGCTATGTGTCTACTGTAAATCATTCAAATCATGTGTGAAAGTCATTAGGATGGAAGCGCTAATGTGTCTATTAAGCTCATTAGCCTACTTTGAAGTCGGGAAAGTGCTTCAGAGAAAACGTGTTTATTGAAATAATGAACATTCTACATTTAAAGCACGTTGAATCCCTGGGAAGATCTGTGTGTTGTGCGGAGAAATTCGTTGATCTTGTTGATTCAGTCCTTCATGTCACTCCTCCCCATAGCAGGAAACTTTGGTTGCAGTGTTGAGACCACAAAGTTTTTCACATTATGCGGCAGTGCTCACTTGCCCTTCGGTCCATCCTAGTTGGTGGTTTTGCTCCAGGCTTTATAGTGTTCCTCTAGTCTGGGCTTCGATGAAACGATACATTCGCTGCAAGGCCAAACCCAAGAGCAGAGATGATCTCTGCAATAAAGTAATTCTGGAGGTACAAACTCTCCCAGCTCCTGCTTCCATTTTACATTGACTTGACATTTTTTTAATTGAATTTTTGCAACGTTCTCCTAATGTGCCATTAGCACGAAAAAGAACATTATCGCGAAATGCATTCACACTTCAATCAAGAATCGAACTTTGGTCGTCTGCGTTATACTCGCCTGTTATGCTACTAGGCCACTGAAAGGGGTGTAAAAGTGACAGTGAGATAGGGAGGCTCTTTTCCATGCACTGTAGCTACAGAAGGCTGTAGGCCTACTTTAAGTAAAGAATCTATTAAAAGCCTATAATATAACAGAAAATAATAATAGAAAATTCTGCTTGGCTATGTCTGGTCCTTTCACTCTCGTTCGCTAACATAAGCAACATATTGTAACTTTAACCAATGATTTAAGCTCACATTTAAACCGTAGGCTACACTCAAATGGCCGCCTATGTCCTATGTCTCCAATGGATAACATGGCAAAGTTCTCTGAAGCACTTTCCTGACTTTATATTTCTCTAATATATTATAGGCTATCTCTATCGTAGTCATATAGTCTAGTTGTAATGGGCATGAATAAAAACGGCAAAAGACAATTGGCGATTGGATTGACAATTCCTTCTCTGTTTTGTCGGTTTGTGCCAGATTTGTGCTCACATTTTTCTGTACGGAGCTCCAGGATCGGCCACTCCTTCTCCATTTTTTGCTCGCATGCATTTTTCCGACACTTGGCTGCAAGCCCCCCTCCCCCACCCCCTTCTTTCACAAGCAGTGCAGCTTTCTGAAGCGGTACTTTCTGAAGCTAATGTAACAACAAATACCACCAATATTGTTGTGTGGCAATAAAAGTAGCCAAGGTTTGCGCAAGTAGCCTAAATATATAAATTAATTAATCCTTAACGTGAAAAAGCTTAGCGTAGCTTACCCGACAGACACGGGACGTCCCCCGGACCTTATGCCGACATTCATGACGTCCCCGATTGGTCCCGAACGTCATGTTCTCTAGCGGACGTTCCGGTGACCTTATTGATGCTCATAGACGCACAACTTCATAAACTGGGAAAAGGGTTGTTAACGTTAAACTCAAAATGTGTGTGCTACATAATTCAGCATGTCTGCTGAATTATGTAGCACATACATTTTGAGTTTAACGTTAATGTATAGCCTAACGTCACAAACTAGGGAAGGGAAAGTCGCTGTTCTTATAGCTTCTAGCTTAGCCTATACAATGCACATTTCTTCAGATAACTGTCATTACGTGATGCATGTAACATGCTCTAAATAGGCAGTAGTTTATTTAACGTAGTCACGTACTTATTATCTGTTTTATTTTCAGAAACACACACACGGCCGAATTGGGACTGAACCGGCTTTTGGAGCTGAATACGATGCAATAAAACTAGATAAATGTTAAAACAGACCACGTAGCATTTGTTTAGGGTTGTCTAGCAAAAGAAGTGACTACTTAATTTGTAAAGCAAAATAATCTAGCTCTACGTTGCAGAAGAATTAAGGATAGGCTACTGCTTCTTCATGACTTGTTTAAATGTCATTGTAATTTATTTGACGCATGCTCGCTTTTAAAAGTGTCACGCATAGCTGTCCCCGATGTTACAGCAGCTCCTTGTGGAAACAGCAAAGAGTGCACATATCCGATGAGATTTCTAACGAGGAGCAGAAGCTCTCTGCCTCACCAGAGCCTTTTAATAAAACAATGATATAGAACATCTGGAATCTATTTATTTAATCTTAAAGTTGGCTACAAAGAGCATTCATAGCCTAGAGAAAACAATACATTTTTATTTATCTGCAATGTTCCAGGAAGATAGGCTTACATTTATAGGCTGTCCCTGTTTGATCACAGGTCATAGAAAACGAGTGGATATAACGTCAATACATTCTAGTTATGTTTCATGTACTTTATTTCATGTTGAGTTTTGCTTCCCAGCATGCATTGCGATTCATTTAGTATTTTTGGCTATTAGTAGTTTTTAATATTTTGAAACAATATGATTTGAACAATTTATCTTAGGCTAGCCTAGGCCTACTCTGATGATGTTTTGAACAATATGCTACGGGATATGCCCATTAAAACGTCGTATTAGTTTATTAAGAAAATGACACCGTAGATGTGAAAGCATCACATCCTAGCCCGGTATAAATGTCCATGTCTACTCATCATTAGTGTAGGCTAATGCATTCTGAGGATGTGATTTCATGTGTGAAAACATGAGGTGACTGAAGTTGATTTTGTTGTAGAACAAGTCATTAATGCGTGTTCATGTTCCGTCTACCTCTCTCCTAGCAACGCTGAGACTTACAGGATGTAATACCATACCAAATCGCGCTTCATGTTTTTTTTGTTTTTTTTACCATCGCGGAAATATAAACGTCACGCACATAACGTCGCGGTGACCATTACAGGACGTCCTCTCAAAGTCTCGCGGACGTCTTTTAGACCTCTCGAACAGAGGTCCGCGGGACGTAAAGGGAACCCTACACAATGTCGAGGAGGTGACGTTCGCCAGGGGACCTTCAGGGGACGTCACCAGGACTTTATTTTGTTTACTGGGTAATGCCCCAAAACGGCAACAAGTCGTTTTACTCCCCGTATGCGGTCATTATAAAGAAAGTTTAACGTGTCCCAAAAACAGCTATCAATTAATCTTATAAACAAGTCTTATAAACAACACCTTGAAAAAAAAAAATGATAAAAATAGCCCTAGGCCTAATGGTTGGAATGCGATCTACGGTACGATACGAATAACGGTCTCCGTTATTTTAAGATCATTTGATGACCTTTCACCCTTTTGCGCGAAGTCAACTGCACCACAGCCTATCCCAAAGACGTGCGAGTTGAAGCAACAGGTTTACTGAAGGCCATGTCTGAACCAAATTTCAGATTTATCGCTGAGATGGCGCACAAAATCTTGTCATATCTCCCCAACAACACGATGCTACGATCAGAGGACATGGACCTGTTTACAGGTGTGCAACTTGTAAATTCAGCATGCACATGCATTGAAAATTTGCGCTCAGAGACAGAATTCATGGCACTTTTCTAGTGCTGCAAGGATGCAACAGAGGAGCCCGCACCAAAAAGACAGCGCACACTAAACACATCCCTTGCTATGTATGTAGTTGAAGAAAGAATTATACACAAAGATCCCAACAACGAAACTGAGCTGCGCAGATTGTATTTCAGTTGTATTGATGCAGTTTGTGGGGAAATGAAGGAGCGTTTCGGGGAACGCAACTGCATGCTAACGGGTGCGCTGAAATCTCTCGACCCGGAGGATTCTACTTTTTTGGATGTGTCCAAAGTGAAACCTTTACTGGACCTTTCTAATACTGTCATTGTGGAGTCAGAATATGCAGTGGCTCGTCGGTTCTTAAATGAGCACATGAAGGTCTCGCCCCCACCTGACGGGGGTAAATGGACAATGAAAAAAGTTCTAAAACAATTTCACAAACCTCTCGAAGCAATGCCGAGCGTGATGACAGCGCTGAAACACGCTTTTGGTGCAAGCACTGCACTCTGTGAGAACTCTTTTTCCACACTAAAGAACATTCTTACAGATCATCGTCTCGGCATGCTTCATCGACGAAAGGCCAATTTAATTAAGTTGGCATTTGAAAAGGACTTAACAAAGAAATTCAGAGAGGAGTGGAAGGACTAACCTGACCCTAGCCAGATGAATGTCGTTCCGCTTAGCTCCGCCTAGCTTCACCATGAGCTTCACTCACATCCATCTGGGACCTCTTCCATTGAGAGTGATTTCTCCAACCAACTTTATGGTTTAGCCAATCAGGACGCAGGGCGGGAGTTTCATAGATGTGACATAGCGTAGAAGCGACTGTGAGTCTGTTATTAGCGTCACGGGTTGGCTTCGATGTGAGTGGTTGAAGTAGCCCCAGATAGCAAACATACACTAGGACGGAACTGGGCCACACCTACCACAACGTCCGGCACGGATCTGCATAATGGACCTGATCCAGCATCCAAACGCACATCGGTCCAAAATTGGTCTGGATCCGTTTGACGGATCTGGTACCAATAAGGGCTAAGACTGGCCCAGTTCCGGATGGTAGTCTGTGTTACTGACGTGTTCCAGATCTGTTTATCATATGCAATACGGGTCCGCTTATTGTGTGTGGTACGGACCCGCTTATCAGACATCAGCCGGCTTTATTTGACATGTGAAATGTGATTGGTAATTAGGGCTAATTATCCTGAAAAATCTGTTTGCTACACATTTGCTAACAGGTTCGTTATAGGTTCACCCAGGCTAAAGTTCGTAACGTTTTCCCAACAGCTCAACTGATAAACATAAGCTAGGCTACAAACACAAGGGGGGTAAAAAAAACTTTACACATAAGGGTCTTATTATTTTTTTTTATTCAACAACCTGGCTGTAGAAGTGCAATCCCAGACAAAGTTTAAGTTGTGTTAATTCCACTGTTCCCATCGATATTCAGGCTGTCTTCCTCAGTCATCTCCATGGTCAATCTGAAACAACAAAAAATAAACATGAGCCATTTATTCCTTTTTGAAAATAGGTTAAGTCACAATTACACTCGTTAGCTGTTACCAAAATAGGCTAGTTATTGTGATGGCTGTTTTGCTCAAGCTAAGCTAGTAGCCTAGCCTATATTGCTGGAAAATAATAGTATAACCTTACAGTAAAGTTATCAATCGCTCGTTTGCTTATTGTTGTCTCTGAATAAACCAACAGAGATAAAAAGCAGAAAAGCAGAGCCTACCTTGAAAAGGTAGGCACAAAATAAATAAATCTAATCATGTAACATTTTCTTAATTATCTTCCAAATGAACATTTAATGAATTCATGCAGGTCTTCACGTATAACAGATTTGATTTGGTATTGAAACAGGTAAGTCATGGACAACTAGCCTACCATTGCGCAGAACGGTTTACAGAAAATAAAGAGAGGAGCGCCTCTTGAAACGCATCATCTTAAAAACAGCCTAAATCATCGTAGGCCTATGGTAGCCTATAACATTAAGCTCAATTACCTCCCAAATGAACTTTGAATCCATAGCCTACACGTCTAACAGTCTAACAAAACACATTTCGTATTGAAACAGATAAAACATGGACAACTATTGCCCAGAGCATAGCCTATCATGGACAACATTCCCAGATAGCAATTTCCTTTGGGCCGGATCCGCATAAAAGCCATTAGATCCGCCTGTAGCGGACATACGGTATCTGACTGTGGGCCAGGTCTGCTCCTGATACAGGTTTCAGCTCTGCTAGCAATGCTGTTTTATCACCGGTTTACAGATTTGTCCCAGGTCCAATTTCCGCGTTCCAATTTGCGTTTAAAATACAAAACACCGATTTGGCCCAAACCTGTGATACGGATATGAGCCGAAGAACCATTTTTTCACAGCAGACCCAGGTGGTAATGATATTAATTAAGGTGCTGATTCTGCTAAATTGACCTTTCCCTACATTGTCAACTGGCTGCTAAAGAAAAAAAAAGGTATTTTGGAATGGCACAAATTTAGAAACCATGGGGGTGCACTATGTTCCCATGGCCACTTCATTTCTACAGTAAGGCTGGAAAAGAAGATATAGTTGGCTCAGTATTGATCATATGCTCGTTTCATTATTTTTATTATTACCTAGCAGTGGTAAAAGTAGTCAATTGTTGTTTGTGTCAGATCAAACAGTGCTATGAGACAACCCCATATTCTTGCCACGCATGCAGAAGTCCAAGCAGTAACGTTAATCAAGGATCTTTGGTTTGCTCACTGTCAATCTTTTGACATGATTTGCCAGCCTGGACTACGACAGCCCAACTTTTCAAGGTAGGCTCTGCTTTTCTGCTTTTTATCTCTGTTGGTTTATTCAGAGACAACAATAAGCAAACGAGCGATTGATAACTTTACTGTAAGGTTATACTATTATTTTCCAGCAACATAGGCTAGGCTACTAGCTTAGCTTGAGCAAAACAGCCATCACAATAACTAGCCTATTTTGGTAACAGCTAACGCCAACAGGATCACTGATAAAAAAACCGAGTGTAATTGTGACTTAACCTATTTTCAAAAAGGAATAAATGGCTCATGTTTATTTTGTGTTGTTTCAGATTGACCATGGAGATGACTGAGGAAGACAGCCTGAATATCGATGGGAACAGTGGAATTAACACTAACTTAAACTTTGTCTGGGATTGCACTTCTACAGCCAGGTTGTTGAATAAAAAAATAATAAGACACTTATGTGTAAAGTTTTTTACCCCCTTGTGTTTGTAGCCTAGCTTATGTTTATCAGTTGAGCTGTTGGGGAAAACGTTACTTAACTTTAGCCTGGGTGAACCTATAACGAACCTGTTAGCAAATGTGTAGCAAACAGATTTTTCAGGATAATTAGCCCTAATTACCAATCACATTTCACATGTCAAATAAAGCGGGCTGATGTCTGATAAACGGGTCCGCATTCACACACAATAAGCGGACCCGTATTGCATCTCATAAACAGATCTGGAACACGCCAGTAACACAGACTACCATACTAAACTGGGCCAGTCTTAGCCCTTATTGGTACCAGATCCGTCAAACGGATCCAGACCAATTTTGGACCGATAAAGGCAATTTTGGACGCCGGATCAGGTCCATTATGCAGATCCGTGCCGGACGTTGTGGTAGGTGTGGCCCAGTTCCGTCCCAGTGTATGTTTGCTATCTGGGATGCCCGTCCGTGAATTTGTGTCTGGCGCCGGGTCTCCTTTAAAGTCGATACGTCGAGATTAAAGTCGACATGACATTTCAACTTTATTCTCGAAATGTCGAGTTTAAAAATTATGAGTTTAATGGCAAAAATATTTTTTTCTTCATGTGTGGCCCTAATACTCCGTCGTCCTAGGCTATATTTCAACCTCGTTAGTGTAGTAAAAAAAAAAATCAGAACTATTCACGAGGTTTCTGGGCAGCATATTTATGTTCTGTTAGCAAGCGAACTTCTCATGACTGCCGACAAAGTAGCCTACTGCCAGCTGACGAAGCTCTCATTTTAAAAGACATCCATTAGAATCAATTAAATGCAGGACTGACCATGCCCTTTACACCCTCTCCTGTAGGCCTACTAGGCCAATCAATCTAGCCCAAAAAGACAAAACATTTGCAACAGAAATGATTCATAGCGGCCCACCAGCCAATTTTCAAAAACCCCAATGTGGCCCTTGAGCCAAAAAGTTTGCCCACCCCTGCTGTAAATCAATTGAGGAGAATAGGGGAACATTTTCAATTAATAGCTATCACTATAAAACTTCTTCAGTTGATTAGTGACATCATACCAAAGAAAAAAATGCATTACAAGTTTTTGAGATTTTATGTTTATAGGCTATATGCAAATTAGGCATGTATTCATAAAATGTAGCCTACCATAATTTGCATATTACAAAACACACAATCTGAAATTTGGACGAAGCCAGATTAAAAATGTATTGTTTCATTCTTGACACATTAACAAAAAGACAAAATTAACTCATTGAGTGCCTAAAACGTAATATTACGTTTTTAGCTCTTTTTTTTTAATTACGAAACTAGACACTCTAACACACCTTATATGTGATTTTGGGAACTCTGTGATGAATGGAAATGAAATATATGACGATCGAAAACTCATGAAAACGCACAATCTGAACATTTTAACTGGACATTTTATCATAACTCTTTTTTTCGCTTTGGGTCGAATCAGTGACGATGCACGCCAGGTCAAAACCAGGCCATTTTCGTGGGTCTATCACTAGGTGGCAGTCTCGCCAGGTCTCGCTGATCACTTCCCGGAAAGTTTACAGGCAACATTTCATATTTCATGAAAGACGTTTTATCTCCATTTCGGAAAAAAAAGAGATATTGATGAAAACTAGCCACCGTTTAGCTTGGGATTTCTCAGTAACAGAGGCGTGTAGAAATACACAGTTTGCACCCACTGAGAGCTTAAAGTCCCACCTTTTAAACGAGCCATTGTATCTGTTCATAGCTATAACACAGAATATGCTGTGTCTGTACAAAAATCATCAACAATGGTCTAGATTGCTGGCACTCTAGGACAAAGCTTCCGAAAACAGCTTGGCATTCAATGAGTTAAAGAAGGGTGGAACTGTGGCTATGTTTCTCTATCATCCCATAGAAAATGCTATTTAGAATCAGATGTTTTTGGTATAAAATGTAGAAAATATCAGGCTATTGAAAATATATCAACATTACTCCTCCCTTCTCAAACACAACATATAGATAGGAAGAAATCTCTAATGAAGTGGATATTTCTCCTCCACAGTGTACGGAAACATAATTTTGAGAAAACACCCTTTAAAGATTATAGTAAAAGGGAATACATTTTTCAGCGGAAACCACTATTAACAGACAAGTCATTGATATTGAAATCTGTAAATAGACAATACATACCCAAAACCACAACTCAAGAGACACTTGAGCCCAGTAGGCACTTTAATATACAAAATAGGAGGTAGGCCATAACACTTTTGCTTCCAAGCTTACAATATTAGCAACAAAGAAAACCACCAACTATGTTTATGTAAACAAATAAAGAGCAGGAAATTATCAAAAGAGAAAATAGCTATTGTTATCCATTGTGTTTCTTAAACGTCTGTACGTGAAGTCATACAATCACAACACATACTAAGATCATACTAAGGCTAACCGCTTATAGAGTCCGCATAAACAGGGCCTAAGCATTTGTTAGCAAAGCCTATATATATATACTACTAAGTATTTCTGATATGTTGCGGATTGGATCATAAATGGCCATAGCAACGAAGAGGAATGACTGATTCTTCTCTATTATTGTGTTATATGCGTTGGGTTACATTGTGTTCTTATCTACAGTATATTTCTGATATGTTGCTGACTGGATCATAAACGGCCACAGCAACGAAGAGGAATGACTGATTATGACTCACTCTTCTTTATTATTGTGTTACATGTGCCAACTGTAAAGCACTTTGAGCTGCGTTCTGTGTATGAAGGCGCTATACAAATAAAGATTATTATTATTATTATTATTATTATTATTATTATTATTATTATTACTGTGGCATGGCCGTAAAATCCACTTATAGATTTGACTCTGTGGCAACAACAAAAAAAGTTCAATCCATGTTTTCAATATGTTTTCAATATTTCAATACATATTTGCACATACGTCTCTGCACTCTGTGCAAGCTAGGGAGCAGTAGAGGCCTTGTCGACTGCAATTGCAGCGCATTGTGCTGCAACCAGACTTGCACTTGCAGCGCACAAGCTCGAACAAAGATTGAGGTTCAGGGTCCTGGTCAGTATGGACAGGAATGAGGCATAAATCTTGGATCTTCCAGCCCTATTCCTCTGGTGGTAGCAAGTTTCCCATCCATTCTTGAACTTGATGGTACACTCTGATAAGTTCAAGAAAGGATGGGACACTTGCGAATGTGGCTTATGTGTAAATATGTCGTCAAACGTAGATGAGAACATGGATTGAAGTTTTTTTTTGTTGCCACAGAGTCAAATCTATGTGGATTTTACGGCTGTGCCACAGTGGATAACAATGGTTATTTTCTCTTTTGATTATGGTCTAATTTCCTTCTCTTTATTTGTTTACATAAACATAGTTGGTGGTTTTGTTTGTTTCTAAAACTGTAAGCCTGGAAGGGGAAAAAGTTGTATGGCCTACCTCCTATATATTTTGTATATTAAAGTGCCTACTGTGCTTTCTCTTCTACATATGTCTCTTGAGGTGTGCTTTTGGGTATGTGTTGTCTATTGACTTGTCTGTTAATAGTAGTTTCCGCTGAAAAAATTATTTCCTTTCACTATAATCTTTAAAGGGGGTTTTCTCAATATTAGGATTCCGTACACTGAGAATTATTCACTTCAGTGTAACACCTACATTTTCTATTCAGTAACACCTACATACTATTCATTAGAGATTTCTTCCTATCTATATTTTGTGTTTGATTAGGGAGGAGTTATGTTGAGATATTTTCAATAGCCTGATATTTTCTACATTTTATACCAAAAACATCTGACTCTAAATAGTATCTAAATAGTATTTTCTAGTATTTTCATAGCCAAAGTCTTCTTTAATTTTGTGTTTTTGTTAATGTGTCAAGAATAAAACAATAGGCATACATTTTTAATCTGGCTTCATCCAAATTTCAGATTGTGTGTTTTGTAATATGCAAATTATGGTACATTTTATGAATAAATGCCTAATTTGCATACAAATAAAATCTCAAAAACTTGTAATGGATTGTTTCATTGGTATGATGTCATTATCAACTGGAGACCAAAGATTCTAGAACAGAGCTCTGTATGGGCTGGCACTCACAAAGGCGAACTTGGTATAAATATCTATATATATTCTGAAAATACGTGTTATAAGGATTCCATTTCACCCCACTTATAGATATGCACAACTTATTGTTTTCACAGCCACACAATTTGAAGTTCAACAGTGTATGTCAATGGCAGACATAGTATATGACTCGGTACACACTTAGTATGGCCTGGTACCTACAAAGGCGAATTTGGTATAAACATCTATATATATTCTGAAAGTACATGTTATAATGATTTCATTTCACCCCCCTTTTACATATGCACAACTTATTGTTTTCACAGCCACACAATTTGAAGTTCAACAGTGTGCCAATGACAGGCCTAAAGTAAATGACTTGGTACAGAGTTAGTATGGCCTGGTACCTACAAAGGCGAACTTGGTATAAATATCTTTATATATTCTGAAAGTACATGTTATAAGGATTCCATTTCACCCCTTTTACATATGCACAACTTATTGTTTTCACAGCCACACAATTTGAAGTTCAACAGTGTATGTCAATGACAGGCCTAAAGTATATGACTCGGTACACACTTAGTATGGCCTGGTACCTACAAAGGCGAACTTGGTATAAATATCTATATATATTCTGAAAGTACATGTTATAAGGATTCCATTTCACCCCCCTTTTACATATGCACAACTTATTGTTTTCACAGCCACACAATTTGAAGTTCAACAGTGTATGTCAATGACAGGCCTAAAGTATATGACTCGGTACAGTGTTAGTATGGCCTGGTACCTACAAAGGCGAACTTGGTATAAATATCTATATATATTCTGAAAGTACATGTTATAAGGATTCCATTTCACCCCCCTTTTACATATGCACAACTTATTGTTTTCACAGCCACACAATTTGAAGTTCAACAGTGTATGTCAATGGTAGACATAGTATATGACTCGGTACAGAGTTTGTATGGCCTGGTACCTACAAAGGCGAACTTGGTATACATATCTATATATATTCTGAAAGTACATGTTATAAGGATTCCATTTCACCCCACTTATAGATATGCACAACTTATTGTTTTCACAGCCACACAATTTGAAGTTCAACAGTGTGCCGATGACAGGCCTATAGTATATGACTCGGGACAGAGTTAGTATGGCCTGGTACCTACAAAGGCGAATTTGGTATAAACATCTATATATATTCTGAAAGTAAATGTTATAATGATTTCATTTCACCCCCCTTTTACATATGCACAACTTATTGTTTTCACAGCCACACAATTTGAAGTTCAACAGTGTATGTCAATGGCAGACATAGTATATGACTTCGGTACACACTTAGTATGGCCTGGTACCTACAAAGGCTTAATTTGGTATAAATATCTATATATATTCTGAAAGTACATGTTATAATGATTTCATTTCACCCCACTTTTACATATGCACAACTTATTGTTTTCACAGACACACAATTTGAAGTTCAACAGTGTATGTCAATGGCAGACATAGTATTTGACTCGGTACACACTTAGTATGGGCTGGCACTCACAAAGGCGAACTTGGTATAAATATCTATATATATTCTGAAAGTACATGTTATAATGATTTCATTTGACCCCACTTTTACATATGCACAACTTATTGTTTTCACAGCCACACAATTTGAAGTTCAACAGTGTATGTCAATGGTAGACATAGTATATGACTCGGTACAGAGTTTGTATGGCCTGGTACCTACAAAGGCGAACTTGGTATACATATCTATAAATATTCTGAAAGTACATGTTATAATGATTTCATTTGACCCCACTTTTACATATGCACAACTTATTGTTTTCACAGCCACACAATTTGAAGTTCAACAGTGTGCCAATGACAGGCCTAAAGTATATGACTCGGTACACACTTAGTATGGCCTGGTACCTACAAAGGCGAACTTGGTATAAATATCTATATATATTCTGAAAGTACATGTTATAAGGATTCCATTTCACCCCCCTTTTACATATGCACAACTTATTGTTTTCACAGCCACACAATTTGAAGTTCAACAGTGTATGTCAATGACAGGCCTAAAGTATATGATTTCGGTACAGAGTTAGTATGGCCTGGTACCTACAAAGGCTAACTTGGTATAAATATCTATATATATTCTGAAAGTACATGTTATAAGGATTCCATTTCACCCCCCTTTTACATATGCACAACTTATTGTTTTCACAGCCACACAATTTGAAGTTCAACAGTGTATGTCAATGGTAGACATAGTATATGACTCGGTACACACTTAGTATGGCCTGGTACCTACAAAGGCGAACTTGGTATAAATATCTATATATATTCTGAAAGTACATGTTATAAGGATTCCATTTCACCCCCCTTTTACATATGCACAACTTTTTGTTTTCACATCCACACAGTTTAATTATATTGACGTTGAAAAAATATAGCATTCTAATGTGTATTTTCGATTTAAATGTCTTATTTAATTATTTTCTAAATTTACTTTCCCTTTGGTAACACAATACAGTTTTAAATTAATAATTTTTAAACATATTCATTACTTTTTCATTGAAAAAGTAATGACTATGTTCTGACTTTTATTTTGAATGATTCGCGAATGGCGGCCATATTGGAATTTTCTTTACTGTCGCTAGTTTCACACTACTCTGCCTACGTCTGTGTGCTTACCATAGACAGTAGTAGTAGTAGTAGAAGTACTACTTCCCTCTCTGCTACTCGCTCACATAGGTACATAATACTGAATGAGTAGCTAGGCTACGCTCTTAATCAACGTATATGAATATTCGGATGCAGCCCTATACTTTTACTTTCGCTAGGTTCACCCTGCTAGGAAAAGTGCTGTCTAGCTTTGGCGTGTAACGTTATCTATTGATATTTTCGCGTTGGACTATCAATGACCTCCCTGGGC
This sequence comes from Alosa alosa, assembly GCF_017589495.1. Taxonomy (NCBI): domain Eukaryota; kingdom Metazoa; phylum Chordata; class Actinopteri; order Clupeiformes; family Clupeidae; genus Alosa; species Alosa alosa. The sequence goes on along the minus strand of NC_063196.1, from coordinate 1,126,460 downwards.
TCCTGTTTACACCTCCAGTGGCATACCCGTTGTTGGAGGAACAATTGCCAGTCCAAACTTTGGACACGGTTTTCTCGCAGCGTTTCCTTCACTCAAAAAGCTGAAGCTTCGCGACGCTATCAACGCACATTGGACAGAGTCACTCAGAGATTCCTTACAGACTTTCTCCGGACGTATTGCTTCTCCAGGAGTCTGAAGAATAATTCTAGCGATCCTGAAGAGACTTCTGAAGATCCTACTGCTAAAAGAAGTTATTTATGGAACCATCGTCAGATGTATCAGCAGACACCTTCAACAAACATCAACAATCAGTGTCACAATTCTTCAGGCAGGTTTTTAAAATGTTCTTTAGAGCCAGTTCATAATTATGGGATAAGGATAGGATCCGTGCGTTCTAAACAGCAAATTTCAATAAAAGCAAACACATTTACTAGTCTACTTATTTCCTACTTTGAATGACTTTCCAACTTTGAGAGATTAACATGTCTTTGACTGGCATAAAAAATAAGCTTGTCAAATCGCCAACATTGGCAGCAAATTGTTGCACGTTCACAGTAACCACTGTAGGTGGAGGTAGCCTAAATGCACCTTCATCCACTGTCACACGCACGCCTATGTTTATTTTGTGCGGCTACTTAGGCTATTATATGGAGAGAAAAACATTAGCCTTACAGTATTTTAGTAGTAAATTGTAATTATGTAACCCGATTATGCTAACCGTTAAGGTGATGATACACAGGGCAACTTTTAGGGCAATATTGCCGGGAAATGTTGCCAGCCACAGGCAACCAGGTGAGACACACAGCAACTAATCAGGGCAACACACAACTGGCAACAACCAATCAGATGAGAGAAATCTGTCGCCAAGGAGGCAGACATAGCAGACATGGACACTGAGACATTTGCGGCTGTCACTCTTGTCTTGGCTTCAGCATTTTTTAAGTATAAGTTAAAATGTATTAGCAGATGTTTTTAGCTAAAAAAAAAACACATATTTTAGCCAGAGACTGTTTTTTAGTAATAGATTTCTCTCATCTGATTGGTTGTTGCCAGTTGTGTGTTGCCCTGATTAGTTGCTGTGTGTCTCACCTTTTGCCTGTGGCTGGCAACATTTCCCGGCAATATTGCCCTAAAAGTTGCCCCGTGTATATCCAAAGTGTTCAGATACAAAATAGTTGCCCAACCTCAATGAGAAAGTATTTCTCGTCAACATTGCCTTGTCAACATTGCCTTAAAAGTTGCCCCGTGTATCATCACCTTTATTAGCATCTCTATGGGATTTCTCATATACATTAGCCATAAGACAGGGATGTCAAACTCAGGCCCGCGGGCTGCTTATTTGTGGCCCGCGAGGTCATTATTCAATCTGTATTAGAAGTGGCCCGCCGCGTAGTTTAAACAACGCATCCATATCTGAGCTGGCCCGACAGTATTATCTTCAGCGCATCCGCATTAGAGCTGGCCCAGCACGCTATTCTATTCAGCGCATGAGTTGCTACATACTGTACATCGATAACACTTCAAATCCCAAAATGCGTTGCATCGTTAATGTCGCCTTTTCTGTTCATAAACAAAACACGTATCCATGCAACCAGACAAACTATCAACGAAAAATAGCGGTTTAAAGATTGATAATCGAGCTTTCAAGATAGGTGGGAAAAACGATTATATCGTTCATATTATTCAAGGACAAACCCGTTTGCTTGGTATGTGGATTCACCGTAGCTGTCACTAAAGAGTACAACATAAAACGGCACTACGAAACTAAACATGAAGACAAATGCAAAGATCTGGATGCGAAGCTTAAGCTACAGAAGGTGGGAGAATTGAAAGCAAGTCTGCTTTCAAGGCAGACTACCCAAGCCAAGTTACAAGTGATGATGCTGCAAAAGCGAAGTTTTACTGTTGAACAGGATATCGGCGCAAACAGCACGGCCATTCTCAGAGGGAGAGTTTGTTAACTGTTAATAGTTACAATTACAATTTTGATAATTGTTAAATGTTATTTACAATTTTTATAGTTCACCTGCAAAAAATAGGCCAATATATTTTTTCTATTCAGATATTCAATATATTTTTTCTATTAGGCTATATTCAGAAATGCCTGCATTCTATTTTTTTTGTGTGTATATAGTTTTAATTCAATAAAAACATTGGTTATTCAATAAATGTTGCGCTTGGCCCGCGACATACTCCCAGTTCTTAATTTTGGCCCCCTGTGAATGAGTTTGACACCCCTGCCATAAGATAACGCATTAGTTTCTATGCAGAAACTTGAAATGCTGCATGATTGCTCTTAAAACAAAACATCAGTTTCTCGGCTCACTCGTCACTCTTAGCGAGCTACGAAGACTCCAAAGGTAAACATTACAAGTTGTTTACCTTTATAGTTCCCAAACTGTCCCTTAAGAGTCTTCTTTCGAAATAAAGCTCGAAATAAAAAACTCCTTGCGTCCGACGTAGGCCTACAAGGCACTGTCCACTCTGAAGGTGCTGAATTGGTTGCATCGATTGCTCAGAAATCCATTTTTTCACTTCACGCGGAGGCATGACAGCGAAAGACACACACACAAAAAAAAACATTGCTCAAATATCGCCTCCAGTAGCCTAGGCCTCACGCTACTTTAAAATGGATGAACTTATTAATAGCATACGATGATAAAAAGTAGAAATGAAATGATCTTCCCTAAATTAACAAAGTTTTCACAAAGTCTGTAGGGAAGCGATCTGCAATCTGTCGGCATGACCTATATACAATGTATTGTGACTTTGAGACACACTGTGCTTATTTAGCAAGATATTTTAAATTCATTGCATCATCATGACATATGTCAACAATCTCATCTCTATTCAATCTCAACATTTTGACATAATTTTGACATGATTCTGATAAATCACCTAGGAGAAGTGCATCAAAATTGATCATGTGCCACCAGTGTAATAGCCATTTGTTTTCTTGCCAGTTGGTGGTGCTATGCCAAATCTTCATCATGGGCATGTGAATATCACTATTAGCATAGTTTTTCATAACCTGTGAAATCAAACATTTCCGGTTCCGGCGCCGTCAGGTGTGGCAGCCTACTCAGCAGCTCCGTGTCTTAGTGTTTGTTTCTACGTCTTTTGTCTACTTTTTGTTTACTTTTTACTTCACAACTTTTTGGATTACACACTTTGAGGAGTGTTTTTATTCTATCCTATGGATACGGACATATTACAACGCTCCAGCGACAGCAAGCTTGTGTACACAAGGAACCAGCTGATCGCACTACGACGGAATGCTGGCTGTGTTCGCGACAACATTCCAGAGGAACTGTGGTGCTTTCGGGGTTGCAGAGCGGGAGTAAAAGTGAAGACGAGGCGTCGGGAGAAGAAGTGGAGATACAAGCCCTCAGTTCCATCGATTGTGATGGGAAACGTGAACTCACTGGCTAATAAGACTGACGAACTGGATGCCCTGGTAAGAAACCAGAAGTTGTACAGGGAATGTAGTTTGTTATGCTTTACGGAGACGTGGCTAACAAGCCATATCCCCACTTCTAACGTTGAGCTGCCTGGCTTCAGTGTAGCTCGTTTGGACAGAGACTGTAAACTTTCTGGCAAAAAGAAGGGAGGCGGACTGGCGCTGTACATTAACAATAGATGGTGCAATCCCGGACATGTAACAGTAAAGGAGACTGTATGCTGTAAGGATGTGGAGTTATTAGCGGTTAGTCTCCGTCCGTACTACATGCCGAGGGAGTTCTCGCACGCAATTGCTGTCTGTGTTTACGTTCCACCTCGAGCTTTTCCGGATACAGCGTGTGACGTCATCCACTCCACAGTCGCAAGGCTTCAAACCCAACACACTGACGCCTTTTTTGTGATCTCTGGCGACTTCAATCACATAATACTGGACTCCACACTCACAAATTTTTACCAGTATGTTGACTGCCCTACAAGGAAAAACAGGACAATAGACCTCATGTATGCAAACGTGAGGGATGCATACAGTGCAAACCCCCTCCCCCCACTGGGAAAGTTAGACCACAACCTCATTCATCTCCAGCCAATGTACAAGCCCAAAGTACAGAGGCTACCAGTTCCCACACGCACCTTCAGGAAGTGGACACCCGAAGTGGATGAGGCTCTGAGAGACTGCTTCGAGTGTACTGACTGGATTGTGTTACAGAATGGAGAGGACTTGGAGGAGGTCACACAGTGCACAACTGACTACCTGAACTTCTGCATGGACATTGTTGTTCCCACCAGAACTGTGTCGGCTGCTTTCCCAACAACAAGCCTTGGATAACCAGCAATGTCAAGACCCTTCTCAACAGGAAAAAGATGGCGTTCAGAGAGGGGACATGGCAGAGCTGAGGCTGCAGTCTAAGGGGAACTCAAATTCAAGCTGAAGGAAGCGAAGGAGGATTACAGAAAGAAGGTGGAACAGAAGCTGCAGGAAAACAACTTGAAGGAGACATGGGACTGCATGAAGGTTATCACTGGCCTGAAGAAGAACAGCAGCTCTGTGGAGGGGGACCTGGACAGGGCGAACCAGTTCGCGGTGCACTCCGTTTGCAAACTGCAAACTTGCAAAAAAAATAATTGAAGAAGAAGAAGAAGAAGAAGAAGGTTACTCAGGCAGGCCAGTGAACCCTTCTTCTTTTTCTGTGAGCTTTTTTGGCAGTTTGCAAATTGAGTTTTCCTAATTTTCCTAAGTAAAATCCTGGAAAGAGCAGTGGCTGGCCAGCTCCAACACCACATATCCCACCATGAGCTCTTTGAACCCCTCCAGTCTGGCTTCAGAACCCACCACAGTACTGAGACTGCCCTCATTAAAATCACCAACAACCTTCTAACTGCTGCCGACAAAGGCCTCATCTCCATTCTCATCCTCCTTGACCTCTCAGCAGCCTTTGACACAGTTTCCCACACCATCCTCCTCAACCGCCTCTCTGAGCTCATTGACTTCAGTGGCACAGCTCTTTCATGAAAGGAAAGAGGACGCTGAAGGGCGCTAACTCCATCCTGGCCCCAGTTAACTATCGCTGGTATCCCCAGGGGTCTGTGCTCGGCCCTCTCCTCCACCATATACATTCTCCCCCTGGGTCAAATTATACGTCACCACGGTCTCAGCTTCCACTGCTATGTTGATGACGCCTAACTGTACATTAGCACCAAACCCTCAACTCAGCTTCCACCTGGACCACTTGTCAATTGTTTGCAAGAATTTAAAAACTGGATGACCTCTAATCTTCTCAAACTAAATAGCAATAAAACTGAGCTAATGGCGGCGGCTCCTAAGCCACTGCTTACCAGGCACTTTCAATAACTAGATATTTAAGTACAGTATAAAAACAGCTTTGAGAGTGGAAATTTCAAGCATCATCTACAAGGACATGTATCTGGGTAGGCTATCATAGCACTCCAAAAGTTGCCTGTATAAATTTAAAAAAGGCCTAGCCTACAGACAATGCCAACTTAATAACACAGGTAATTAAATAATTGGAAAATCAGGCACTTTGAATAGGTTTGTAAAGAACGGTTAAAGTAGGCCTATACAGACTTATATAGACAGTTCCAATGAGTTCCACAAACCATTTATCAGCCTGAGTGGCCTAATTAGTCATTAGGCTAGGCCTACATATCAACATAAGACTAGCTTGTGCTAGTTTCCGCCTAGCAATAACGTCAATGCTTTTCTGCCTTCCATCCATGTGTAAAACAGCAAGCAACCGCGCAAATCCGTCGACTGTCAAAAATCCTATAGTTTTTCTCGAACTTGATCGTTTGTAGGGTCATGCCATTAGATGAGGGGCCACTCATTTATCCCCCTACATTTCTGTAAATAGACTTGACTTGACTTGACTTGGCCGCGATTAAACCTCTATGGGCCGGCCCGCACTGCGCACACTCCGAACACACACAGAAACAATATGGCTGGATAATCAGCAAATCTCGTAAACGGCAAAAAGGACGGAGAGAAATTATTAAAATAACTTATTATACGGCTCTTCATAATGCTAGTAGAACGCTCCATTGACTTGAATGGGATTTCCCAAAGTTCTAGCGGTAAATAAATACATGTAATTACTGCTGCAAACATATAATTACCGCTGTCAATGGCAACGGGTTTTGTGCTTCTGATCGCCTTTCATATCACTACTGCCAAGGACTGGAACTTCATTCAAGCGTGAAAGCAGGCGGTTGATCAGCTGTGTTCTAAAGAATGTTTGATTCAAGTTCAGCAGCATGTGTTGTTGCAAACTATTTGTTTCTCAGCAAATGCCACGATGAACGTTAACAAATAGGCTAGGTTATGTAGGCTAAAGTCATATCGTGGGGAGTTTATTATTTCGTTTTGGCAAGTAGCCACATAATAAGCGGGATAATGTATAGAACGCCGGTCATTACTGTGAAAATAAGTCCCTTCAGGGCGGAACAGAACCCCTCCGCTGCACGTCAGGGTCCGGTTCGCCCTGTCGGGACTTATAGAGTGGTGAAGTCCCGCCCCTTACGTTTGCCTCCATGGGACTTATCTTTCAAAAAAATTTGAACGGCAGTCTATGGCGAAAAAGAAATTATTTTCTGGTCCCGGTTGACTTGTGCCTTGAATTACCCATATGATGTTTGTCAATTTTAAAGACAATTTTTCATGTAAAGACATTTGCAGTTTGTTTAAGAACTATTGAATTACAACATTGTGAAAGATCATTAATTCCAGCGACTACAAACCCATCAGTCGGCTTAGTGGCGTTAGCTGTTTCACAGCCACACTAGATTGTACAAGCATACCAGCAACAGGTCTTAATTGGGCTTTCCTTGCCGAAGAAAATACCATGAGTCAGAGGATTAAACACATCAGGTAAGTTGTATTAGATCCATAGACTGTACATTACATACTGTTAAGTGACATAGCAGGCAGCAAGATGCAACCGTTAACTAGCATAACAGCTCTTATCGTTTCATTACGTTGGTGACGTACATCGTTCGAGACGAGAGATGTAGTCCACTGAGTGGATTCGCACAAAACCAACATAACTTTTGAAGTCTATCGAACAACAGTACTTTCTTGACGTGAAAAATTATCTTTTAAATTCACACACATCATATGTGAAATTTGTGGCACAATTCAAACTGGACCAAAAAATAATTGTTATCTCTCCATTAACTCCCGTTCATAATTTTTTGAAAGATAGGTCCCATGGACCGGAAGTAGAAGGGGCGGGACTTCACCACCTTTTCCCAGTAATGACCGGCGTTCTATACATTATCCCTTACATATGACTATTTCATTGAAAATATATGTTCAATTTGATACCAGCAACACGTTTCAAAAAAAGTTGGGATGGGGCCAAGAAAATGCTGTAAAAGTTGTGTAATGGTAAAGAAAACCAAAGGAGGAATATTTTACAACTAATTAGGGTAACTGGCAACATGATTGGGTATGAAAAAGAGCATCCCAGAAAGACAGAGTCTCTTAGAAGTAAAGATATAGAGGTATTCATATCCCTCTAAACTGTAAATCTGAATGGACAGATGATAAAACAATGTAATTATAAAGCTTCAAAACATGAAATTGCAAAGTATTTGGGGTGTTCATGATCTAAAGTACATAATATCATTAAAATATTCAGAAAAGCAAATGAAATCTTTGCAAACAAGGGACAGCTGAAAAACAATATTGGATGGCTGTGGTCTTTTGTACCTCTGATGGCCCTGCATTAAAACCAGACCTGTTTTTGTCATGAAAATCATTGTAAGGGCTCAGGTAAACCTCTGATAACTCTGAAACCTCTGTCTATGAGCACAGTTTGATACTCAATTCACAAATGCTAGTGTAAACTTTACCATGCAAAAGAAGAAACATGACATGATGCAGAAATACCAGTCTTATCTTGGCCAGAGCTTGTTAAAATAAAATTAAAGATTTAGGGTCTGGCTATGAGTAATGAAAACTTGAGGGGCGGCACCAAGCATGCGTTTGATAATATCACTGCACGCAATTTGGATAACACTGCAACCAATGTTTACTGACTGATTCCGGACTTCGACGTTGCAGCGCTGTCGTCATCTGTTTAGCTCGCCTCTGGTCCGCCTTTATCAGATACACAGATGTGATTGGTGCAGCTCAGCTCCAAGGACATGAGTAATGAGCATCATTACTGATTGCCAGAGTGACTCGCAGAGCAAATTCAAATTGTGCTCTCGCGAGAACTCGGTAGTATCGGGCAGGAATGGGACAACACTTCATTCTCAAAACTCTAGCAACTGTTCTCAGTTCCTAAACATTTACAGATTTGTGTTAAATTAAGAGGTGAAGCAGCTCAGTGGTAAACATGCAATCGTCCCCACTTTTTTCAAAACATGTTGCTGGCATCAAATTCAAAATATTGAATTTGATGCCAGCAACTACAATACTGTATATTTACCAAAGTTTTCCAAACTTTTTCTGACTTGGGGTTGTAGCTTCCCAACATCATGTGTCAAAATAGCATTGCTTTTTTATTTGGCAGCGGAGGTCATACACAGCAACAAGCTTATGTTGTGTATGTTGTGGCTTTTGTATGCTAAATATCATTGTGTGTGTGCCGTTTGTGTGCCGTGAGATTTTGTTGTAGTAAGTAGTGTGTTGTAGAAACACTGCTCCCTCCTACCATTTGCTATCTTCTTAAATTTGGGCATGTTCATTGTAATGCTTTGCAAAGTCTCTACTTTTGTTTGTTGTATGAAATGTTTACATGGCGTTTCCTGTTGGATAGCTTGATGTTGGTCAAATAACCTACTCACTTTATGTCTCATATTTTTCAATGCAGAGACAGAGAGACGATGGGAGGATTTATTGCACACCAATGGAAGATATCAATCCCTTGACGGGTTGGGACAGAGGTTCTTCGACTTTTCTGTGATGTCATACAACATCCTTTCACAAAAACTTTTATATGACAATGCCCACCTGTACAAGCATTGTTCCTTACCCATCCTTAAGTGGAATTATCGTTTGAGAAACATCATGAAAGAGATACAAAGGCACAATGCTGATGTAAGTCAGTCATTTCTCATGGTTTTGTTTCTTATTTAAATATCTAAAATGAGTAGTTGGGCTGATATAGATAGATACTGTAGATAGATCAGATTAATCGGTATAAAACGTATTCACCCCCTTTTACTGCTTTTATAAATGGAATCTTGATCAATTTCATTTGGGCTTTTTTTTACAATAATTTACATATCCCCTCTTCAATGTCCCTTCAAGGCAGCATGGCGTATATGCATCTATGGACACAATTAAAGCTTAGAGTCTACGTGGATAGGTCTCAATTAGGCTTGCATATACATTCTGGATACTGCAATTTTACTCCATTTTTCTTTGCAAAACTGTTCAAGCTCTGCCAGGTTGGAAGGGGAGGTAGGCTCTGGTAGGCTTCTGCTCATTGTCCTGCTGGAGAGTAAATGTTCTCCCAAGTTGTAGTTCTCAATTGCAGACTGAATCAGATTGTCCTCCAGAATTTCCATATATTATGCTGAATTAATTTTACTTTTACCTTTACAAGCCTTCCAGGGTCTGCTGTCGAGAAGTATCCCCACAGCATGATGCTACCACCACCATGCCTCAAATTAAGAATGGTGCGCTTTTGGTGATGAGCAGTGTTTGATGTTCAGTTCGGTATCTAGTCTAATGGCCAAAAAGCTTCATTTTGGTCTCATCAGACCAACAAACCTTCATCTATTTGATCTTGGAGCCTCCCTCATGTCTTTGGGCAAACTTTAGTTGAGATTTAACCCATTTGCACTGGATGCTGCATGACGCAACATTCTATCTCCCGCCTGATGCTGCATAGCGCAACATTGAATCTCCCGCTGGATGCTGCGTAGCGCAGCATGCTTTTTATTTCATGTTTCTAGGTGCTACAGAGGCTTAGATATAAAATTTTGGTAGACGTTGACAATTTTATTTTTAGTATGTTTACAGAAAACCCTCAGGAAATAAGGTTATTTAGTCTAGAATGCCATAGGATTCTATAGGTGGTGGGGGGGGGGGGCTGATTGCCTAATTTCTCCCATCTCAGCTGCTGAAGCTTTTAACTCATTTAGCGTTACTACTGCAGTGCCCATTCAAACATGCCATTCCTGTAGAAAACCCGTAGCCCAATTACATGCCCGCGGGTATGCCTGCTTTAAAAATAGGATGATTGGGAAAACATCATTCCAATATTATTTATAATATATGAACCTATAATTATTAATATGCAGTAGGCCTAAGCAGAATTTAGGCATGGCTGCATGTGACATTTCCACAGATCAGAACGACATATTAAGCCTAACAGCTGTTTTGAGTTAAGGCTATATTATTTTTAAGCTTATTAAATAACTTCCTGATACTGAAGACCAACCATTTTGTGGAATGATGCATCATCGTTTGAAATTTGCAATGATGGGACTCTCTGGTAGGCTAGCCTAGGCCTAAGTGACATCACGCTCTGTCTGCCACTCGTTGTCTGTAGCTGATCGAAATGACATAAGCCTAAAGCTTTGATGTAAGGCTGTTTAGCCTATTGAATTGCTTAACGATATTGAAGACAAACCATTTTGTAGAAAGATGCATCATATGAGATTTGCAACGATTAGACTCGAAACAGTCTTTGGTAGCATAAGTGGCGTCGCTCTGTCTGCCACTCGTTGTCTAGCTGTGTGTGTCTTCTGAAATGTTGTTAAATTTGAGACCATAGCCTATCGCTCGTTTCGATTTGGGACCTTGGAGTCGGAATTGTCGTTTGTTTATTCAGTCTCAAGTCCAAAGTAGCCTGGGCTATTCGAAGAGTCAGTTTATTGCATACTTTTTATGTAATTTTGAATAGCAACATACTAGGGGTGTAACGGTTCATGCACTCGTATTGAACCGAAACGGTACGGGCGTCACGGTTCGGTGCATGGATTTACACGGAGAATACATACATATAAAAATACATAAAACTCGTGTGCGGATTAATTAATGTCATGCGCAATTACTGTTAAGTAGCGAGAGTTACGGTAGTTCTTTAGCGACACCTAACTCTAATCTGTAGCCTCGCCTTAGCTCTGAAGCTCTGATTGGCGCCTATGTTGTTTTTTTGTCAGGTCGTAGGTCAAGTCAGTCAGTCAGAGATAGCAGCACTAAGTGAGTGGTGGCGACCCACAAGAGTTAGAGGATCCGCTGGTCTCTTTAAGATCGCAAGTTTAGAACTTCAGTTACAGTAACGTTAGTACAGGCGAAAGAGTGGTGGATAAGATGAAACTGTGTCGGCGTTGTTCAGCAGTTGTTGGGTATGTGAGTGGAAAAAATGCTACACATATTTGAAGCCATCACCCAGATGATGTAGGCTACCAATCACTGAAACGAGGGGTAAAAAACTTCCCCTGCGCTTCAGCAGCCTTTGGATACATATACACATAGGGCCAAAACCTATGGCTTAAATTAAACGATTTCGTAATGACAGAAAGCTATGTAAATCGCGTGGTAATTACCTGTTGGGGTAACTTGTAACTTCTCACATGAGTAGCTGGTAGTGTTAAGTGCATAGACCATAGACTGTATATATATACAGTCTATGGCATAGACAGTAAAGTGACAACGCTAACCAGGCTAATAAACAAACCATGCTACGGTGAGTTAACGTCAAAGGGCAAAGTCACGTGACCTTCTAGTTGTAGTCTGTTTATGAAATGAAAGGAGCAATTTCGTTTTTTAAACAAAGGCAAAATAGTGTGATATTTTCACAGTTAGTAGGCTAGATTATTACTTTACACACAATGAAAAATATTGAGGCAAATTGTAGACCCTTCCATATACAACTTAACACAGATGTTGAAGGTCTTGCTTAAGAGGATTTTTAAAAAAAAAAATTCTATGTAATTTCAGAAATAAGAGATGCTGTAGGCCTATTTTCAGTTTTATAGCTGATTGTTTTATTTTGTTTACAAGTTACAGATGGAGTCTGGGTACTTATTGTACTGTTTAGCCTACATCTTACACACTTCAGGCTGTTGCAGATAGCTCAGGGAAGAGACTGTATGACACTAGGTGGTACAGCCTGAGAAATGTACAAAAAAAAATGCTTTCTGCATTTTTGTTTTGCTTTTTCCTCCATTGTACCGAACTCGTACCGAACCGTGATGTCCGAACCGAGGTATGAACCGAACCGTGACTTCTGTGTACCGTTACACCCCTACAACATACCCATGTTTGTTGGCGTGTTGTTGCAAAATCATTGAATCATTGTATACAAGCAAACTGCATACAGGGAGTCTTTATTGTTGAGGTCAGACATGATGCTCATCCAAACATCTTGCGTATTCTATGGTCTCAACCCGTGATTCAGTGCTGCCAAAACTCCGCTTACCCTCTCTGCCTCTGGTGCTGCGCTGTGATGTGTGAGAGGGGGAGTGGCTACGGTAGAGCGGAGAAAGCCAACATGTGCTTCTTTTACCGATATATTTAACAATATCTTTTGCTTTTCTTATCCAAACAACGTTTAACTTGGCACTACACTTACTCGTGCCAATAGCAAGACACCTGCCAAGTTTGAAATCGAACAAACAAACGGTTCGAGCGATATGCAGCACACACACTAGTGTTGCACGGTGCACCGATACTACAAAAGTATCGAAATACCCTGAAATTAAAAATGTCACGATACCTAATTTTATTAGTATCGATACTTTTAAGAATGACCGTGTTGTTTTGAAGTAACATGCGTGTGCGCAAGGCATGCTTGCCTCCTCCCCTATAGCCTGTGCGTCATTTCTCCTCACACACACGTATGCTGTCGTGCCATAAACAGTGAGACACTGCTGCTAGTTTAGGTGCTGTTGTAACACATAATAATAGGCTAATATCAAGTTGATTTGCTCACTTGCCTCTCTCAAGTTTGTGTTGCTAACCTACCTATTTAGGTAATTTAGGCCTACTATTGGGTTTAAAGTCATTTAGAAATAGGCTACACAACCATGGCAAACTTTTACATCGGGAGAGAGCTCCTTGCTAACTATCCCGCTAGCTCAGGTCATGTCTGTCATTCGTGGAGTGGTCACTAAAACCATTAATGAACATTGCAAGACACTTAGCTCTTCTATGATCCCAGAAAGATTTTCTTCGACTTGTTAGTGTTTTGAACATTGATTTTATCTAATGACATCGAAAACAATGAATTGCATCCACATATCCTTATGCACTATGCGCAACTATTATTCACTAGCCTAAAACCGTGAGGCTGAAGGCTACTCTCACGTAGCCTATATCTTAAAGTGACAGGCACTCAATTACACCAATGTGCACTCAATTAGCCTTACACACCACATTAAAGATATGCCTAAGTGTAATACTTTAAAAATCAATATGAAGTATTCAAATTATTTTTTTTAGCCACTAATAATTATGCAGATTATAAAATACTATACATTATTAACAAAATAACTTTATATGAATTCCAAAATATATCAAATAGAAACATATGACACAAGTCATCATTTTCCGTATGTGTGTGTGTGGAGAGTCGAGCAGAATGGCCACTGGTGTGGTGATCACACTATATTCAATATTACTGATGACGTGGGTAAAATAATTTTTTAAAAAAGTATCGAAGAAGTATTGAAATCGCAATTCTTGACCTGGTATCGGTATCGAAACTATAAATTTGGTATCGTGACAACACTAACACACACACACTGACACACAGACGTTCCTGCAATTTATAGATAGATCATAGATGCTTTGGTAGCCTCACCCAACAGTCTGCTCTAGGTAGTAGGCAGATTTAGTAATTTGCCATATTCCTTACATTCCTTAATGATGGATTTCACTGAACTCCAGGGGATGTTCAGTAACTTGAATTTGTCTCAGGTCCCAGTTGATTAAACAAAGCAACCCCCCATAAATATAAATAAAAATAGTAAAACAATTAAAAAATAGGTAAATGAATTAAAAAAATAAAATAAAAAAACTAGCTCAGGCCCAGATAAGGCGGTGGTATTTCTGCATTACCTCTAAATACAATTTATTTTTTTGCAGGGTAAAGTTTACACTAGCATTTGTGTATTGAGTATCAAACTGTGCTCATAGACAATGGTTATCAGAGGTTTACCTGAGCCAATGCAATGATTTTCGTTACAAAAACAGGTCTGGTTTTAATGCAGTGCCATCTGAGGTCCAAAAGACCATGGCCATCTAATGCTGTTTTTCATCTCTGTCCCTTGTTTGGAAAGATTTCTCTGGATACTCTGAATATTTAAATGATATAATGTACTATAGATGATGAACTCCAATAAAATTTTGCAATTTTATGTTAAGAAGCATTATAATTATATTGTTTGTCCAGACAGGTTTACACAAAGTGATAAATACCTCTACATCTTTACCTCTAAGAGACTGCCTTTTTGGGATGCTCTTTTTCATACCCAATCAGTTTGCCAGTTACCCCAATTAGTTGAAAAAAATCCTTTTGTTTTCTTTATAATTATTTTATAAATTTTATTACTTTTCTAGCATTTTCTTGGCCCCGTCCTAACTTTTTTTGAAACGTGTTGCTGGTATCAAAATTAGCATATTTTCCATGGAATAATCATATATATAATTTATCATATATCATATACTTTTTGTAGCTAAATATGAGTTTACGAGATTTGCAGATTATCGCATTCTGTGGTGTTGCAAGTGAGGCCGCCGTGGTTAGAAAATAATGATAGGGATATCAAGACGGGTACCTCGGGGCACAAGACTTCCGCTTCCTCTTCTCCAAGCAAAGAATCCGACTCGACTTTCAAGTAATTTTTCCTCTAATGTATGTCCAAACACATGTATGCAGTGGCTATTCAAAACAAAGTAAAAAATTATGTGCAATAAACTGACACTTTGAATAGCCCAGGCTACTTTGGACTGTCTTTAGTCTTTGAATAAACAAACGATAACTCTGACTGCAAGATCCCAAATTGAAACGTACAATAATGGTCCCGAATTTAAGGACGTTTCAGAATGCCACACACGCAAGCATGATCAGCTACAGACGAGTGGCAAACATAGTGTGATGTCACTTATAGGTTACCAGGAACTGTTTTAGAGTCACATGCAAATTTCATGTGATGCATCATTTCACAAAATGGTTTGTCTTCTTTATCATCAAGTTATTCAATAGGCTGAACATATATGGAAGAATATTAGACTCAAAAGTTTTGTACGTGTGTATCACGTTTTGAAACTGTAGAAATTATTTGTAACTGTAAAAATGATCTGTACAAGTAATTGTCAATATCACAAATATGCCCTACACTATTCTACGGGTTACAGCTACAAATCATCCTACAGTTAAAAATATTTTACAATTACAAATATATTCTACAATTACACATCAATATTCTACGCACAAAAAGCTGCTCTACAGTTACAAATCTTTTCTACAGGTGTACAGACTTTTGCACCACCTTAGGGATGAGAAGTGTCTCATATGTATTGTGTGTGTGTGTGTAACAGGATTTGTAACTGTAAAAATGATTTGTGATTTAACAAAAAAATAACACGAACAATTTTAAGTATTACTCATATGTCGTTCACTTACAAATATATTCCACAGGTATGAAATATTCCACAGTTGCTGTCTTTCAATTACGAAACTATTCTGCCATTACAAATCTCTGCTTCTCGCACAAGTATTTTCTACAAGTATACAAATACTTTTGAGACTGTTCTGGCGCTTCCTGTTGAATAGCCAATGGCGATCCTTAAGTTTGGCTAGCCAACCATGAATCTCAGTTCACTAACCAATCACAGAGTAGGAGCAGCGCCGTCGTTGTCTGTGGGTGCAACCAAACTTGGAGTCTACGCTTGAAGCACGCTAGTTTCCTGTATTCTTTGAGGTATGTTGGTAGCCTACACCACACAGACATGTTCTATGTCCACTATTCCTTGTTAATACAGCCAGTGTACCTGATATACGGGGCAACGAGGTGAGATCAATCAATGGCAACTAATGCTGTGGGCAACAGACAAATAACTATTATATATAGCAAGCTACAGCTAGTTAGCCAAATCCCACTCAATCTCAATGTGTAGAATAGCAATGGTAGCTAAATTGTCAGTTTAAGCAGCATACAAGTGCGAACGGAAATGTAGTGTGTGGATGGAAATAGATAACAACACTCAACATACTTTTGAAGACATTTTGTTTCAAGTTTGTAACAAATGCGGTCAAAGTTTTAAGGGAGTTTGTCAGTCGGTCATAAGGTAGGCTCAGCAAAAACGAGGCGGGCGGCTAGCATTATTATCAAGAGGTGTGCTAACCATTAGGCCTTGTATGTCAGGTCTACCTCCAGATTGTTAGGTGCTACTTCGGACTTGACGAACTCTTATAATAGGCAACCGAAACTCCTCACTGCAGAAAAACCGTAGTAGGTTTGATGCTCAACAGATTGCTCTGGAGTTAGTTATAAGTTAATAAGTATCCATTGATATGTGTGACAAAACATACCAACTGGTGTCAACATCAGCTAGGCTATGTTGGCATTTTCTGATGGTTCTTCATGACTGATCATAAGGTACAAAATAAATAATACAGAAATACAGTGCTGGGCATTGGTAGACAATCATATTCATCTGTCATTATGTATCTATTTCTTCTGTGTAAGCAGTTTCTTATGGATCCCCAGTTGCTGCCTCCTGAAGCACAGGTGGGTCATAAAATATATTTTACTGTCTATGAAAATAGGTCACCGCCCGATGTGAGTTTCAAAAAGCATACCTTTTGAACTTGTTGACGGCAGTATTCTTACTTAAAACAACATCCTCGGATGTGTATGTTTCATATTTTGTAAAAGTTAAAGAGAAATCACTACTATTCTATCTTAAAAAGTCAGTTTATTTTCAAACGTTTTTGTTGGTTCCTGTCAGTGATTGATCATTATCTATGATAAATTTATAGTTACTCTCTACACTGGCAGGTTATTAGAAAGGCTGAAAACCAGACTGGAACAGTCTCTTCAAAGGCAGCCTCTGGATCTGGACTATTTAGAGTTCCTCTGTACCAGTGAGTTGAGCCTAGTTCACTGAGTAGTCACACGCCATTTCCAGAAGAGGTAAGCAAAGTCTGTTTGTTTTTTGTGCAAAATAAGTACAAACATTACCCCTGTTTTCAGAATACTTTCAGAAGGTGCCATTGAGTCCTGCTGTCCTGCTAAAATAAACTTCACTGACAGTTTTTACATATTTTCCCCTCACAAACTATTAGATACCAGAATACAGTTGTTTTGTACTGTAAAAATACTTTTAAGTGTTGATTTATATATATTTAAAACAAGAGGAGACTGCAGAGCCTCATGCTTATAATCATTAATTAATTATAAAATAAATCATGGACCTACACCAGTAATCCTCACTATTTTTCTCACAAGAGACACATTGGCAGTGCAAAATCAAAAGGAGAGCCTCTTTTACGACAACATACTAAGTCACCTTTGCAAATGTGCATTTCTACATATAAATTGGACATCCCACAAAAAAGAAATCACAGCCAATACATTTTCATTTAAAACCAGTCATCTAATACTGGGATGAGTGGAAGCTGGCATGCGTGTCCTTGACTTTCTTCATGCTGTATTTTTAGTAGCAGGTTTGACAATACCCCCTTTAGGAAGCACCATTAAGGCTTAATAACTTCCCTTCACCTTCATTATTGTATTTGGGTGAAGGGAGAAGTATAATTCAGATGTTTTTTGTTTTCACAGTGCAGGATTGTATGTTTATGAAGCACATTTGAAAAAAATTATTGACTGTTACCACATACAGTGGGTCCCATTCAGAAGTGGCCACTTCTTTCGCGCTTTCTGTGATTCATGCAGCTGTGTGAAATGTATTACAACTTATCGCCACAAGGTGGCAGTTTAAGTCCACTGTAGCATTTGTAAACAGGGCAGCGGAGTGCATTCAAAGGCGTTGCAGTGGCAGTGAGATACTGTAAGCAGAACGAAACTGAAGAAGTTGTTGAAGTCATACAGTAGACTAGGCTAAATCAGAGCCTGATTTTGTTTTTATCAACCTGGGGCCAGAGATAATGGCCTTTGGCGAACAGTTTAGGCCTACTCAAAATGAGTAAAAACAATAGCACTATACAGATTGTACATGAAAAAGGTTATGATGTATGGATTCCCATGTGTCCAAGCTTCCAAATGGTGTATACCATAACTATGCTACATAGCAATATGGGATTTAGAATGTTGGGGGAAGGAGGGTAGGTGTTCCAATGTGTTCTTCATAAGGTTAAAATATTGTTGTTATGATACGTTTAACAGGTCATTGGCAGACGGGAAAAGCAGGCCTTAAAAGAGGGCTACAGGATACTGGGGTGCTCCCAATGATAACAGAACGGCCAGAACTGGCTAGAGTTCTGTTCCCACGAGGTGCCTCATCTCTGATGAATCCTAAGGTATTAATGTTCAAGCATGGCAATTTAAACATGGCAAGCATGACACATCCTCTTACATTCTTTTTGCAAAGGTAAATTTGTAAATGGAGGAAAACAACTGACAGAATAAAGTAAATCATGACTATGGTACAGTGCACAATAGTATTCCAAACAGGGCGCACTGTTTTTGTTGCAGATGATTTTGAAAAGAGTGGTTTGACCAGATGAGGCGGAGGTTGACGAAGATGAAATGGAAGACTCATGCCGTGTCACAGCCTACCTCAGACAAAATGTTGTAAGTGGTATGACAAATATTTCCTAAGACCCCCCCCCCCCAGATTTTGAAACCTGGCTGATCAGAGTTGGATTTGATGAGAGATCTGTACTTGAACCACTCGCAGACTGAGAAATATGTGAAAATATTTTTTCAAAAGTATCTTTTGTGATTGTGACCAGAATGTATGACACCTTCAAAGAAGCTATGGATGCAGCGCTGAAATAAAGCAATTATGGTTTTGGCTTGATCTAGTGTTGTTTTCTGCAAGTTCAATGCAGTATAGTCAACAATTTCAGTGTTTCAGACGGTGACCAGAGTTCCAGTTCAATGAATAAACTATGCAATGAGAAACTATGCCGATTGCTATTTTTCCTAGTTGTATATTTAACTACAATGTGTGCACCAAATGCAGTAGCCAGAAAAGTTGTGATTTTGTTTCTCAGCTGCCACAAGGCACCTATCCCCAACTTGCTCTGAGAAACTGGCTCTGGTAAGAATTGATGTCTAAGTTGCTTTGGATAAAAATGTAAGCCTAATGAATAACATTATTTATTAAAGTTCACATATCCCAGCATTAGGGCAAAATATTTAAAAATGCAATTTTAAATTAATCAGACAGGACAGGGGAGAAGTCTACAATAATGGTGTTCAAAGACTAGAATACAATAGACCTAAGAAACACATTTTAAAGAACAAATATAGGAGGGAAGGAGATGTATTTTCTATTCAGTGGTAGGCTACATGTTCTCCATGCTGATGTAGAGAATGGTCCAGTGATCCAGTGGAGTGATCTTGAAGGCCCTTGATAACAGATATTACATCAGTGTTTCTCAAACTTTTTCAGAACAAGGACCACTTAACCAATAAATAAAAAAACCTCACAGACCACCTAGCTAAACCAAAAAAATAGTAGGCCTACTCATTGAACCACCTTTCTTATTGTCAGAGGATTCATGATTTAAACTGGCGTAGCTTACATAGGCAGTGTTACAGAACTGTTTGGATTTACATAAAAGTTCAACATCGCAAACAAATCATCTATAGGCCTATTATATTTTATCATGCCTGCACGCGAACCACACTTTGAGAAACACTGGCTTAGGCTACATGAATAGACAAAAACAACGATGCACACTGAAACACTGTAGAAAGAGAGCATTCTGGAAAAGCATGATTGTATTTGTAGTAGCTTATCTGCACAGGTACAGTTGGCAAATTATCAAAGTTAACGAACCATCAGAAATGTAAAACGATTACTGTAATTAACATAGCTGAAGTCGTCCATTTGAAATGTAAATAAATTGATAACTTAACTACCTAGGAACAGCCATAAAGATAACTGCCGATAGAGAGGGGAAACATTTTGTTAACGACTTGCCCCGTGTATCAGGTACACTGGCTGTATTAACTATCAATGTACTCAAGGAATATAGGAAACTAGCATCGGAGCCCGTTCCTTTATTAGAAATTCTCTCAAAGATTGGTGTAGGTTTTTGAACGTTCTAAGTTCCGCAACAATTGAAGGTTCTAAAATTCTATGTTGAATTCAATGAACCCAGATATTCTTTAGAACGTTCATTTCTCAACATTAAGGGTTAAGGCGGAGCAAGATACTTCGTCGTAGTTCATGTCTATGGGCGCGAAATGGGGATCGAATCCTGTCTGCATAAAGAGGCGTGTCGATGACGTATTGACGCGCGTAAATTGCAACCGGCCAACAACAGCGGCATAAATAACCGGCGCACACCTGATATAAGGTTGATTTTCTCCCGACTGGATTGCTCAAAAATGCTAAAAATGTACCTGAAATGTTCAGAAGGGTTTGAGGATCATGAAAATGTGCCCGAAATTCGGGGCACCCACACACACAACTAGCCACGACGACGACGCTGCTCCTGCTCTGTGATTGGTTAGTGAACTGAGATTCATGGTTGGCTAGCCAAACCTGAGGATCGCCATTGGCTATTCAACAGGAAACTCGAGAACAGTCTCAAAAGTATTTGTATACTTGTAGAAAATACTTGTGCGAGCAGCAGAGATTTGTAATGGCAGAATAGTTTCGTAATTGAAAGACAGCAACTGTGGAATATTTCATACCTGTGGAATATATTTGTAAGTGAACGACATATGAGTAATACTTAAAATTGTTTGTGTTATTTTTTTGTTAAATCACAAATCATTTTTACAGTTACAAATCCTGTTACACACACACACAATACATATGAGACACTTCTCATCCCTAAGGTGGTGCAAAAGTCTGTACACCTGTAGAAAAGATTTGTAACTGTAGAGCAGCTTTGTGTGTAGAATATTGATGTGTAATTGTAGAATATATTTGTAATTGTAAAATATTTTTAACTGTAGGATTATTTGTAGCTGTAAAACCGATCCGTACCCGTAGAATAGATTTGTAAGTGTAGGGCATATTTGTGATATTGACAATTACTTGTACAGATCATTTTTACAGTTACAAATAATTTCTACAGTTTCAAAACGTGATACACACGTACAAAACTTTTGAGTCTAATATTCTTCCATAAACATATAGCCTTGAAAAAACAGCTGTTAGGCTTATGTCATTTTGGTCTATAAAAATGTCACATGCAGCCATGCTTAAATTCTACTCACTGCACATTTATTATTTATAATATAATATTTAGTATTCATTATTGAATGCTTATAGCTGGAATGGTGTTTTCCCCATCATCCTATTTTTTAAAGCAGGTCTATCTGTGGGCTACAGGTTTTCTACAGGATTCTACAGGAGAATCTGGGATCTGTTTTGCAAGTGATTGTTTTAAGTAGGTCAAGAACACCAAGTAACGTTTTGTACCATGTTTGTCTTTAGGTGGCAGTTACTTATTCCATGTCTATTTATATCTCCATAGATTTTGTGTCTTCAAGAAGTACAAGAGGATCACTATGAAACCCAGGTTAAACCCAGCCTTGAGTCTTTAGGTGCTCTCTCTCTCTCTCTCTGTATTTGTATTTGTATATATATATATATATATATATATATACACACATATATATATATATATATATATATATATATATATATATATATATATATATATATATATATATACACACACATATATATATATATATATGTGTGTGTGTGTGTGTGTGTATTGGTTTTATGTAGCGTATTACTGCTAATTTAACTTTGGACACAGCTGTGATGGCTCAAATGGTAGCTGATTACAACAAGAAATGCACTTCAAAAGAATTACCAGTGCATGAAAATGCAAAATATATGATGTAAAATATCATACAGTGTTACATAGTTACAATTCTGTTGCTAAGGTAGACATGGTGGTTGCTATGCTAAATATAGCTGTTGCTATGAGGGTTGCCGGGGTAATCATGTTGGTTGTTATGGTGGTTACTAGGTTAACATTAAAGTGGGGTCATTCCACGTCAATTTAACCAGGGCCCACGCACTTAGGTCTCAAAAACATCTGAAAATCTTTTTTACTTTCCACCCTGAACATGGGCAAAATGCACCATTGAGATCAATATGTTTTGTATAGAGTTACCACAGGTTACTCTATACAACCACAGGTGGCCCTATGGTAACTCTATATAAAACATATTGATCTCAATGGGGCATTTTGCCCATGTTCAGGGTGGAAAATAAAAAAGAAAGATTAGCCAAAGACAAGTCAAACTGGTGTTTTTAAAAAGAAGGGATCATGCAGAATAAAGAAAAACGTATTACAAAAATCTTTGTATATTCCCACAAGGTGTTTGGGTGCTCTGAAAATGAGAACCAAAAGGATTTTTCAGACTTGTGAGATCTGCAGGGATTTCTTTTTTGTTCATTGCTTTTTGGGAGAGTGTTTCTACTTATCTCAATAAGGAAAATAAATTAAGAGCCTATGTTGAGTACAAATATGTCTTCTGAAGGCCTAAACAGAGCCCAGACAAAAACTCCAATAACATTTTTATCAACTTTAAGGGAGAGCTATGACCACGCAGGATCATTCAGACCAAACGTGACGATTTTGCTACATCCTAGTTATGTACCAGCATGCAAAATTTGACCCTCCTACATGGTGTAGTTCTTGCTCTATGGGCTTGTGAACTTTAACAAAAAAAAGAGGCCGAACAAAATCATTTACATCCCTCCCCCCGTAAAACTGGCTGTATCTTGGAAAGTATTGATCTTGCATAAAATACATTTTACAGTGTGTCTCCTGGGTAACATAGGTACACCTGGTCATTTTTTCAGAATTTGTTGAGACCTAAGTGCGTGGGCCCTGGTTAAATTGACGTGGAATGACCCAGTGGTGGTTGCTAGGTTGTTTGCTGGTGTCATTAAGATGTTTGCCAGGTTGTTGCTAGGGTAATAAAGTGGTTGCTCTGCTGGTTCCTAGGATAATCATGTTGGTTGCTAAGGTGGTTTCTAGGTTGTTGCTAAGGTAATTAAGATGCTTACTATGGTGTTGCTAGGGAACATATGGTGGTAGCTATGCCAAATAAAGTGGTTGCTTAGGTGGTTGCTAGGGTAATCATGTTGGTTGCTATGGTGGTTGCTAGGTGGACCTTATAGTGTTGCTTGTTAGGTTGTTGCTAGGGTAATTATGATGGTTGCTAGGGTGTTGCTAGATATTAGAAAGCTAGATACCGCATTGTCCGTCGAGTTCTATTAGGTTGCATATGTGAACATGGCCGCCATATTGCTGGGTGCAAACACCTTACTGTAGACAGGGCAAACCTAGAACAATCTGATTAAGGTCACTACCAAACTTTTCTCAATTGATTCTATAGTACTTTTTCGCATAGAATCCATTTCTGCTTGGGACATTTTTATATCGCGCATAGTTAATGAGATGATTTGCATATTCAAATACATTAGCGAATATAAATGCATAATAAAGAAATGTATTGATAATATGCTGTAAGTAGATAGGTTAATGGCTTTAGGCTTTAGGCAAATTGTATCAAATATAACAAATGATCATACAAAAGTATGTTTTTAGATGGGATATTGCAGATACATTATGCAAATTAGGACATTTTTTACCTTTTTTGAACATCAAGACAAAGCAATTATGGATGTTTTTACTTAATAACACTTATGATTTTATTTTTTGCAGTGTATATCTTCAGAACTTGTTGGCAAGTTCTAAGTAGTACATTTGTAAATTAGTAGTAAATACTAATTAGTAGTAAATACTAATTAGTAATTAGTAGTAAATTACACATTCCGTATCAGATTTTTGTTGTGGTTTGGCAGTCATTCCTTTTCCAGGCACTCAAATCAGAATAAGGTTAACTAGCATGCTAGCTGTCACAGCCATAAGGCATAACATTTGCTAACCCACCGGATAAACCGCTGATCATTGAATTACTTGGCTTGCGGACATAAACTGAGGAATCTGCAACTTTTCACGATCATGATATGACATTTCACAATCACGACATTTACTGTCATTGCTTGTAAGCTCACTCTGCACATCACTAGCTGGTTAACTCTGGAAGGGGGGTCCGGCACATCAACTTGCTTAGTCTTTATTAGAAGCAATGCGACCCTCTCAGACTGCGGCAGAAGTGCCATTCACTTTATTAAGAGTCATTATTAATCATTCAAAATGATTTTGGAAATGTTATTTTAAGATAAAACAAACTCTTTAGAGGGCCTTTAAATTGTCTCAAGGGTTAATTGTTTCATACATATTGAAGTAATTTGAGATTCCTGTCGAAGATGGTAACCATAATATACCTGTTATGTTGTTTACTTTGTAGGATACCACTGTGAGTATAAGAAGCGGACAGGCAATAAGGTAGATGGCTGTGCTGTGGTCTTCAAACAAGCGTCCTTCTCCCTTGTGTCTTGTCATCCTGTGGAGTACTTCAAACGAGATATTCCCTTGCTGGACCGAGATAATGTGGGCTTGGTGCTACTCCTGAAGCCCAAGCTAGAGAAAGGTATCACTAATCATCTTTGTGTCGCTAATACACACCTTCTGTACAATCCGCGGCGTGGGGACATCAAATTGACTCAACTTGGACTGCTTCTGGCGGAAATCAGCCATGTATCAAAGCAGTCAGATGGTAGCACTTGTCCTGTTGTTCTTTGTGGGGACTTTAATGCTGTGCCCTGGTCTCCACTTTATCGCTTTATCAGAGAGAGGAAGCTTGAATATCATGGGATTCCTGTGGGCAAGGTGAGTACTTACAATATGCAGCTGCTGAGAACACAACAGAGAACACATCAGAAAAGGATTTTAAGGAACCAGTGAGTACTGGTAATTTACATAATGAAACCTGATTCATAAGCTAAAAATGCACAATTCATATTTCATGCAGGTGTCTGGACAGGATGAGAAGCGTAAAGGGCAACGCATTCTTAGTGTGCCCCTCTGGCCCCAATGTCTGGGAATTAGTCAGCAGTGCCAATATGAGGACCCTTCCCCAAGTAAGCCTTTATCTATAGCAGTGGTTCTGAACTGATGATCAATGTGCACTAGTGTTCAAGCCAATGGATACAGTAAGCTACATGGTAAGACACGCATAGTATCTGTAGGTCTACTTGTTTGGAACATGATAATGTTTGGCATTACATTTGTGAAGTCTTCAAAGTACTCGACAGGTTTGTCTTTGACAGCTTTGGTTTCTGTGTGGCATTTTAGTTTTGATGGTTTCATGCTCTCATGTGCCAGCAATTCACTGCACACCACACACTGGGGTTTCAGTCCCATTTTGTCCTCAATTTAAATGAATCCATATCCTACTTCAAATATTCAGGGTCGTAGCCTATTTGCGTATACCACTAAACTGATGTCTAACATGACCTGTCACATTAACATTGTCCATGGCAACGACTGATATACGAATAAAGTCTATCAAAATAAAGGTCAGATATTAGATCTGATAAAGTAGCACTTTTTTTAACCCACAAGCTCCGCGACCCACCCAGGTTTGCTCAACCACCGTGGTACGATGCAACTTGCAACCAAACAACAACATTGTTACACCTGTTTCCAGAAAGTATCGTACCTGTGTCGCAATTCGCTACCTCCGGCGTTCTAACACCATAGTTCCAACAACGTTGTTGATGATGCAGCGATACATATCATTGGTGGAAACAACGTGTAATACCCCACCCCCTAGAAATGTTCTGCCACGGCCTATGTCGACATTTTTCTAATTTATTCAGAGTGATTAATGCTGTCATTGCCATCCGCAAAAACCTAAACCTATTGCTTGCAAGCAAATAAAACAGTTAACTTAAGCCGACCAATATGAGTCATTATTTGTGTTAAATATCTATGTTGGAACAAATATATAGCCTGGACAAATTTCTGGGTAGCCAATCGCAAATTCAATTCAGTTTCGTGGCTTAACAGCAGTGCGTCGGTGCACTGCGCACTCGGCCGGAGTTTGCATCCTATCTCTTCTTTTCACCTCTGAGTAAGAGTAGGCCTACGAGACACAACAATACGTTTTGGCCATACATATTTATGTATATAGTTACTCTACATTGAGGGACCAATAGGTACAAGACATCAATCAAAAACAATTGAATCTACGTGTCACACTAGTTCACCTGCAGGTAACGAGAAGCAAGAGGACAATCTCAAGAGAGACAGTCTCTTAATGAAAATTAAGCTACAGGATAGATCAATCATTGAGTCACGAGATAAACATCCACTTCGTAATCTTTGGTTGGGTGGTTGTGATTTTTGGTTAACTACCAAGGAACGACACAAGTGCGACTGCCCAGGGGCAGTAGTTGAAACGACCAAACTTTGCGTCCTTGTTTGCGTTTAAGAGTTCGAACTACCCTTTCTAGAAACACCAAATCCAAGAACGATGGAGCGAACTACCAAAGTTGCGACGCAAGTTAGCAAACTACGCTTTCTAGAAATGAGCCCTTGAATGGTTCCGCGACCCACTTTTGGGTCCTGACCCACCAGTTAAGAAACACTGATTTAGTCTTTTCTCCTCAGTCTATTGTTTTTCAATTTGATTTCTCCTGTGCTTAATTGTCAACTATTTGTCACTATCCTTTCGAAGTCAACATCAAGATTGTGGCCCCCGGGAGGCGCTGTGGCGCAACAGGCTACAGCGCCAATGCCATGTACGGGCCCAAGTGCCCACAGGAACCCAGGTTCAAATCCAACCTGCGGTCATGTCCTCATCCCACCCCATCTCTCTCTCTCCCACTCACTTCCTGCCTATCTTCACTGTTCTGGTGAAACAAAGGCAAAAAGCCCAAAAAATATACTTTTAAAAAAAAAAGCAAAAAAAAGATTGTGGCCCCGAGTTTGGCAACGATAGATTACCGGCGAATATGGTAGAGCATGCGTAATATTGCACGAGACAATTGCCAGAGGGAAGTTGTGATCAAACACAGTAAATGGGTTGAGCCAGGTTGGATTCAATGGACCTTTCTGTTTTTGAGCAGTTGTTTCCATCCCCTTAGTTACTATGTTGCTACGGTCCCACAGGCTTTTGCTTATAGGGAGAACCAGAGAACCAGCGTTAAATAATAAATTATGGTTAATTACTTATTTTGACATTACTGAAATATCAAGGTGTACCTCTAGCAGAGCATTGACTTAAGGTTTACAATTAGAATCTTTGAACTAAAATCGAGTGAATTTGTCTCAACACAGTCTAATGCTCCAACTAATGTTAACCCACATGCTGATCCTCCTAACCATGCTATAGACCGTTTCAAACACATAAACGGTAGGCGCTTTCCCACTGACGGGATTTTTGCAGTTCCTAGAACATAGTGTTCCTATAACCCTTTTTTTCTTGTGTTCCGACCGGACCAATTTGGGGATCATTAAGTTCCTATGGCCACAGTTCCTGTAATTCTTTCAGCTCCTACTTCAGGGCAGGGTCTTTTCCCTTTTTCGCATAGGAACCCTTGTGACCTAGGTCTATGTTGATTGGTCCAACTTATAAGTCACACCTACTGTCAACCCAAGTTGAATGGCCAATTTGCAATTGAATGGGCAACCAGTTCCTGTGGCCACTTGGCCAGTGTGAATGCAAATGGCAAAACCGGTTTTGGGGGAGAGTAGTTAGTAGAAATGTTTAGAAGTGGACTGTTCCTATAACTAAGTTCCTATAACTAACTACTTGGTCGGAAAGAGACTAATAACATAGCTTCTACTGTATGTTTAGTTTAGAGTTTACAGGAAGTTAATGGTAACTTGGTGGTAGACAAAATGTCTAGCTCGTATTTTCAACAGATTAAATATGAACAGAAGTTATCAGTTAACCAAGCGTAATAAGACTAATAAGAACACTTCTCCCACTGATTTTAAGCTTTTGCCGGAGGTTACATATCCCGATACACATATCTGTATCCTAACATTATAACTGTTTAATATCCGGTTCCGGCGCCGTCAGGTGTGGCAGCCTACTCAGCAGCTCCGTGTCTTAGTGTTTGTTTCTATGTCTTTTGTCTACTTTTTGTTTACTTTTTACTTAGCAACTTTTTGGATTACACACTTTGAGGAGTGTGTTTATTCTATCCTATGGATACGGACATATTACAACGCTCCAGCGACAGCAAGCTTGTGTACACAAGGAACCAGCTGATCGCACTACGACGGAATGCTGGCTGTGTTCGGGACAACATTCCAGAGGAACTGTGGTGCTTTCGGGATTGCAGAGCGGGAGTAAAAGTGAAGACGAGGCGTCGGAAGAAGAAGTGGAGATACAAGCCCTCAGTTCCATCGATTGTGATGGGAAACGTGAACTCACTGGCTAATAAGACTGACGAACTGGATTCCCTGGTAAGAAACCAGAAGTTGTACAGGGAATGTAGTTTGTTATGCTTTACGGAGACGTGGCTAACAAGCCATATCCCCACTTCTAA
The DNA here is from genome assembly GCF_017589495.1 of Alosa alosa. NCBI lineage: Eukaryota > Metazoa > Chordata > Actinopteri > Clupeiformes > Clupeidae > Alosa > Alosa alosa. The sequence goes on along the minus strand of NC_063196.1, from coordinate 1,097,929 downwards.
CGTTGAGCTGCCTGGCTTCAGTGTAGCTCGTTTGGACAGAGACTAAACTTTCTGGCAAAAAGAAGGGAGGCGGACTGGCGCTGTACATTAACAATAGATGGTGCAATCCCGGACATGTAACAGTAAAGGAGACTGTATGCTGTAAGGATGTGGAGTTATTAGCGGTTAGTCTCCGTCCGTACTACATGCCGAGGGAGTTCTCGCACGCAATTGCTGTCTGTGTTTACGTTCCACCTCGAGCTTTTCCGGATACAGCGTGTGACATCATCCACTCCACAATCACAAGGCTTCAAACCCAACACACTGACGCCTTTTTTGTGATCTCTGGCGACTTCAATCACATAACACTGGACTCCACACTCACAAATTTTTACCAGTATGTGGACTGCCCTACAAGGAAAAACAGGACAATAGACCTCATGTATGCAAACGTGAGGGATGCATACAGTGCAAACCCCCTCCCCCCACTGGGAAAGTCAGACCACAACCTCATTCATCTCCAGCCAATGTACAAGCCCAAAGTACAGAGGCTACCAGTTCCCACACGCACCTTCAGGAAGTGGACACCCGAAGTGGATGAGGCTCTGAGAGACTGCTTCGAGTGTACTGACTGGAGTGTGTTACAGAATGGAGAGGACTTGGAGGAGGTCACACAGTGCACAACTGACTACCTGAACTTCTGCATGGACATTGTTGTTCCCACCAGAACTGTACGCTGCTTTCCCAACAACAAGCTTTGGATAACCAGCAATGTCAAGACCCTTCTCAACAGGAAAAAGATGCGCTCAGAGAGGGGGGACATGGCAGAGCTGAGGGCGATGCAAGGGGAACTCAAATTCAAGCTGAAGGAAGCTAAGGAGGATTACAGAAAGAAGGTGGAACAGAAGCTGCAGGAAAACAACTTGAAGGAGACTTGGGACTGCATGAAGGTTATCACTGGCCTGAAGAAGAACAGCAGCTCTGTGGGGGGGGACCTGGACAGGGCTTAACCAGTTGAACCACTTCTACAACAGGTTTGACTGCCCTGCTCCAGCTCCAATGGCGGTGGTCTGTCCACCATCCCCAGCCCCCACCCTCACACCCCCTCAATACCAGCGCAACACTCACCTCCATCATCACAGGCTATCGCACCCCCACCATCACGAACAATGAGGTGACAACGACCTCAGTCAACAGCCATCAGACACACAGATCCCAGATGCACCCCTCCCCTCCCCTTACACCCCTCACCATTACAAAGGATCAAGTGACAGTCCAACTTAAGAAATTGCGCAGCAATAAAGCAGCTGGGCCTGACAGACTGTGCCCAAGGCTACTCAAGGCCTGTGCTGCTGAACTGGGGGAACCACTGAAGCACATCTTCAATTTGAGCCTACGCCTTGGACAAGTTCCAACACTGTGGAAGACATCATGTCTCACCCCTGTCCCTAAGAAGCCACACCCTAGTGAGCTTAATGACTACAGACCTGTCGCTCTTACATCACATGTGATGAAGACAATGGAGCGATTGGTTTTAGGCATGCTCAGACCCCAGGTACGCCATGCACTAGGCCCGTTACAGTTTGCTTACCAGGAGAAAGTGGGCGTGGACGATGCCATCACTTATCTTCTACACAGGACACATTCCCACCTGGACAAGGGGAAAAGTGTTGTGAGAATGATGTTCTTTGATTTCTCAAGTGCTTTTAACACCATCCAGCCCCTCAGATTGGGAGATTGGGGCTCTTGCAGATGGGTGTGGACGCTCACCTGGTAACCTGGATTACAGATTACCTGACCGAGCGACCACAGTTCGTCAGACTGAAGAACTGTCTCTCTGACACTGTGATCTGCAGCACCGGAGAGCCACAGGGAACTGTGCTCTCTCCAGTCCTGTTCACCCTGTACACATCTGACTTCTGCTACAACACCGAGTCATGCCACATGCAGAAGTTTTCTGATGATACTGCAATTGTGGGGTGTATCAGGAACGGGCAGGAGGAGGAGTACAGGAGCCTGGTGGAGGACTTTATGCAATGGTGCAAACTCAATCATCTTCAACTTAACACTTCAAAGACCAAGGAGATGGTGGTGGATTTCCGCAGGTCTAAACCCACTCTGCTACCAGTCCACATTGATGGGGTCAATGTGGAGGTGGTTAGCACCTACAAGTATCTGGGTCTCCACCTGGACAATAAACTGGACTGGTCAGCCAACACTGATGCACTCTACAAGAAAGGGCAGAGCAGGCTGTACTTCCTGAGGAGGCTGCGGTCCTTCAATGTGTGCAGTAAGCTCCTCAGGATGTTCTACCAGTCTGTTGTTGCCAGCGTCCTTTTCTATGCAGTAGTATGCTGGGGAGGAAGCACAAGGAAGAAGGATGTGGGGCGAATTGACAGGCTGGTAAGGAAAGCTGGCTCTGTAGTGGGAGCTGAACTGGAGTGTATCACTTCACTATCTGACAAAAAGACCCTGAACAAACTGATCAACATCTTGGACAATTAGTGTCACCCACTCCACAGCACTATTGTTAAACAGAAGAGCCTGACCAGCTGGAGACTTCGCTCACTGCCTTGCACAACTGACAGACTGAGAAAGTCATTTGTCCCCAGGGCCATTGAACTGTTCAATGCCTCACTTAAGGGAAGAGGAGAGATAGACTTCTCTGCATAGTCTGTCTGCCTCTTCATCCCCTCCATGTTTGGTACTGTCTGTCCACTAGCCACTTGTACCACTGTCTTTATACCTCACTGTTTGCGTGCTATATTAGCACATTAGCACATATGCATAACCCCCCCCCCTCCATGCCACAGCCGAACTGTGGCCACACTTATACATTTTCTTAAATAGTTAAATGTATAGATATATAGACTTTACTTTACTTTATTTCTGCATTGTTGCACTGTTGACTTACTCATTTGCACCATCACCATGACCACTATCACCATTGCACTACCACCATGACACTCATTCACACAGAGCACCTTAGAGCACCTTACCATACCTTACTATGCACAGAGAATCACAGGCTCAGTCCCTGCCTCAGTCATTGCAAGCGCCTCTGATTTATTAATCACCACTATGTGGATTCTGTTTTTAGAATTGATTTAGATTAAGTGTTAGTATAATTTGTATTTTTGTAATTTGTATTTTAGTATATTTTTATATATTGTATTAAGTGTTAGTATAATTTGTATTTTAGTATATTTAACATATTCTTTATCTTCTACTGTCCTTACTGCTTAGTTGTGTTTTTATATTATATACTTTAATTACTCTTTCTGCTGTTAAAGAATGTGTTTGTGTTGTATGTATGCTGCTGAGACCTTGAATTTCCCCTGGGGATCAATAAAGTATCTATCTATCTATCTATCTATCTATCCATCTATCTATCAGATTGGAAGGCTTACCGTGAAGGGTTTCCATTTGTATCGTACCCGAGTTGTATGCGCGAACGTGACATAATTGCTTAAAAGTTGAAAGTTTGAAGTCGTTAATATAATGTAACTGAATTGCACTTTTAAAACCTGATTTGATTCTTTTTTTATAATAGGTTCTATACGGAGTGGTGAGGGTTCCAGAATTAACAAGTAAGTTCTTTGTGTGTCAACTCATTCACAGTCTAATAATATATAGTATTTGAAATATCCCTCCCTCTCATATACATATATTATACTGTCCACTTCCCTCTCATATATATATATTGTACTGTATCATATATACTGTATATGTATGTGTGTGTGTCAATATATATATATATATATATTTATTACACGGCTCTTCAGAGTGCTGCAGAATGCTCCATTCACTTGAATGGGCCTTCCCAACGTTCGGTGGTCTGCTAATTCTCAATAACAGACAATTGCTAAGTATAACAGACCGCTGTCAAGGAAAATGGGTTTTGTGCTTCAATTTACGTCTTTCATATTACTGCGCAAGGACTGGAACTTCATTCAAAAGTGATAGCAGATGGTTGATCAGCTGTGTTCTAAAGAATGTTTGATTCAAGTTCAGCATGTGCTGTTGTTTCTCACCAAAAGCCATGATGAAATGGTAACAAATAGGCTATAGCCCAGGCTATGAAGGCTAAAGAGTCACTTTGTGGGGAGTTTATTGTTTAGTTTTGGCAAGTAGCCGTGTAATAAGTAATAGTCCCTTCCGGTTCGCCCGGAATGCGATTTTCTCAGTTTTTCAATTGGAAAAAGATGGTGGGAGGCTATCATTAAAAATGCTGTATCTTGACAACAAAAGCTCATTGTGTCCTCTGTCCATAAATACCAAAATATCAATTTTGAATTATTTTGTGTTACTGTGACTCATTTTGCCAGATCGGGTCACATTTGGTTTCTTGAATATAATGTAATATTACTGCTGCCAAAGTAAAATCTTAAAATGATGTTGCCGCTGCCGCGTCGGGGCTGCATTACCACCTTGAATGTGCATTATTTTCTGTTAACCGTTCCATTATCCCTTATATATTTTTGGGTTAATAAAAGTTATTTATCTTTTGTTGCATATGTCATAAATAAAATATTTCTGTTCTGCAACAGACCAATAACTTAATTGGTACAAAATGTTTATAATATGTCTTTAATATATTTATAGAACATCAGCTTCCTTAGCCTTAACCACAGCTGTGGGGAGAAACAGGACTTTGAAAAGATTTGGAAAAGATTTTTGAAAAACTAGTCTCAGACCCTCTCAGATCTAAAGACAAGTCATAAGTTTGTAAGTCACAGACTATGATTTTGGAGGGTCACTATTTTCAAGACTGCAACTAGATTCCTTAAGATTATTTCCCATCGTGCACTAGATATCAACAGGAACTCAAACGATAGCCTACTCATATCAAAGTCATATTTTCATGTTTCGGCAGCATTTTTTCCATGTGTCACTATTTGCATGAGCCATGACTTGCGATAATATCAAACATGTTTGATATTGTCGTAATGCCAAGACTAAAAAAAGACTGACAGACTGACTTAAACCCACTAAGATTGGCACCTTACATTAAACGATCTAGTTGACAGGAGCGCGCCTCGACTCCAGTAAGACTTCTTTGATTTAATTTCGACTTTGGAAATTTAGTCGCCGATTCTGAAATCGCTCGAAAATTGTATGGTGTAAGGCCATCATTAGTACTAATCATTACTTGCTGTATTTTGCCTAGAATGATGTTTTTCCCTCTGTGATCCTTTGTAAGCAGGTCTTGTATTGAGCACAGCTTAAATCTCACCTCTGCCTACTCCCATCATTCTTCAAAAAGAGGAAGACCAGAGATCACAACCTGTCACTCAAAGAGAGCCATGACTGTGGACTACATATTTTATTCGCCAACATCAAGAGACACATCCTTAAATTCAGGTAAATAGCATTTTCTCTATCTCTTTGACAGAAAGTAGTAAACAAAATAAGTTCAACATGATGCAATTCAATTGTATGTATATAGTGGCATTAAAGCAGCACTAAAGGCAATTTGCTCTTGGCATCCCCCTACAATTGAGAAGCGCAACAATATATGAACTTGTTAATATAATATGTGCGTCTTCTTTGTAACAAACTATAAACATAACTCAGATACGATATCGAGGGAATGCAAGGACAGCAGTCTTGAATTCCTATTAGTAGCCTAATTCAAATGGAATGCTGCCATTCAATTTGTGTTTTTGCCACTCAGTGATAATTACCAATAATGACTTATGCTTTGACGTGTGCATAGTGAACATTATATCTTCAGAACTTGTTGCCATGGAAGTAAATTACACATTCACGATCAGACATTTGTTGTGGTTTGGCAGACATTTTTTTGCAAGCAGTCAAATTGACCAATCCCAAGTGATCCCAATCGGTCAACATTTCTGTGAAAATTCACACCCCAGAGGCACTTTTGGAGACTTAAGGACCTGATCTTTTTAGAATCATTCATAGAACTTCAGTATCTCATGGAGATACCCATTATCATTAAACATTGTAAGGCTATGTTTAACATCAATAGCAGGCATCTGACGTTTGATTTTGCTATGGTGGTTATTGTATTTAGCAGACGTTTTGGCAACACTCCAATAACTTGACTATTAGGCTACTTTACTACATAAATTCAAATACAACAGGCAATGACGTTTGTTACACATTCTTTATTATTCGTCCATAACATATTGCATTATATCACTGGCAGTCAAAGGCTCTCTGGTGGAGAATCGTCCTTCGCTGTGTCACCTCCTCATATTCCCTGGCTTTCGGCCATGGTGTTTGTTGCTGTCCAGGACCTCCTGGCACTGCTGTAAAACCCTAATCAGACAGGTCCTTCTCCACATTGGCGGCAACACGTCGAAGAGCCTCTTTTCTTCGTCATCACTCTACTTGTTGGACATAAAGGCAGCGTCAGCTCCTTGTAGCTAACGATTAGGGCTGAACGATTTTGGAAAATAATCTAATTGTGATTTTTTTCCCCCCAATATTGCGATTTAAAATGTGATTAATATTAAGCTCTTTATCTTCTGTATTATTCAACATAGACAAGCAATATATCATTCTATAGTATGACCAACACAATATTAGATAAATTAAACATCAACTGTTCTTTTCTTGGAGCCCAGGCCTATGTTATGAATGAAATATTTTTTTTTTATACAACTATTTCAGTCACATTAGTAGGCCTATTTGTTGAACTTTCAGCCTTGTAAACATGCAATAATTCTTATATGTTACAATTTTATTTCTGTTTATACAGTAGATATGATCTGTTTTGTTCGTTAACAGTTACATGTAGTGGCACTGAAATGGGTTCTCCTTATCCCGCTCTCTGTCTCTCATACACGCTCTCCTCTGTTCATGCATGTGAATTGGAACAAAGTAGATTGTTGCAGCACAAAATGCGGCGGATTGACTGTTCAGTTCGGTGTTCACTAAAGATTAGCATCATCAACACCGCGGTGCAATACGTATGCATGCGAATTAACTAGTTTAATTCACAACCGGGAACGTGGCGTGAACGACGGCTGCGTGGTGTTTTCTATGTCTTTGCTATGTTTTTTTTCTTCACTGTTTTGAATGGAAATGCTTCCAACACGCTTGTGTGGCATGAAAAATAGGCGCGAGTCCTATTCCTAGCATGCACACGTTTCCAGTGCGGCTCGAGCTGTGCCTGAGACATGCGTGTCACGCAGGCGGTGTGAAAGCTCTAACCTGTTAACATGGGAGTCGAAATAAAAATGGACACGCCACACAGACTACATGCTCACGCCACGCACCCGGTGTGAAACAGGCCTAACGGTATGTGTCCATTATTGCGGCGTGTAGACGCTTGCAGACACCTAGCCCTCTCCCCCGTCACCGCTTGTGGGTGTGTAGTAGGCTAAAGTGTATGTTGTAACATTTCATTTGATCTAATTACACAATGCCAGCTAACGTAGGCTACTAAAGTGGAGGTAGCCTGCTTAAATCGTAATACTGTTAACCAATGCAAGGAATTTTAACATCTTTTATTGAAACACTTTTATTGAATATCACTGACATGTTCCTCCAAAGCACCTTCTGTCTTGGTTCAAGTCGAGAGACAAGGTCTTTTTGATAGGGTGCAGTGACGAACTTGTTCTAGACTTAATGGCTTCGCCACTATATACAGTAGCTTCATATATTTTCATTAAAACAACATGATTATCAGGCGGAACAAATATTTCTGTCAGGCTATTGTTCCAGATGATGACTAGAGCAAAGGAGAGAACTTGTTTACATAAACAGTAAAAGAAAGGCTGGTTTACCGAAGATGTAACGCCTCGCGTTAACCGCTCTCATTTGCATAAATTTCAGCAGATGCAGTAGGGGGAATTAGGAAATAGAACCAGGACATGGCAGGTTCCAGCAAAAGTTAATGAAGAGGTTTATTTTCAACTAAGTAGCTCTACTGAGACCTTTCTTGCCACTGTTAGCTGGTCCTCTTGTTTTAGTTAGGGAAAGATAGGCTTATTTTTCACCAATCTACAAAAAAAAAATTCTTACCAATAACTTTGTGTTCCTATAGGTGTCTAGTAACACCTCCCAATTTATCCACGGCTAAATCAAACACATGGAGAAGGGAAACACATGGAGAGCCCATTAAATTTGGGGTGCCCAGAGGGTCTGGGCGAAAATATTGAAAACATTTTGTTTTACCAATATTAGCTTTTAAGATGTCTAACTAGGGGTTTTTAGGGGTGCTGAATCTATCAATTGTTCAATAAAACCACATGTTATGGATTTTTTATGGACTTGGAGTAATTTTTACTCAAAACTAATGGCTGGGATAGATTCAGCACCCCTAAAAACCCTCTGGGCACCCCAAACTTGATTAGCTCTCGAGGCATTTCCCTGAGGAAATTGGGAGGTGTTACTAAACACCTATAGGAACTAATAGTAAAAAAAAGCAATTACAGTTTTTGCCTATTGCTTACACACTTTTTTCAGAATTTGGCTCATTATGTCAAAACTCTACACACAGCCAAATAAGACATAGCACTTAGATGGAGATAAACAACTCACATCACATCACAGAGTGAGTGAATAGACTTGACCACTACAGTAGTAATAGGCGATGGAAACGATATGCAATATAAACGATACAAAACTGGCCTATGAAAGAGATTTAATTCTATTGCAATATCGCGATAATGCATGTTGACCCATGAAATGTAGAGCCACGAGCTGCAGCCGGATGCAACACATCATCGTCAAGCAAAACAGAGGAGCTGGGGAAAAAGACCGGTGCAACATCCATTATTTGGACTTGTTTTGGATTTAAGCCATCCGATGAGCAGCAGTAAACTATACCCTGTAGTTCAGAGGTGGGCAAACGGCCCCTCTCACTTTAATCCGGCCCGCCAAGCATTTAATTAGGTTATCATAGGCTGCTCGTTATTTTTTCCTGCAATAGATGGCGTTGTGGTTAGCTTTACGGCAAACTGGTTTTCACTGTGCCTTTTTAACATTTATAATATGTATGTTACATAGAGATGATACTCTTTGTAATCTCCATTGCAGTAGCTCTAACTTGAACGTTATGCTACTCCATTTAATTTGGAACGCGTTTGAGCGCGCACGAGAGAGAAAGAGAGAGCGGCAGGTTCCTGCTGGCTTGTCATTGTTGATAATTGCTATCTCCTTTTTATAAGAAACTTAGCAAAGATCATTATGAGAACTAAACGTGTGAACACAATGCTTTAAGTGACAGTGCACCATTTATAAATGAGTTAAACAGCATTAAATTTTAAAAAATTATTACTAGCATATAATTATATGAAACATTAAACATTCGGCCTGCCAGCTAATTTCAAAACCCAACGTAGCCCTTGAAAACGTGTACTTGAAATTTTATTTTTTTGCAACATTATGTTATATAATTACAGTTTTGCACAATAAATGTTCTCAAAACTACAAAATATATATATATATATATATATTATTTATATATATATATATAAAAAAAATAATATATATATATATATATATATATATATATATATATATATATATATATATATATATATATATATATATATATATATATATATATATATATATATATATATATATATATATATATATATATATATATATATATATATATATATATATATATATACATTTAGCAGTTTGGCTTTCCTTAAGATCTATGTAACCTGAAATGGTTCAATTATAATTTATATATTGTGATAGTGTTGTCACGATACCAAAATTATAGTTTCGATACCGATACCAGGTCAAGAATTGCGATTTCAATACTTCTTTGATACTTTTTTAAAAAATTATTTGATTTGGGGGCCCCCACCCACGTCATCAGTAATATTGAATATAGTGTGATCACCACACCAGTGGCCATCCTGCTCGACTCTCCACACACACACATACGGAAAATGATGACTTGTGTCATATGTTTCTATTTGATATATTTTGGAATTCATATAAAGTTATTTTGTTAATAATGTATAGTATTTTATAATCTGCATAATTATTAGTGGCTAAAAAAATCGTAATTGGAATACTTCATATTGATTTTTAAAGTATTACACTTAGGCATATCTTTAATGTGGTGTGTAAGGCTAATTGAGTGCACATTGGTGTAATTGAGTGCCTGTCACTTTAAGATATAGGCTACGTGAGAGTAGCCTTCAGCCTCACAGTTTTAGGCTAGTGAATAATAGTTGCGCATAGTGCATAAGGATATGTGGATGCAATTCATTGTTTTCTATGTCATTAGATAAAATCAATGTTCAAAACACTAACAAGTCGAAGAAAATCTTTCTGGGATCATAGAAGAGCTAAGTATCTTGCAATGTTCATTAATGGTTTTAGTGACCACTCCACGAATGACAGACATGACCTGAGCTAGCGGGATAGTTAGCAAGGAGCTCTCTTCAGATGTAAAAGTTTGCCATGGTTGTGTAGCCTATTTCTAAATGACTTTAAACCCAATAGTAGGCCTAAATTACCTAAATAGGTAGGATAGCAACACAAACTTTAGAGATGCAAGTGAGCAAATCAACTTGATATTAGCCTATTATTATGTGTTACAACAGCACCTAAACTAGCAGCAGTGTCTCACTGTTTATGGCACGACAGCATACGTGTGTGTGAGGAGAAATGACGCACAGGCTATAGGGGAGGAGGCAAGCATGCCTTGCGCACACGCATGTTACTTCAAAACAATACGGTCATTCTTAAAAGTATCGATACTAATAAAACACTATATTGTGATATGTATTGTTATCGCAAGTGGCTGCAATGCATATCGCAATATGGATTTTAGACCATATCGCCCATCCCTACTCCACAGCCTTTAGTTCAATATGCATGTTTAAAGCATGTTTTTCATTGGCAAACCCTGGATAAACAATGGATTTTATATAGCAGGCGCCGACAAAATATAACTGAATTGTAATTTGCATGGCGGTAGCGGCAAAGTGTGATGCTGGTGTGTGGAGTTGTATTGAGAACAATGGAATCTAATGTAATTAATGAGTGCGCCACACTCATTGCGGCGCTGGCGCTGGTCTGCCAGTATTGCATATTAATGAGTGTGCCTGACCAATCACAGTGGGACAAAAATGCCTGGACCAATTGTTTTGTCCCAGTCCAGCCCTGCACATAACTACCATTGTTGGATATTCAGGTGTTACATTTCCTTCCAGAATCTGATGGTCTGCAGTTGCTGGCTCGGCTTGCTTTATTCGACGAAATTGATCTTCATACCATCAGTGGGTTGCCCAATGCAAACAACTCGTCAGACCATCTGCCTTTACTAGCTTATTTCAGAATGCCCAATCTTCAGGCAAGCTGTGAGTATGAGAACAGATTCTGATTCCTGGCTGCCACTTCTGTGCCCTTGAGCAAGGCATTTAAACCCAAGTTGTTCTGGGGAGACTGGCCCCTTCAATTGGTATCTGTAAGTTGCTTTGGATAAAAGTGTCAGCTAAATGAATAAGCAAAATAAGTACTTAGACTTATATTTGTGGTGTCGCTATAGCAGTAATGAATAATAATAATAATGATAATAAAATAATGAATCTGTGTAAATCAATGTTGTTATTTTCATCTAATAAAATAGTTTGATGACATTTTAACAAAGTGGGCCTGAGTCAGTGAGTTGGTCAAAACTGAATGATGGATACATGCCTCAAACTGTTTCCAAATATTTTTTTTAGCATTTCACTTTCACATTTCACCGGCAGGTTGTTACATATGGACAATAAAACTTTACTATAGACAATAAGACGTATGACATCTCATTCCAGAGGTATCTCCCCGTCTGAACTATTCAGCAACCATATAAAACCCTGGTCTAAACCATGTATAGAAACAAATCAATTAACCAATATGCACAATAATATGCACAATATTTAATTTGTCATTCATCACAACACATTGGCAAAACACATTATTTGGAGACATTCATGTCTTCTTCTCTACAACAGGCATGTGCAGGGGGCAGTGGCGGATACAGAAAGTGACAGATAGGTGGGCCTGGAATAAATCTAGGTGGGCCTAAGAAGCTCATCACCAGTTCACCAAATGTGATTGTTTAGGTTAGGCTACATTATGGCATCTAGGAGCACCATTAAAGGAACATCACTGAACACATGAAGACGATATTCATAGCATTCTGTTTATGAAATTAATTTGTTTGCCAATCTGTTTATTGTATACAGTTGTTGGATTGGTGAAAAATGCCACGAAACTGAATCAGACACATGAATGGCGAACTATAGCCATGGAACATAATAGAGGCAAAATTAACATTTGCTACATATAAACATTATATAAACTCATTAATGCATGCACAGACAGGAATAACAAATGAAGTGCAGAATCAGACACATGAATGGCGAACTATAGCCATGGACATAACAGGCAAAAATAACATTTGCTACATACACATAGGCTACATTAGGCTGTATAAACTTATTAATGCATGCATGGACAGGAATAATTACAGTGCAACCGGAAAGTTTTCACACCCTTTCAAGTTTTCCACATTTTGTTATTTTTCAGACTGATCTTCAAATGGATTCAATTCTTTTTTTCCTCACCAATCTACACATAATACTCCAACACTACACAAAAAAGAAGTTGTTTGGAGTGTTTCGGAAATTTATAAAAAAAATAAAAGAATGAAATATACCATTTACATAAGTATTCAGACCCTTTGTTATGACGCTTCTATCAATGGTCCTTAAGATGCTTCTACAACTTGATTGGAGTCTACCTGTGCCTAAATGAATTCACTGGACATTAGTAGGAGAGGCACACATCTCTTTATATAAGGTTTCACAGTTGTATGTCAGAGTGAAAACCAAGCCACAAGGGTCGAGTGAAGACACAGATCTGGGGAAGGATACAAGAACATTTCTGCAGCATTGGAAGTGCCCAAGAGCACAGTAACCTCCATCATTCTCAAATGGAAAAGTTTGGAATAACCAACAGTCTTCCTAGATCTGGCTGCTCAGCCAAACTGAGTAATCAACGGTAACCAAGGACCCAATGGTCACTATGAGATTCTGAGTTCCTTTGAGAGGATGAGAGAAGCGTAATGAAGGACAAACATCAGTGCATCACTCCACCAATCAGGCTTTTATGGTAGAGTGGACAGATATAAGCCATTTCTTGCCAGGAGTTTCCCAAAAAATACCTGAACAACTCTCAGACCAAGAGAAGTAAAATAATCTGGTCTGATGAAACGAAGACTGAACTATAGGCCACAATTCTCTGAGCTTTTAATATCTTATCAACCACAAAGGAAACTTAAATCTTCCAATTCTAATCTTTTAATTGTACCCAAAGTGCTCCACAAGCAAAGTGGAGAAGCTGCTTTTATCCATTATGCCCCAAAACTATGGAACACCCTGCCTCTGTACATCAAGCAGGCGAGTTCAGTAAATATTTTTTTTAAAAGACTAGAAAACATACCTGTATAAGAGAGCCTTTAGTTAACTCATCTTATCCTGTAGACTACTTTTTCAGATTATTCTACATCTGCTGCCATTGGAGGGCGCAGCCAGCCAGAAGCAGATGGGCTCCCCCTATTAAGTCAGATTCTGCTCAAGGTTTCTTCCTGGAATATGGGAGTTTTTCCTTGCCACAGTTGCCATATGGCGTGCTTGTGGCTGCCAGTCTTAAATGTCTGTGTATAAAGTCAAATAATTACGACATATGCTAAGAACATGCTAAACCTGGCTGCTTGGAGTTCGCATCAACGGGGCCTAAGCATTTGTTAGCAAAGTGTTTATCGTGACACTATCGTGAAAATTCTTTTTATCAACTAGTAGTTCTAGCTGAATATTCTTTTTATCAACTAGTAGTTCTAGCCAATTATACAGGGGAGATACCGATTCATAACATCTGACTAAATTCATCCTATAAGGGGTCTGGGGAACATTGTGTGGGCAGGTGACTTTCCAAGCCTATGGAGTTTTGAATAATATTCAAACAAAGGTTAATCGGAATGATAAATACCGTTATTAACCGGTTATCTAAAATAGAAAATAACGTTGAAATTGGTTTTGTTCCTGTTTTCGGTTACGTCCATCCAAAAACTGTGTTCGTTTCCGGTTTTCATTTTCATTCTTTGAACCGTTTCTAATCCCTGCTAAAGATATTTGGCCTTTAATTGTAGTGGGGGTTGAAATAAAAACTTTCCAAAGAATGAAATAATTGAATTAGATACCCATACCCAGTACTTAGTTACTGTCCACCAATGTGTGTGTTTGCATGTTTATTAGTGAGGTGGTAAATTAAGAATTACACTCCTGTTATGTACATTTTAAATTGTTGTATTATAATAAATCAAAAAAGAATGTTTTGACCAAGAAGGAATCAGATGGAAATGTTTTGACAGTCACAGTCATGGTTATCATTGCAACAATCCTGCATTAGAATCTTGTTTCAATCCAGATAACCTAAATCTACCGATGGCTTATTTTGTATGACTAAATTTGTCCATATTCCCTCAAAACTCACTAGAAGACATCATTTGAGGGATCATGTTTTAAAACAATGTCTCTGGGGGCGCATACCCCCAAATCCTAAGAATCTTGTTTCAATCCAGATAACCTAAATCTATTGATGGTTTATTTTATAAATGTGTCAATATTCCCTCAAAACTCACTAGAAAAAAATTATCTGGGGGAACATACCTCCAAACCCCCCTAGAATTGCTTTTTGACACTGTATAATTGAAGTACAGACTACACAGACTGTATAGTGATTACACAGAGAAAGAAATTCACATATTAAGACCCACACCATCCACAATGCCAGCTACATCTCCGATTTGCCTCCCACCTCGTGTAGTGAACAAAACATATTCAATGAAATCCGTACAATTTTAAGTTTTGAAAAATGTCCATGCCACCCCAGGAAAAAAACTCTAGATCCGCCACTGAGTCGGACTCTATTTGCGGGAAGGACATAAGCCTATGCTCATTATTTTCAGCTTGCCAGAGACAAGGATATGAAGAACATAATAGTTAAGTGCACTTTGGGTGCAAAACCGATAGATCTTTCTATGCCTCGCAAAAAAGCACAAGTAATTTAATGCATCTAAAGTGGTGCCACGCTAATCTTTTTGATTCTTGATAAAACACAAACTATGCTCTTGTAGTGCATGTCAGCTTTGTGCTGTGAACTTGAATTAAAGAGAATAAAGGGATAGAAATGCAGAAAAAGATTGTGTAGCCTGGCAGTGCCACTGCTCCCACCACGCGCATCACACACTTTATGTATGGCACCAAAGGACAGGGTGGGCACCCAAATGTAGCCACTGAATAGTAGCTTTACTACAAACTGTGTTTCACTCTTCATCAATAAAGTTTACAATGTCAAAATGCACTAACACCATGTTACATGCAAGTTTGATACTTTTTGGGTTCTCTCAATCTCCACCATGTAGTACTAGTAGAATGGAATTGGTGGATCTTCAATAATTTGTTTTCCAAGCATTTACATGAAGCAAATGATATGCCGAGTCGACTGAAACGCATTCCATTCAGATAGCTAGGTGGATACCAGGCTCATAATTCACTTTTAATTGCAAAAAGAAACGTGAAGCAACATGTCATTGCACATTTCCATTTCCAAAGCAATGAAGGCTGCTTATAACAACTTAACATTGTGCATATTATTGTTAATATTGTGCTATCAATGTAACTCAAACAAACAAGGCTTGTAAACAAGAGCTGACAAAAGGGCATTATGAGGACGTAAAGATCAATGTTCTTAAAGTGACAGTTGACAGTGACAAGTATTTATACGTTTTTTTATAAGTAAAACAGCATTTCTTCAGACATTAATGTTTAAAAACACACAGTAATGGTCTGTAAATAATAGGCCTTTTATTTTACTTTAGGTGTTTGAGTTATCATTTAAATGTCACTCACTCAAAGCCACTCACTTAGGGCATCGAAAGGGCCAGCAGGCAACCATCTTGACATGTCTTTATTAAGATTTGATTTACAATGTAGTAGGCTCTCTATTGATTTTAATGAGTAGGCCTAGGCCTTAAAGTTACAGTATTTCTATCACAATTTACCAGACTTTGACCTTTTGTCGGTTTTTAACAAAATTCTGACTATGATTGTTCCTTGTATTGCATCATGAGTACTGCGCCTGCTGCATCTGTTGTTAGCCTTAAGCCTAGCTCAGTCATTATGCTATACCACATCACCCTCCATTGGAAGAGCAATTAGCTGCATTGAGCATAATAAACTGCATTTAGAATGCCAAATCCATATTTCTAGATATTTCGGTGAAAGTAACTTAAAAGTAATGCAATAGTAGTGGAATGCCTTACAATTCAGACAGTAATATTGTAACAAATCATAGAATGCTTTTGTCATAGAGTTTTATTGACTCAACACAACACACGAACGCCCCATGCCGGGCCAGACCCGGCCCTTATGCCCCAGTACTAAACCTCTGCTTCAGGCTGTGCTGGCAGCACACACTGGTTGACCCTGGTACCAAGCACTCTAGCAACTAGTACACAGCCACAACTGTCAAGACAATACAATAACATGACCAACATGGCAAGTAATCAAAGACCTTTTGAAGAAACATTTATGAATGCATTGCACAGCATTATGGGAGTTCACAGTCCTGAACCAGCTAGGCTCGGTTCATTACACATTACGGTGCCATTGGGTTTATTGCCTGGCGATGCCACCCAGAGGACAATTCTCCATTTTTTTTATTTCAGAATGTCGTTCCCCACCCTCTGGTGAACAAATCTGACCCCCATATTGAGGGTAAAAGTTTTTAGTTTTCTCAGCCTAACAACTTTTGCGTCGACAGTGTAATTCAATTGAGCGCATAGAGGTCAATACGCCATTGAGTTTATTGCCTGGCGATGCCACCCAGACAACAATTCTCCAAATCCCCAACAAGAAAAAAAGACAACAACCAACATGGCTTTACATTTTCTACATTTTACTACTATGAAATATACAAATGATATGCTCTGAGCAGTAATATGAGCATACAATAAAATGCTACTATGCACTATAAGAACAGAGAAACAGAAGATGGGTATAAAACCCATCAGGCATTATTGAAGGAAATGAGTGGAATGAAAAGCAACAGATATAACTTTGTACACAGCTACATAGTTTTGCAGAGTGTCCAGGACTGTGCATAACCTGACGACCTGAGAGAGGCAGCCAAAGCAACTTTCTGAGGGAAAAATCCTCGAAATGACTTCATTGTGACAGTAACAGCAACTTGAACAAGGCAACACAATCATCCAGATGCTTTTGCATCAGTAATGGGTGAGAGAGGAGTCTTTTATGAGTCCTGCATGACTATGACCTGGCAGACAGCATTCTCCATGTTCTTCTTAAAGGTTTAAAGGTGCTGTAGGAGGGGGTGATGGGCAGCAGGAGGCGGTTGGCATCGGGCTGGCCCTGGGGGAAGGCGTAGGACGGGTCGGAAAGGAGACGGTGGGGGCGGCATGAAGCCCATGTTCGAGAAGATGGCGAACACCAGGACGTCCTCCAGGGAGCTGGCACACACACACACATACATACATATACACACACAGGTTATAAGAGTTTTATCTGCCAAGTCAAAAGTCTGTTAAAGTTAATTCTGGCAAAAAGCTCTGGGTAGGCCTACTGAGTGGAATATTAATTATTTTAACATTTTTTAGTTGCACTTGCAAGTGTCATTCAATTAGTCCTATAGAGTCAATTTGTTGCTGTTTTGTTTATTTCAGGACATCGCTCTATCCTGCGTATGTGTTTTATTCAGTCATGTTTTTATCTAATTGGCATGGCAAATCTTAGGCCTACATTCATGTTTACATTCTTCAATGTCAACAGACCATCGCGAGTAGCGATTTATTTGCTATTAAGCTGCCGCGAGTAGCGATATCAATGTCAAGAGACCATCGCGCTAGAATAAACCAAGTTTTGATAATCTATTGTCTGCTATTATGCTTTCCCATCGCAAGTAGCGATTGATTTACTAGCTGCCGCGAGTGGCGATGTAGCCTATCAATGTCAAGCGACCATCGCGTATTAAATAAGTTTTGATCATCTATTTTGTGCTATTATGCTGCCGTAAGTAGCGATACTTGCTTTTAATTACATCCTTTAATGTCAAGAAAACATCGCGCTATAGCAGGCTTTTATTTTGATTGAAATCGAAACAGGAAGTGTGCTTCTTAGCAAACCCTTATTTAGGCTTATTTTGGGCCAGTAATGGGGCTCTGTTTGTCTTCCTAGCACACGCTCTTACCATAGATATGCGCTCTTGGATCAACCGGAAATCTGTCGCTAGAATAAAATTGTAATGTAAAAAAAAAAAATGTAATGTCGTTAACAGAACCCTGCTGTCTAGAGCTGATTGAACTAGCGACAGCAATCAAAGTGTGACTCGCGGATATGTGAAACTGCTTTCAAAATTTGATTATTTTGTTGACCTTTGACTTTTATGGCGGGGTTAGGGAAATGTTCCTTATTGTCGCTTTTTCACTCATCTCAGTCGTGCTGTTTCTTTGATGAGGTGGAATTATCTTACTGAGTGGATCAAAACGGCTGCATTTTTCAAACTGATTCAATCTTCCTGGCTTTCTCCAAATCATGCCGTACTATCAAGTGTGGGAAGAATTTGCCAGGGCTGCCGAAAAACTATATCTCACTGAACCGATGAAGGTAAAACATGTGATTGTTGCATGACGATAACTTGCCTAACGTTATCTAACATTGACTTAGAATTGTAATTAGTTAGGCTAAAATAAGGGTCTTATCCGTTATATTACAACAAATGCCACGAGGTTAGTGGGTTATTGGCTATTTCAGTGAATCAGCTGTAACGTTCTTTGTAGAGATGATCAACGGGCTTTGTAAAACAGGATTACATGGGGTTCATATAATCTTTTGTCTATCCTTCCTTCCTTCCTCTTTCTTATAATTAATTTTGTTAAAGAAACGAGGAACGATCGATAGGAGAATGGACGAATGAAGGAGAGACAGATATGGGAAATAAGACGTCCTGTTCTCTCACGCATAGGGGAGTTTCGACAACCGGATCTAGAACTTGGTTTTACAGGGCCGGGGACGTTTGTGCGTGTTTCCAGAGAATGTCTAAAGCCCGTTTACGGAGAGCCGGTTCCCTCTATTAACTCCATGGACCTGAAATTTGTTGCAATTCCGGTAGGGGCGATTGGATTTTCTGGAATGTCTAATAAGGGGAGAACTTTCACTCTCGGAAAACTTCCGGTTTCTAAACTGGTTGCAGTTCCTTCTCTGGTTCCACATGAGGGCGCTCGTCCACGGAGGTCTATGAGCCGTACCCCTCAAACCTCAAAATCAACTTCTCTTGGGATACATTTTTTGTCTAGTAATTTGAATGTTGCATTCGAAAGGGGAGGCAAAGAAAGTACACACTGTTGAGTAATATATTTTTTAGTCACTTAATTGTTCTAAAACACCTTTCAAACGTGTCAAATGACGTCATTCATTTGCACAATGCTAGCGTGTTATGGGCAACAACGACCTAAACTGTAAGAAATCGAAAGGACATAAGTACTCATTCATTCAACTTTTGACCTGTAACCCATGTTGAACTTGTAAAAACTACAATCAAATCTGAGATTTCTCAACGACGATCAGGTGAAAGAGACCAATTTGGCCATCTCTCCATAGACTCCCGTTCATTTTGCACTCATGGGTGATTCCACCAGTGGAACTCTGGTTGAACTGCAACCAAAATTTGGTACAATGGGACAATTGGTACAACACAGGCCTGCACAATGCAATATTTTGTACTCAAATATTGCAGTAGCCTACTGCAGAAAAAAACCCCTGCAGTTTTCTTGTCACACAAGGCAGTTTTTTTCCCCGTAAGGGTTTGATAGGGCCTAGATGACAAGCAAATGTATGATGGGCTAGACGTGTGACTTGCTATCGATAACAATTAAATCGTTTTAAACACCGTAACTGAGTCACTGAGTGAGGTAGACACTACCATCATTTTGTACGCGTTCATTAGCCTTTTTGCATGTTCCGGTTCGTAAGAAAAAAATCTATATGTGCGAATGAATGGAGTTTCGGGAATCATAAGAATGTATGCCCCTAACTGCTCGCTAGTCCCCGCGTGCATATCCTTTTAATAAAAGAAGCGTGTAGGTTGTCTCCGTAAGGACTTTAGATCTGCTATATCGCTGAAGAAATATAAGCACCCACACCACAAGTGTATTTAAATTAGCTATGTACCAAAAACGACATTTTACCATGACTCAAAGAAGAGCTGTAAACAGTGTTGTAAGGCTGCGTGTACAAAACCGCTTGGAGCTCCAGTGGAATTTTGATTTCATAACGACAATTCTCGGTCTAACCCAGTGGTTCTCAAACTTTTTCTTTCATTCCCCACTTTGATCAAGGGGGCATTCTTGAGCCCCACCTGTCCCTCATCGCTCTAAGAAAGTGGTAGGTCAAGCTTAAAATTGTCAAATTTATTGAAATAATGAGAAGTTCTAAATATATCCTCTTCAACAGAGTTAAAATCAGCTGGTGCTGCAGATATGATAATAATAATTAATAATAATAATTAATAATAAATAAATACATAACACACATTTCTTTTTTCCAGCAACATATTAGGAAGCATAGCCCATTTTACAGCATTGTACAATAATTCAACGAAATGCCAACATGCCGCATTAAATGGATCCATAATCCAGTGATACTGAGCACTGCTGGTTGGGAAATATTTTTGAAATAAACTTTGCAGGGATGTGATGTAGGCCTACTGTTTAATACATGGGATCACAAGAGTGGCTCCTAATCAGACGTTTCAGCGATTTCACCAGAAATCTCAAAGGCATAATACTGTCGCGATCGAGGCTTCTGTCCCATACTCAAGTTTTTTGGTGAATGCAGTAATCTTATTTGCTAGGTGAGGTAGGTGCTTGTCTTTGCCTTGTAACTTGACATTTAACTCCAATGTATCGCTAAGATGTATGAAATATATCGCTAAGATAGGCCAGCTTCGTCAAGAAATGTTCATTAGTGAACGTGCTTGCAGATTCAAACATGCGGTCTTCCTCCAAGAAGAGGCTTAACTCAGAGCTCAAACACGCCGACAGCACTTTACCTCGGGAAAGCCACCTTGCCTCGCTGTGAAACAGTACAGCCTTTTGGTCACCTACCATCTCTTCGCAAAGTGCGGAGAATAGACGCGCTTTTAAGGGCCGGGTTTTGATGAAATTCACCACTCACAACAACGTTCAAAATCTCATGTAGGTCGGGACTAACTGAGCTGCCTTGACACGAGCGCCTCCCTGTGAATAACACAGTGCGTCCATTGCGCATCGGGTGATACCTGGTACAGATAAAAAAAAAAAAAAAAAAATCCTGTTTTTCACGTCAGTTCGCGCCCCACCTGGCATGTCTCCGCGACCCACAGTTTGAGAAACGCTGGTCTAACCTAACATGCAGAAGTTTTCTGACGATACTGCAATTGTGGGGTGTATTAGGAACGGCAGGAGGAGTACAGGAGCCTGGTGGAGGACTTTGGGCAATGGTGCAAACTAGGGCTGTAACGATATACGATTCGAAACCGAAATCGCGACATTCATATCAATGATACTGTGTCGGGGTGTGAAAAGGCAGAATTGCGACATACCTTTCTAGTGTTTTACGCAGTGCTTTGCATCTTAGGCGGCCGCAAAAGCAACCCACATCTCCCGCTTTACTTATCGGTAGCCTACGTTGTCCAAAAACAAACAAACAAATAAATAAATAATAATTTCATACCTCTCCTTGCTTTCATTGTAGACTATGTGTGCAACTTTACCAAACAGTATAGAAGTAAACCCCCTCTCCTTGCCCCGCTCTCTCGCGCTCCCTCCCTCCCTTCCTCTCCTGCTTAATGAACACGCGCGACATTAAATAAAACATTCACAATCGTGAAAGCAAGGACGTGTAGAAGACGACTAGCTAAATTACTATTAAATCCGCTTAGCATCATTAGCATGCTGCACATATTTGTTTAAAACTCTTGCATTGAAGTTGACTGATCATCTCAATACCAACGTTTCCCAAAAGGGCCTGTCCCAAGGAGTCCAAGTCCAATCAGTAGACTATGATAGGCTAAGCTAGCCAACTATGCTACTTTGTTTACAATATTTCCAGGCTTCAACCAGACAGCTGAATTAAAGAGGTAGAGTTGTAATAAAAAATAGCAGGCCTAGGCTATTGGCTAATCTGCATAAAGTGTGCTGTCATAAATATCAGTCATTCAGAAAAATATTTTTATATCAGGATATAAAATAATAGATATAGTATATTGTAATCCTCTGGTGTTCTAAGGGAGGCTATTAAAATGTTATTTAATAAAATGTCTACCCCCCCCCCAAAAAAAAGAAAAAGAAAAATCGAGATTCGTATCGAACCGTGGGTCAAAAACCGTGTTTGTATCGTTACAGCCCTAGTGCAAACTCAATCATCTTCAACTCAACACTTCAAAGACCCAGGAGATGGTGGTGGATTTCCGCAGGTCTAAGCCCACTCTGCTACCAGTCTCCATTGATGGGGTCAATGTGGAGGTGGTTAGCACCTACAAGTATCTGGGTCTCCACCTGGACAATAAACTGGACTGGTCAGCCAACACTGACGCACTCTACAAGAAAGGGCAGAGCAGGCTGTACTTCCTGAGGAGGCTGCGGTCCTTCAATGTGTGCAGCAAGCTCCTCAGGATGTTCTACCAGTCTGTTGTTGCCAGCGTCCTCTTCTATGCAGTGGTATGCTGGAGAGGAAGCACAAAGAAGAAGGATGTGGGGCGACTTGACAGGTTGGTAAGGAAAGCTGGCTCTTTAGTGGGAGCTGAACTGGAGTGCATCACTTAAATATCTGACAAAAGGACCCTGAACAAACTGATCAACATCTTGGACAATGGGTATCATCCACTCCACAGCACTATTGTAAAGCAGCCTGATCAGCTGGAGACTTCGCTCACTGCCTTGCACAACAGACAGACTGAGGAAGTCATTAGTCCCCAGGGCCATTGAACTGTTCAATGCCTCACTTAAGGGAAGAGGAGAGATAGACTTCTCCGCATAGTCTGTCTGCCTCTTCACCCCCTCCATGTTTGGATTACTGTTTGTCCACTAGCCACTTTTTACCACTGTCTTTCTGCCTCACTGTTTGCGTGCTATGTTAGCACATATGCATTATAGGAGGCGTGATGAAAATTTTGGGGGCAAAAAGTTAGTCTGGAGCCCTGAGGAGTCTGTGTTAAGGTAGTAAAAATGATTTATTTATTTATTTATGGACAACGTAGTTAAGGCAGAAGGTGTGTTACTTCTAATTATCAAACATATTTTGTATTGATATTGATTACATGTCTGTCGCGATATATATCGCTATCGTTTTATCGCCCAGCCCTACTCTCAAGTGTTTAGAATCTTTGATCAGAATAGCCGTTGTTGCCTACTTTTCCTTGAGAAGATACAGCAGTCAATCTGAATGACCGTATATACATGAGTGTTCATTCGGAATAGGAGTGGACTGCACCACCTCTTTCATTCCGATTAAAATTCTGATCGGATCGGCAGTTTTATTCCGGTCAAGGTGGGCACACAGGTCAAAAGTTAAGTGCGTTCAAACATCAAAAAAGCCAAAGCCCTGAGGGGTATTCCAGAAAGGAGGTTTAACAAACACTGAGATAAAACTTAACCTCTGGGTTGTCTGAACCTGTGGCGACTAAACCCGAGCTGTCGGTTCCAAAACACCGGGTTACCAGTTAGTTCAATCAACCCTGTGTTAGATAACCTAGAGTTGTGCGGCGCTCACGGCGAACTTATAAAGGAATCATCTATTGAGAGTTGAAACCATGAGTGAAACCGGCTTAAAAGGAAGAGCATTTTTCATAGGCGGAGTAGTCGAGGCTTTACGAGGAGGAGAGAACTGTAATAACAAAAAAAAAAAAGAGTAATACTTAAGCGCCAAGCGCCCGAGACCTTGCTTGGCAGAGAATAGCCTAACTGTGTAAATGCGTATGTTTAAGATGGCCTATTTAATGTCAAAAGCACAATTAAATAGTTCACTGGACATCGCGTGTAGGCCTATTGACTGCTTTGAATGACTCTTTCTTAAACTAGCCTACCTTGTCACAGATTGAGTGGGCCATAGAATTCTTTGAGAATCCCAAATGTAATTTTGTATTTAACGCGGGTTCTGCAGCTGTGGGCCAAGTTAAACTTTTGCGCTCCATCATCGGAAGGGTGAATGTCGGAAGGCATGGGTAGCCTATTGGACACATTTCGGTGCACATTTGGAAAAGTTTATAAGTGATGATGACCTGCCAGTTGGTGAAACTACACTTTAATGATCCTAGTGGGTTTGTGTCCAGGAAAACGAATGAAGTTGCGCCGGAACTGCTTTAGCCCAAGGCAAACTTTACGCACCGACTGACAGCTTGCCGATATGCTCTGCGCCTCCAACACTACAAAACTCCCAGTCGGAGAGCGCGGTGTAGCCTATTAAAAAATATTTTATCCCAAATGCCATCAGCATTCTTAACCAAACTTAGTGACAACATGCATAGCCTACCCGGCTGAGCTGTACAGCTATAATTAATCTTATTTATTAATTTTCTATAGGCTATGTTTCCTCTTTTTTGTACTGTACTTGTTTTAATTATATTTTCAATGTGTCTGAGATGTTGTTTGTCCATCTGTCTGGTAAGCCAAACACAAATGTCCACTATGGTGTAGGCTAGCTACATTAAAGATTTATTTTATTCTATTCTAATCCACCATGCGTAATGTAGGGATAGAGAATGCTTTTCAAGAAGCCTATATTTAGGATTCAGCTGAAAAACTCTAGCGCTCTTGAAACACTCGTTTGGAAAAGAATAGACAGGCTTTTATGTGATGTCGTGGTCTTATCGCCCTCTCACGGTAAATTGCACGGATGTATATTACATGATTTTGTGCTTCTTTGTCAATCGGACCTTCGTCAAAATGAAACGCCATTGTGTGACAAGTGTAAAAAATAGCGGCCTGATTGAACATGCACTGAAATAACCGAACATAATTGAACATAACCTGAACAAAACCTACCCCCTACCAGGTTAAGTTCATAGCCTATGTTACCATAGTTACTTACATAGCCTGATCATTTTTGAGCTTTCTGGAACTGAAATCCCAGGTTTACCGTTTACTCTGGGTTAACACCCAGTTAAGCCAGTAAACCTGCTTTCTGGAATACCCCCCTGGACTATGGACTACTATCTATGAGGTTTTTAGTTGTTTAGTTGGTTTAACTTCAATATATCAATTTTGGAAATTAAAGAGTTCATTAATTTTGCATCGTTTGCCGTTCTTTTAGCCAATGTGTGCCTCTTTCTCTTTAAGGTAAGGGTGGTTCTGAAGTACAGGCACTGTGATGGAAACCTCTGCATAAAAGTCACAGATGACTCTGTGGTAAGGGCAAGATTTCTTTAGTTTATTTTACTTCTGATGCTCTCAAAGTTATGTGTTCAACTGTTTGACTTTCTGTTTCTAATATTTCAGTGTTTGCAGTACAAAACCGATCAAGCGCAAGATGTGAAGAAGATTGAGAAGCTACACGGAAAGTTGATGAGATTAATGGTCTCTAAAGAGTCTCACAGTGGTGCAATGGAGACAGATTGATACTATGGCCTTTTCTTTCTTTGATCTGTGATAATGGTGTCTGCATAGATTCACATGGGTTTGTGTCCTTTGAATTGAAGAGCCCGGTGAAGTAAAAACAATGACTTTGTATTGTGCCGATGGAGACAATTCTGACATTTGACATAAGTATATTCACAGTTGAAGCTGTACATGGTTAAATTTACTTTTCACTTAACACTTTATTTGTGCTTTATTTGTGTAAGCATCTGCTATCCAAGGCAAGCAGATGAAGCACAGTCCAGCAAGTGAGGTGAAGAGCAGGTGTGCCTGTTCAATCTCCAGTCACC
Source organism: Alosa alosa (assembly GCF_017589495.1). NCBI lineage: Eukaryota > Metazoa > Chordata > Actinopteri > Clupeiformes > Clupeidae > Alosa > Alosa alosa. Next base: position 1,071,979 of record NC_063196.1, on the reverse strand, counting down.
AAATAAAGTTAGGTCTGTAAGCCTTGTGTTCCCTTATTGCTGAGCAGATAAGCAGTCCCTCCAGGATTTCGCGGGTCTTATTTGAGATTGTTGCGGCCTAAAGTGCCTGATTTCGTGACCACATTTCCAACAAATTGTGACAGAAGTTGCAGCGTTTGTTGCAAAGAAATTGCAGGAGGAAGTGAAAATTGCAAGAATAGTTGTGATTTTTTTTATTTTTTATTATTATTTATTTATTTATTGAAAATTGAGGAGAAACTAAGGGTAGTAAGACAAAAATCACACTCATCATCATGATATTGTTACTAAAAATAATAAGAAAAGTAAACGATTACAGAAAATCAAGTTATTTTATTTGTAACTAAATTAAGAAATGCTTTGGCTGGGGTAATTCACAAAGCAGTTTAACCTTTTGTAGAACTGTCCAAAAAAGACCCCCTGAAAGATGGCATCATGTCATATGTTTCAATATATTCATATACTTTGGAACTCGTATTAAGTTCATATATGGTTAAAGTTGTCAAGAAACTGATGGTTAAAATTCTAAAGAAACTTGAGGTTACTTAAAGTGTGAGCAACCCACACGTTACTCATCTTGCACTGGATAATTTTCCTGAATGTCAATATTCTGATCACAACTGTGGGAAAATTTCTAAGTCAGCACCAGTCAGAGGCTACATTCATTGTTTTGCATTTTTATGATGTCATAAAGTATTTTGATACAAAATACGAAGCCAAATACAAATTCAGTTATTAAGGTTTTTCATGTGACGGATTAGGTATATAACGCTTTGTTTACTGCCACCTGGTAGACAAGGGATGCGTTGAACTTATTGAACATCATTGTCTGCAGTTGCCTCTCGGTAGGCTACATCTCTGTATTTCATCAATGTCAACATGTCAGGCATCAATAAAGGATGATGAAACGTTATCCCATTGTTCAATATTTGATAGCCTGTCACAGAAACGTCATTTTGCTAAAATTGCCCTGATTTGGGGTGTTGATCCGTATGGGAGAACAGGCAAAGTTGTAGCCTAACTTTTTTTCTCTGTTTAAAACTCAGTTTACACGAAGATTATATAGTCAGGTAGAACCCCAGGATAGGTGTGACATAAGGTACGAATGCAATTCTTTGCATAAATTGATAGTGGGGGTGTAGACTCAATCTGACGGGTGCCGCTCATTTTTTTAAATGACAATCTGCCACGCCCCCTTTTTTGACCATAAAACAACTAGATACACATTACTGTATAAACCCATGTATGGTATCAAATGAAAACTTCTCAAACAGAAATTAACAATGTCAATACAAAATGCTAAAAAGTCCGGTAAGGTCACACCGCTGAAATAGTAGGCTGAGCAACAAATTGTCTCAACCCTCAACAATTAATCAAAAGTTAGAAGGAACAAAGTAGCACTTTCTCATAGATTCTGAAAGCAACTATATACAGAACATGTTGCCAGGCTGGCCTTGTACACATCACAAACATCAAGACATTGCTCCCTCGCTGTCATCAGTATCCTCCACTGAAAGTGTAGCCATCTTCAAATTTTTATTTGCACCAACTTCACCACCACTACTGCAGTGGTAGTCCATCTGACTGACAGCAGCAAGAGACCCTGAAGCATGCTGGCACTGCCTTGCATCCACAAGCAACAAGCTGTAGACCTGGCTGTTTTGGGTGCAATGTCAGTGTTGCCATGGACAGGCACAGGAATTCCATCCTCTATTTTCCAGCCTAACAGGGATACATCATCAGTACACATGGGAGGTGGTCAGCAACTCTCCACAGAAAGACTTGCAGCCATGCATGCTTGATGTGTTCCGCTGCATATTCTCTTGTTGGAGGAAGACTCTTTATTTTAGAAGGGTCTCTTATCTTGGTGAATAGCATGTATCTCAACTTACTGAGGCTTTCAACAGTCTTTCCATAATAGAGGCAAGAAAGGAAACCCATTCCTGCCTTCATGCTCATCGGCTTCTAGATCTGTAAAATTCTTCAAATGAAGATTCCTCTTGAGCATCAGATTGATTGCTGAGGTTTTCCCTTTGCCATATGGATATGATGGCACACTGTCACAACCAGACAATGCATGAACAGTCAACAAATCATAACATTTGCAGCCATATTAATGTCAAATACTTTGGGCCAATGTTGGGAAAGTTCACTTTCTATGTGAACTAGTTTAAAGTTCAGTTCACAAATTTTAAAATGAACTAGTTCAGTTCATAGTTCATAATTAAAAATTTTGAACTAAGTTCACACTTTCCAAAAATGAACTAGTTTATAGTTCTTTTTTTTTTTCATATATTGCTGCGAGCTATTATTTTTCAAAACTTTCGTTCAATGAACACGTTCAGGCACAACACTTCTTTGGGCATCCATGGCCTACTGGTTAGGGAATCGGACTTGTGACTGAAGGGTGGCCCATCCGATCCCCGACTGGTAGGAAAAATGTGGGTGGGGGGAGTGACTTAACAGCGCTCTCCCACATGCATATCCACGGATGAGGTGCCCATCATATCTTATGATTTTGAAGCCTGTTAAACTTTTTATGATGTTTGGCTTTTCTATGAAATGTGGCAAAAGTAAACATTTTTAGAGCATAAGACCAGGGTCAAAAAGATGCATCTGAGTTTAGAGATTAATATGATGAAAGAATCTAGGTCAATCTGGTAAGGAGAAATATGCATAATTCACTTTTTTGACAATAGTGCCACCTTTGGGTGCAGTACCCAAAATTTTGGGTTATGTGTAGTGGAGGGTACTGGTTACCATACCTGACAATTTCAAGTTTCTAGGACTTACGGTTTAGGCTGCAGTATGACTTATACAGAATTTTGGCGGAAAATGAATGGCACAGAAACAATAGGGGTCCCGCAGCTGTCCTGCTTGGACCCCTAATAAGAACATAGAAACACAATAGCCAGCTTCAAACCGTTGAGCCAAAGCGAGCTAGGCCAGGCCGTGCCGGGGCTAATTGCTTTCACACCTTCAGGTGCAGGTGCTAACTGGTGCCACTTTGGGGCTATATTGGTGCTACAGGCCCCTGATTTCTGGCCCAACCTAAACGTTGGGCCACTTGGTGCTAGAGCGGGGCTAGGGGTGGTGTCAAGGTGAAGCCGGGGTCAACCCATTGTGTGTGAAGTCGAGAAACATGATAGAATGGAATGGCTATGAAAGCACAAAAGCACAGCAGTATTTGCTAGTAGCCTACACCGAGTTTAGAGATAGCGGTTATCCGTCCGTATTAAAGATGTTTGCCTATCAGTAGGCTAACTCTGTCCAGAGGTCGCCAAGTAGCACAGTCGGCTAAAATTAAAGGTGAACTTATGAGTAAATTAACATAGACACGCGTCCCACTAAATTATTCCTGCCAATGTGTTTTATGCTATCGATAGTGTGGAATAGCCTAGGCTACTTAAAGAAATATCGTAAAAGCTCCAATTTCAGTTTCAGCCCCTTTCGTTAAGAAATTCTAAAATAAAGATGTTTTTTAATATATCAAAATAACATTTGATAAATGAACCTTACATTTTCCAGTAGCCATAGATGTGTATATTTGAACAAAGTCTGGTTTGGTTCTTTGTAGGAGCATCTACTGCCTTCAAAATCCTATTTTCTTTACTGTGCGCTCGGAGTTTGGTGCTGGGCTGGTGGCTCACGCGGCACATCTTCGTGAAATCAAAATTCCACCGGAGCTCCAGGCGGATTTGTAACGTTACACACAGCCTTACAACACTGTTTACAGCTCTTTGATTCACGATAAAATGTCATTTAGATACATGTATATTGTGTGTGCTTGCGTTTCTTTAGGAATCTGCCGTCTTGGTTTGTATAGAAATTAATAGGCTGTGGCATACACGTAAAAGGACAGAAATAGGTGACTGACTTCGATAGCAGGGGTGCGTTTACCAAAACCATAGTTGCTGACCCATTGCAACCAACAAAGTTGCTAAATAAGTTAGCAACTATCGTTTTGGGAATCGCACCCCAGTATAGGAAAAAGATACGCGACATTCTGCTTATCCTGTTTGAAAATGGGTGGAATTGGTGACGTTTTCACAAGAGAAGGCGTGTCGAGGTGTAATGCGGAGAGATAATGGCCTGACAGTCTGAACACAAACGTGTCAGGTTCATGAGGCTTGTAGCCTGGGCTACTATCACCAGATGGCCCCTCAAATGACCCTAGCCTGGCCTGGCTCGACGGTCTGAAGCCGGCTAATGGGTGCCTTTGCAGCTTCGCTGCTTGGCCCCCAATTATACTGCTTGGTCTCCAGTAAGATGAGACAGAAACACAATAGGTGCATACATTCTGTTTGGTCCCCAGTAAAAGGTGATTAAAATAAGCAAAGTCAGAAACACAATCGATGCAGTGTTTTTGCTTGGACCCCAGCAAAGGTGATGCATTATGAGTGTACTGGTTTTACCAATTTAAGTCCATCCATGTGACTGACTAGTTATTTCTGACTGACCGTCCTTGCCATCCAAAAGAAGTTATTGTCCACAATGTTATATGCCGTTTGAACTCAATGAGTTGAGTATTTATTTTACAATAACATAACTGGTAAATCAAAATAAAACAAGCAGCTCAAGCTCATGAAGGCAGGAGACGGACGTAAAAAAGCTGTTGCCTCCAATCAGCCACACCTGGCCTGGCTCTGCCCAGGTATGTTATTGGGGCGGAGTATCCTCAAGGGAGGCACTCCAAACCTGCAGAGGGTGCACAAACTCAAAACAAAAAAGGGTTAAATTTACCCCAACAATGAGTAAAGGTAAAAACACAAAGGCTAAGCCTATGCAGCTTCGCAAAATGAATCAAGGGAACGCTACTAAATATACTAAACTTCAAAACTGTTAAAGGAACCGTATGTAAGAAATGTATTTCAATTAATCATAAAATGGCCCTGATATGTCACTAGACATTAAGAAATCATGTTCATTTCAAATAATCACTGATAGCAGTAGTCCTGCCAGGATATTGTCATTTAAAAAGTGAAATTGCAGCCCTCAACTGATGTTGATGTTGTGTTTTGTCATGTCATGTTGTGTTTTGGCCTGATGCGCCACCCTCCACCTATCTACTAATCACAAAGTCAGTGTTTCCGCATTCCGGGTTGGCAACCTCGAGTCAGGGGGGAGGGGGAGGGGATACAACGCTCTACAGTAATTTGAAAGTGATTGCAGTACCAGTTTTGGCCACAATCTTACATATGGCTCCTTTAACCATGCAGTTCTAAGGGCTGCTACAGACTACAATTATGGAATATATAAGCAGAATAATAAGAAAAGACAGAAAAGCAATAGATGCATATGCAGCTTTGCTGTTTTGCTCCTAGTAAAAGTGATGAATAATAAGCAGGGCTCCGAAACGGTTCAAGGAACGAAAACGAAAACCGAAAACGAACGGAATTTTACGAGGAGCAGAAACGGAAACGAAAACAAAATGATCTTCAACTGTTCCGGAACAGAAACGTTATTCTGAAATCCACAAAACCGGTTAATAACGTTTTTTTTTGTTCTCTATATATTTTATAAAATTTCACAAAAGCATATCCTATGTCAGGGAGACTATTTCCGGTTGTGCGAAAAACAAGCCCGCATCTACACTGTTAATGTGAGCTAACAAGCCGCTATGTAGCCAACTACTGTAGGCGAACAGCCTAATAATTCGATTTCTGCTGTTTGAAAAAAAAAAAAAATGAATAAATGGACCTTTGGTCCAAATGTGTATATTTTGTCTTGCTGTTGTAATGTAACCTATCCGTCTGCCACTTCGGATCTTAGGCCAGCTCGTAGCGTAGGCTACTGAAACTGATTTGGAAATTGTTTGTAGCCTATGCGTAATAGCCTATTTTGCCTGTCCACGCCTTGTTGTTTTAAAGTCGGGATTTGAAATGTTTGCGCAATTGTAGCCTATTCTATGTAGAAGAGTTAAACGGGAAATATGAGATAGGCCTTGTCAGCAACAGACAGGTTCGTTTATAAACAGGGTTGGAATTATAGCGCAAGCCTTTGAAGATCTCCATATGGATAAAACTTAGGCTACAATCAGGTAAGGAGTTTAGCACGTATCCAGAAATATTTTTGATAAGAAATTATTTGTAGGCATAGGTTAGGCCTACAGTAAGTCTGGCTATGGGATGGATAGCCCATCTGAATGTTTTTGGATGCTGCCTGTGATTTATTATTTTTGGGCATAGCTACGGTAGGCTAAATCAAGGGGAAATAATGAGTAGGGGAGAGCCGGGACAGTTGAAACACTTTTTAATTAAACGTAATTTACATAGCGATCGTACCACACTGAAAGCTAATATTTGGTCACTAGTAACCTACATCTGTCCTCTGTCAAATACAGATGCATTTTCAGCTTTGAACAAAACCGTTCAGGAATTATTACAACAAAAGTGGGATGTGCGTAATGTTTCATTCGTCCCTCCTGGTCGGGACAGTTGAAACAACATAAGGGGACGAATGAAACATACAGTTTAAGCCATATAAACATCCAACAACTTCGAAATTTTACTACATATCATGAATGGTACTCCCAAAAGTTTTTATTTTAGATATATTGTTGCAGGGCTATACGTCTACTGAAAAGCGTACCACCATTGGTGGTACGTCTTTGTGCATGTCTGTTAACAACTCATTGCCATCATCATGAAGCGTGTATGAAGCGGTTTTTGAAATATCATGCCCTGTGGATGATTCTGCCATGTTTATAGCTAGAACGGTAAGCTTTCCCATTTATATCATGTTTATATTGTTGAAAATGTCGTTTCACTAGGTTTTTAGGTGGGTTAGGCCAATGCACATCCAAATAAGGAGGCTTAACGACCCACCGGCCGTCAGTCTCCATAGGATAACATGGGGAAACTCAACCCCCTATCTGGTGGGCCCAAATGTATTTTCATCTTCCTAAAACTGTTTTTCTATGTCTTACCTCCATAAATAATTGTTTAAACACACCTATTTGTGAATTTAATTAAAATACATGGAGTTACAGCCTGGTGGGGACGATTGAAACACGTGTTTCAATCGTCCCGACACAGACATATGTCACTACAGCTTGATTTGCTTTCCATGTAAACAAGCATGCGATATGAAAGTCTGGGATTGTGGAGAACACTAAATGGTCTACTGAATAAGCATTAAGTCAAAACTTTAAATGAAAAACACTCATTGATAATCGAAAAAATGTAACCACTAATGAAGTTTACTTTTGCGCATCAAAACTCGTTTATCGCCAGTAACTCCGTGATGAAATGACATAGCAGGAAGATATTTGGCTGATAGGTTAACATGCTCTATGTTTTGACCGAAGGACGTCTGTCTATCATCATCACACTCGGAGAAAACTGGATTGTTTCATTCGTCCCGTGTTTCAATCGTCCCGGCTCTCCCCTACGTCTCATCTAAGGTAAAGTCCACAAAAATAGACTTGATAGGCCCGCCAAACACTGCCGGAACTTTAAGAACGAACGATATTTTGCGTTCCGAACCGGTTCAGGACCGATATGTTTGTGGCGGAACGCATGCAAGAACGAAAACGTTAAACATAGGCCTACCTGAACCGTTCGGAACGGAACGTTTGAAAAATAATTTCGTTTTCAAGCCCTGATAATAAGTAATGGTAGAAACACACTGGGGCCTACAAAGCTTAGCTGCTTGGGTCCTATAATGTTATACAACCGATAAAATAGATAGAATTTCACTAAAGCAGTGATTTATTATTATTAGTGGGAAGTTATTGCAATAACTTTTTTACCTTTCCACAATTATAACTTCCCACTAATTTAATAAGGTTACACTTTACTTGACAGTATCGACATAAGAGTGATATGACACTGTCATGAATGTGTCATAAACAAGTCATAAACGTTTATGACATAACGCTTCTGTTATAAAGTGACATTCGGTTTTTGTCATAAGAAGTCAGGTTTAAGATTAGGGTTAGGGTTCATGTGTCATGACAGGGCCATGTGTTCATGACAGTGTCATGTCACTCTTTACTTATGTTGATACTGTCAAGTGTTACCTTTAATAATTATTACGTTGATGGGAAATTAGTATTTACATTGGTGGTAGGAAACAGTTACATCTTAAATTTCCCTTTGGGGATCAATAAAGTATCTATCTATCTATCTATCTATCTATCTATCTATCTATCTACATCTGCCAGGAAATTATTACATTGTTGGAATTATGACATTTTGAAAGTGTAGATTCTTTTTATGCTGGTGGTTTATTAAATTGGTGGGAAGTTATTCCGTTGATGGGTGTTACATGGGATGATGCCAACCTCAATGCAGACATTCTGGTGCTGTGGAGGAGTGGTTGGGGAAGTCAGAAGGCAGGCTGGAATAACTTTGGTTGTATACTTTCAAAATCTATCTTTTCTGGCTGTTTTCCCGGATCTCCTACCCTGTCGTTATCATGCGGCTAGCTGGGAAGAAATACAGTCTGTAGAGAGATGTTTTTCTTACTCGATAAACGTTATTGTGTTTGCAAATTCCATCCAGCCAATTAGCTTCACTTCATCATGTTGGCATTGGCAAGTTGCTAATGAAGTTCATTGTGAGCAACTCGCGTAACTTCTTGTGGTCTGTATCGCTATTCACATGGATATGCATGTCAGTCTCCAGCTTTAAGGTATTCTGTCTCTTCGGCTGGCTTCATTCACAAGCAACTTACCAAAGCAACAATTCTCAGAAAGCCAGAGAATTCTTTAAACAATGAGTAACACCAATCAGTATATTAATCAGTATACAATGTAAACAGATCCACCTCTGAGATTTCCTCCCTCAAATTCTCTAACTGATGACCTGATATTTTGAGCTGAGATGAGCCAACCTTAAAGAGATCAGCCTTGAAGGAATGCAATCAGCTCATTATTTTTATTTTAATATGTAGGCTATATTTCCTGTGATGTGTGTGGTTATTATTTAAACTGTTGTCATTACTTTAGCCTACCATGCAAGACAGGCTATTATGAGTTCTGACAATTATTGAAAGCTATTGATGGCAAATAGAATTGAGAAATATTGGGGCAAATTTTCATATTTAACACATTTATTGAGAAACAAGGTATAAGAACATGGGATTTTTACCCTGGCATTGATTTGGGAATCGAGAATCATATAATTTCACTGGTATTGGTATCGACTACCAAATGTTTATGGCATCCCTATTGCATTCTCATGCAAAATAGTCTTTTGTCTGACAAAATTACTTCAGAAATGAGTCAAGTTTACCAGAGATTGCTGCAATTCCAAGGATGATGATCCACAATCTCTGTAGGATATCATGTACAATATGTCACTGATTAACAGAAAAGTTTTGACTATTCAAGTAATACACACATAAAAAATCCTTGACAAGCATTGTCACAAAGGCACAAAGACAAAACCTATCATTTTTAGAAACATGGAAATGGGTTTCAGCTCCATCTTCTTTTTCTCCACTGCTTCTCCATTTGTGGCCAGAAAAAAACAGGTATGTGGATTAGAGCCATTACATGGCTGTTTCCTGCACCACCACCACCACCTCTTCTCCATGACACTTTTCCTCATCTTGGGAGTAAGACACGGCATTAGCATCTTTCTGAGCCATTTCATAGGGCTGCTGGTTCAATGCTGGAGACTGCACAACAGATAGAAACACATACAAAGATAGGGCTGTTTGTTATACATGTTTGTATTTCAATTTCAATTTAATTTCACTTATAGAGCACCAAAACATTACACATGTCTCATGGCGCTTTACAGAATGTTAGATAATCAGATAAAAGAAAATAAGGCCTATGGGTAACAGGGGCAAGAAAAAACTTCCTAGAATTGGAGATACATATAGGAAGAAACCTCGAGCAGATCCACGACTCAAGGGCCTGACCCATCTGCCTAGTCAGTTACAGAACAGTAAGGTCTGTATACATGATAAATGCATAAGTTAGTCAGATGTAGAGAATAGAACATGGTGTTTAAGGCCACCTGAGGTGTATGTTACAAGAGGTGGGATGGTTTCAGTATGATAATGCATGAATCCTATTTAGTGTCAGAAAGTTCAAATAGTCCAATGTGGGAAATGGAATTGTCCAGTGGGGTTGTTAACACATTGGCCAAACACTCAATTGTCTTGAAAACACTGAAAATCAGTTTGGTGTCAAACCTCAAGCCTTGTAGCTATCAAAGAATGATGAAATATTAACATTACTTTCTGACTGGAACTCACCAATGAATACAATCATGAAACAAAATGGCAACATGGGCTGACCTCAATCTCAAAAGGCTTGAGATTTTCCAAAATCCAGACACAAATTCACAGATGCATTGCATTGCACTGCATTGTTTTCAAGTTCAAGTATATACTCTTTTGATCCCGTGAGGGAAATTTGGTTTCTGCATTTATCCCAATCCGTGAATTAGTGAAACACACACAGCAGACAGTGTACACACAGTGAGGTGAAGCACACACTAACCCGGAGCAGTGAGCTGCCTGCTACAGCGGCGCTCAGGGAGCAGTAAGGGTGCCTTGCTCAAGGGCACTGTGGATGTGGGCATGGGAAAGCAGTGTTCAACCACTTCCCCCACCCACATTTTTCCTACTGGGTCGGGGATTGCACCAGCAACCCTTCGGTTACAAGCCCGAAGCCGAAGCAAATATTTTATTATATATTTTCATGGGACAACACTGAGGACATGACACTTTGGTACAATGTAAAGTAGTGAGTGTACAGCTTGTAACGTAAATTTGCTGTCCCCTCAAAATAACTCAACACACAGCCATTAATGTCTAAACAGCTGGCAACAAAAATGAGTACACCCCTACACTTGTATAATACATTTTTCTTTACATTTACTGAGGAAAACAGGCATAAGATTATTCCCAAGTGATCCAATCCAACAGCTCGATAATTACACATCCTGGTTATATAGTTTCTGTCAAATTCCACTGGTAACGCCCTCTTGGAAATAATAACATTTAATTTAAATCACAGGCCACCAAAAGAGCCAGCAAAGAGGGGAGAAGATGCAAACAGAAGAACAGAGACCATTTAACACTTTATCCCGAGTAAACATTTAGCTAGATATTGTTTTGCATATATGCTTCATAACCATCAGTGTGCAGGTAACAGAAGTGTTACTTGTTTGTTAAATGTCACATGTAACAAATGGCTGCACTGTCTGTTGAGACTATTCAAATTCAATTCCTATTACTACTGAAAAAAAATTAACTAACAACTATCGCAATTGGCCTCGATGTGAAGTAATGACTTTAAGCCTTAGTGAAATTATAGCTCATATACTTCATGCAAGATGAATAATGTCATTATGGATTTTCTTATTTTGGCTTAGGCCTATATATACATTTTAATAAATATAATAAAAAATAAAGAAATTAATTGGGTAAATGTTCATATAGGTTTGACGTTAATCTATTTTATACCTGGTGCATCATAGCGCCAAGTGCAACGCAAGTCTTGTTCCTATCTCACACCCAAATCAGTGATATTTTTTCTGGCAAACGCTCAAGTTCACAAGTTGTGAAATGAACATTGCGTATGTCAATAAAAAAAATAGGTCTGCTATTTTATTCCCCTAAATATGATAACACCATTGACCAACAAAAACCTGGCGCATGTAATGCACAGCTATTTTGAAAGCACCCTGTTACGAAAGGTAAGCAAGACCTTAGCAACACGTCTCAGGCAACGACTGGTTTGCTTGGATGAATGTCCTTGCCAATTTTATTCAGTCATTCAAACTTATTGGGCTACTGTGTTTTTTCAGGCTGTTTTCAATGGTAACCCCTTGTGAAAGTAAAAAACTAAATGTAAGACTCAATTTTTGTTGTTGCCTACGAGTTCAAATACTAGGCGAGTGCAGATGCATGTAGGCTATATTCTGCTCGTCACACACATATAGGAACGTGACATATTACCAGTCACGTATGTCCAACCTCTTACGTGTATGTGTCAATTAATATTCATTTCTATACAAACCAAGACAGCAGATTCCTAAAGAAACGCAAGCACCCACACCATACGTTTATCTAAATTAGCTATGTACCAAATTACATTTTATCGTGACTCGAAGAGCTGTAAACAGTGTTGTAAGGCTGCGTGTACAAATCCGATTGGAGCTCCAGGGGAATTTTGAATTGCTGACAAGAATTCTCGGACTAACCGTTGATGTGCTGTGAGAAAGGTTGGGAATAAGCACCCACCAGCCCAGCACTTTACAGTGTGGTAAACAAAATCGGATATTTCAGGCAGTAAAAGCCCCGGTAAATACCAAACTAGATTTTGTTCAAATCTACACACCTATGGCTAATGAAAAATGTAAGGTTAATTTAGCAAATGTTGAAGTATTAAAAAACATTGTTGTTTTAGAATTTTCGAACGAAATGGTTGGTAATTAGCACGTTTACGATACAAGTTTAAGCAAGCTTTAGTAGAATCCTGATGTTGGATACACAGTCTTGCTTGCAAGCAGATTCCTTCTGAAGAGATGCGCTCACTTGTCATCAAAATACCAACATGCATTGATTTTGCGCTCCTTGCTCTTCAAGGGAATGGCATATGTCACTCTCATTGGTCTAATGGATGTTATGGCCAAAACACACCGATGACTAATTGAAACCATTAGAACAACTCTTTTAAACAGTGTGCCTGGCGCAGACCAATTTCTCATTCTCAAAATAAGGAATGAGAAGTCTGACACCCCAAGCGTGTACAGTATGTGCATCGTATTACAGATAGTGTTTGTGCATCAGTATCTAAGAAAATGAGAGTAACTGTGGCTGAGAATGTGAACACTACCTTGTCTAACAGTTTAGTGACACAGCACAGTTTCTCCTTGTAATGCTCTGGTAGGAAAAACAGCAGGGTGCTCAACACAGGGTATACTGTACCGGGGGTCAGCTCCTTCTCCTTCATAGGCCCTGAAAAGCAATAAAAGAGGTTGACTTTATCAGGCCTGCTCACCACAAATTTTGCCTGCAGATAAAAACTACTAAAAAAAAACTACTGTTAAAGTGTTACTCCTGAGTAAAAGCAACCTAGGGTCCATTTACGGTAGTTAACAACGTCAAACTTTTGTTTGAGAGCAAAATTACCTTAATTGATGGCGTTTTGAGCAAGACTGAATGGGCTTACAGTGATGCTAACCAGGCAAAGTCCATGTCGCTATTTTATAAATCATTATACGGCATCGTTTGTCTTGTTATGTATCTTGTTTGTTGGAGCGCTTTGGGTTGCACTATGTGAATGTTAAATGCGCTTTAAAAATAAAACTGACTGACTTATACCATTAACAACCCAGCTGAAAAAAACAGCTAGAAACCAGCTTAAGCTGGTAGCTGGTTTGAGCTGGTCTTTGCTGGTTTTCTTCCAGCTCTTGCTGGTCTTTGCTGGTGTAGCTGGTGCTCGATGGTGTTTTATGCCCCCAACGTTGTCTTCCAGGCAGCGCTGCCACCGCTGACTTAAAGGCACCTAATCCTTAACCTAACCCCAAAACTAACCCTAACCTTAACCCATGCCTAACCCTAGAGCCTTCAGGGCAGCGCTGCCTTGAAGACAACGTTGGGGGCATAAAACACCAAGAAGCTGTTCTGTTGTGTTGCTGTTCTGTTGTGACCAGCCTGTCATGTTGGATACAGCTGGTGTAAGATGGTCATTTTGGTGACCAGCCTGCCAAGCTTGATATTGTAAGTGTAAGATGGTCATGCTGGTTTGCTAGAATGCCCAACACAAGCTGGCATGGCCAGTTAAACCAGCAATGTAGACCAGCAACACCAGCTAAAATGACCAGCTTGAGGTGGTAAGACAAGCAAAACAAGCTGAATTACCATCGTAAGCTGTGTAAACCAGCTGAAGGTATGTTTTCACAAGAGTTTTGCTAGTCTAGCAGGTCAACCATCATAGGGTGGTCAAACAAGCTGGTTAACGAGTTGGTCAACCAGCAATCCACCTTTAGCTGGTCAGGCTGTTTTTTTTTCAAACTTTTTTCAAAGTTTGAAGTTGTTAACTACCGTAAATAGACCTTAGGTTGTTTTTCCTCTGGAGTTTAAAGAGTCAAACAGGATACTAAATAACTGTGACTGGCGACCAACATTTGGTAAACAGTTACTGATATTGCTTCGGAAAGTATTTTCCAAATATGAACACAGAAGTATTCACAAATCAATTAATTAAAAGACGATTGAGCATCAGAACTGGTTTCATACTTAAAAAATTTGCTGGTGTGGCATGGTCACAAGGTTATTTTCTTTTATTTTCTCAAGTTAGTTACAGGAGTACTGTTCAAGTAAATATAACTGAGGGCTACAACATGTTTTCCATTTTAGAAAATGCAGATCCACACCTGTGAAAAGGCTGACTATCAATCCAACCAGGACAACTGTGGCAGAATTATGAGCACTGTACCACATGTAGGATAGAGAGTAAAGTGCCTGCACACCTGTGGGCCTGTGTACAAAGAAAGATTTAATTAAAATTCATATTTTTATTGATTTTTATGTATCTTAACACAAATACAGCAATATTGGCAGCCCAGTGTATGTATGTATACACTGGGCATATATGTGTGTATATATATATATATATATATGTAAAAACATTTTGGCAGTTTATCTTAGTCTTAAAATGTAAACAATGAGGGAAAATCCAACCTTGTAAAACCCTTAAACAAAAATAATAATAATAATAATAATAATATTAGTACCTCTGCATTTAATACTTTGTAAAACCTCCCTTTAACAATAAAAACGGTTCATTCTTTTTCAGACTAGAAAAGTTGACCGAAGTGCTTTTTTGATTTTGAAAAACTCTTTTTTATTAAAAAAAGTTTTTTGCTGCCTTAACGTGTGCTATTCACAAGTTAAACTCCCGGAATTTACTTGACCATCAAACTCCATTTTAAAATCACGGATCCATTCATTTTTTCTGTTAGTCTGACATTTTCCCCGGGTTGCCAAATTGTGTATGAAATACACCCTCCGGCCTACGCAATTCAATTTCAACTCTTGTCGTCATAAAACCTGGCAACGCTTCAATGTAACAACTGATATGATGCCAATGTGACCGTCGAGTGTTCAGTAGCTACATTTTTTAAAAGAAAATACACAAAAAGAAAACGAGTCTGCTTCTCTGACTGACGTCTTTACCTTGTTCTTGCAAAGGTCAGTGCCTTTGGGAAATGTTCAGGTTTGAAGCTTTATGCATCAGTTAAATCTGGCATACCAATTACCAAACTAGAACACGTTTTTTAACTGTGTTATTTTGGTTACGTTGACATATCAACCAAATGGATTATGCTACAAAAAGATAAATCCTCCTTTTGAATGTCCCGTGTTCGTCCTCCTATTTGCGCTTAGCTTCAGGGTTTTCCTGATTGCAACAGTAGCATTACACCTGGCTAAAGAAACAAACGTGTCTGCTTCTTTTTTCCTATCCATAACGGTACAATTATTATGACCGCCGCTAGCGAAGCGGTCATATAGGGATTGTCAAAGTTAACGATACCCGGGACACCGAACCACCGGGGCACATGAAATTTGGTGGGTATGTAGCCCCACTAGACTTTTACGGAAAAAATTTCGTTTGGTCCCCGGGGGCCACTCCAAGCCCCCCCCCCGAAACCCAAAAAATGCAGTTTTTCCTAAATAAATAACTACCTGAACCGTGGCACCGAGGATTAAGAAATTTTTATGGTATGTTGGTCTCAAGGGCCCACATCAACCTAGCCCATAATCACTCATTTGTGATTTGCACCCCCCCGGTAAAAATGAAAATGCAATATCATTCTGCTTTAATCACCCCTCTCTTCAGTTAAGATGTTCAGAACTGCACCAAATTTTATGTGTATGATTAACCTGACATTCTCTGGGGGTATGCCAAGTTTCGTAGAATTTCATTAAATTCGTAGAATCACTCATTGGCCTGTAGATGGTGGTGCACACATATACACACGCACACACACACATAGGCACGCACATACCATCAGTATTGACAATTACAACGGCCGATACATAATTACAAATTCGGTAGGATTAAAGGAAAACCAAATATTCATCATAATAATTTGGCTGCATTTCCAGTATTGGCGTCACATAGTCGTTTGTCCACCAGATGGCGCATCGTTGCAGTGAGACGTAATTTTGTTGGAAGTTAATCTAATCTAATCTCGCTTCCTACAAGGACAAGACTGTAGTTCACCGCAGAGAACGGCTAATAAGGGTAGGATGATTTCTGCATGACATGTAATTCCCATTTCTTCTTGAAGCCGAAATAAATCTGAGAATGTTTATCGGACATGCTTGGTTTTTACTACAGGTAGGCTACATTAATCTTAAATCTTATCAATAGCCTAGAGTAGTCAAGTCAAGTCATATTTATTTATATAGCACACAACGCAATGTTATTGACCCAAGGTGCTCAGAAATAAAATAAACAGTAATAAAAACAAAAAATAAAGACATAAATGACAAAAAATAAAAATAAATAAATGAAAATACAAAATAATAATAATAATAATAATAATAATAATAATAAACAGATTATGATTGTAGATAAAAACTAGATGTACCGCATAGCGGTACAAAATATGACCGCCGCTCAGTCCTGTACATCCGTTCCGCGAAAATAAATCACACTTCAATTTGTCTCCATATTTTACTCCATCCCCCACTCTTGAAACTTTTGTGTATGCTTGTTTGGCATGCCTGAGTGTGTGTGTGCGGCTGCACAGAGAGTAGCCTACTGGTGCTGAAAAGGTGAATAGATTGTAGAATAGCCAAAGAAGATGTAGCATTGTTATAAAACCTTTAACATCTCTAAACAATCACAAGTAGGGCAGTTCATCAGTTCATCCATTGCAACTGGATTGATGAAAGGTCACTTACACCTGTAGGCTACATTGTATTTGGGAAAAGCAAAAGGTATCAGCATAATGTTATTTATTTATTTATTTATTTATTTATAAACAAAAACATCTCTGTCAGTTCCGTGCCGTTTTCAACAGCTATCAAAAACAAAGGTTATTTTTGGATGGATGGATTTTTTGTGAATGTTTCTTCTTCTACATAAGATTTTAGTCATCTTTAGTTCATGTAATACTTTATTGTCAATGCACAAATTAAGGAACAGTAGTCTGAAACGTTATTGTTAATGCACAAATTAAGTAACAGTAGTCTGAAACGAAATGCTGTTTTACATCTAGTGGTGTAAATAACTGACATGTCCAAATGGGCCTTGATGAAATGCGTCGCTGGACTGTTCATACACATTTTAACGGGCCAAAGTTGAAGAGCTGTTGTCCGTTATTGTTCGTGCAAATATAGGCTGATTCATGTTCCCTTGCATTGTGTAACTGAGGTCCATGGCTAGTCTGGCTTTCACCAGACCAACCTCAATCTTTTAAGAAATCAAAAAATAAATAGCGGGCAGATCAGGCTGGGTTCACCAAGCCTAGTCCATAGGCACCGATATTGTTCACGCTCTGGCTATTCTAAATGCAAAATGCATCAGGGAGTTATGACAAAACTGTAACTAACACACTAGATCCTAATAGAAAGCTGTTAGCTTCCCTAAGCTACAGGTAGGCTTATAAGGTAGGCCTATTTACAACATAAATTGTCAACAGGCTATGCTGGCGACACAAATAAAATCTCAGTTGGAAACCAATGGCTTACGCCTTACAGTATCAAGCGGACTTAAACTGCCATATCGCGTGGCGAAAAGTTGTAATAAAATTCACGCAGCTCCATGAGTCAAGGAAAGCGAATGAAGTAGCCACTTCTAAATGGGACCCACTACAGTAGCTTAAGGTGTGTTGCTAAAGCAGCCATAATGAAATGAAGGTGTCATTGTTTGGATACTTCACACACGCGTTTTTTAATTTCACAGACTACAACTACCAAGCTGGAATCAAAGCACATCGATTCCCCTCTCACCCCTGCACGCACTTAAAAAACAAAATAAACAGGCGCCTCAGTCTCACGCATGTATAGGCAAAACTGTAAGCCTATCAGACCGGTGTAACGTTGGTAAATCTTCCATTGCACAGAATGATTTTTGTAGCACATGCAACAAATGACAGTCGAAAGATACAATTACAGTGCTGCTTTCAATTTGCTTGGTATAACCGCATTTATAGTTTTCTACAAATGCAATCAATCAAATTGGCCTCCATCACTCAACCAACGCTAACGGTAACATTACCTAGGTCCTTATTGATATTATAAGATTAACGTACCTGCAGTAAAAACCAAGCATGTCCGATAAACATCCTCAGATTTATTTTGGCTTCAAGAAGAAATGGGAATTACATTTCATGTGAACATCATCCTATCCTTATTAGACGTTCTCTGCGGTAAACTATAGTCAGAGAGGGTTAAAGCGGAGCGAGAGGCGCAAACGTTCGACAATTTCCACGTTCGATTATTGCAAGGGGGAGGGGGGGAAATCCCCCTTTATGCAGACCAGAGTAAACCCTCGCTGCACTAATGTCAATGGAGACTTGTGGAATTTTACCAATAAATTGGTCATTATGTCTTTCTGGATTGGTTGAGGTTTTTTTGGAAAATTTTGTCATAATCTGTAAGTGTTTGGGATCATTTCAAGCCTAAAAGTGTAATTTTTTAGTGTTCGGATTTGTAATAAAATAACTTAATATCAGACCATGCTGCTGCCAGTTACTGTCCGGTTGTTAGCATGCTAGCTAGCCTCTTAGCTAAGGTAACATTTTAAACGGAGAAGTGTAATTTCTTTGAAATGACAACTAGCTGAATAACATTACTGACATTAGTTAAAGTGGATAGTTTATACTCAAGTGAATTTGCAACAGTATATTAAGTTTAAGCGAAGTCCTTCAACTACTAGTCACTTTTTAGTGCATAGCTGTATTGCCATAGCTACTCCCATCCACTTGTATAGCATTTTAAGCTAGCTAGCTCGGTTCACATGACTAATTAAATTATTCATATCATGTCCTAAAGAATGATTCATTGGTATCATACATGATTATAGACAATAATACTGTGAACACAATTATGTTTATCTGTTCTTATTGCTTATTAAGAGAGAAAGTTTATTTAGTGACGTAAGGTGACACTCCCACTTATGCAGACCGGAACTGTCCCGTTTTGCTCCCATAGTAACGAATTACGTTGCTCTATCTTGCTAGTAATCAAGGATCTTTGCTATAGAGGAAGCGTCCATTGTTATTCCAACCCACATTTAACTTCCAACAAAATTACGTCTCACTGCAACGATGCGCCATCTAGTGGACAAACGACTACTTATCGCCAATACTGGAAATGCAGCCATGATGATGATGATGAATATATATTTTGGCTTTCTTTTAATCCTACTGAATTTGTAATTATGTATCGGCCGTTCTAATACCGATAGTATGTGGGTGCCTGTATGTGTGTGCATGTGTATATGTGTGCACCGCCATCTACAGGCCAATGAGTGTACAGTCACTAAATGTACACATAATCTATTTTTTTTAAGACCCCCCCATGGATGAAATTCTACGAAACTTGGCATACCCCCAGAGAATGCCAGGTCAATCATACAAATAAAATTTGGTGCAGTTCTGAACATCTTAACTGAAGATAGGGGCGATTAAAGCAGAATAATATTGCATGAATATTGGAAAAAAAAAAAAAAAAACTTTGACAATCCCTATATGACCGCTTCGCTAGCGGCGGTCATAATAAACATATGGTTACTGAAACTACTACTACTATAGGCCTAGAGAAAGATGTACAGTAAAGTTAGATGCCAGTTAATATAATGCAGAAAAGAAATAGAAATAAGATTAAATAAATAAAAAATTAAATAAAAATAAACAACCAAACAAGGGGAGAAATTAATGGACATTATAGGCCAAAGAAAATAGATGGGTCTTTAAATTTGGTTTAAAACTACTGATGGTGGGAGAGGACTTAATTTCTATAGGGAGATTGTTCCAGAGTCTAGGGGCAGCAACAGAAAAAGCTCTATCACCTTTAGTTTTAAGGGTTGCCTTTGGGACTGATAGGAGAAGTTGTGAGGAAGACCTCAGTGGCCTAGAAGGACAGTAGGGACTTAAAAGGTCACAGATATACTGTGGTGTCATTCCATTTAGGGTTTTGAAAACAAAAAGTAAAACTTTTAAATGAATTCTGTAATTGACAGGTAACCAATGGAGTTGGGCCAGCACAGGACTTATGTGCATAATTCTATGTAATTCTTTGTCTTCTTCTAGTAAGAAGCCTAGCTGCTGCATTTTGGACTAATTGAAGTCTAGCAAGGGTAGATTGGTTCAGACCTAAATACAGAGAGTTACAATAGTCCAGCCTAGATGTAACAAAAGCATGAATTACAGTTTCTAAGTCAGTATATGAGAGCCAGGGCTTTAATTTAGCTATTTGTCTTAGTTGAAAAAAGCTTCCCTTAACCACACTACTGACGTGCTTATTGAAATTCAAAGAGGAATCTAGGAAAACACCTAGATTTCTGACCTCACTGTGGCAATTTACAGCCAGTGGCCCAAGTGCATTTCTTATCTTAGGAACAGAGCTGAGTGGACCAAAAATAATTATCTCTGTTTTCTTTTCATTTAATTGTAAGAAGTTTGCAGCCATCCAACTCTTCATGTCATTAAAGCAGTTAAACAGGCTTTCCAAGGTGCAGGAACTATCGGCTGTTAATGGCAGATAAAATTGAGAGTCATCAGCACAGCAGTGATATTGAATGTTATGTTTGTTAAAAAATGGAGCCAAGAGGCAGCATATATTAGGGAGATTAGCAGAGGGCCTAAAATGGAACCCTGAGGGACACCACATTTGATGGGTGCAATGGACGAAGAGCAATTACCTAATCTTACAGAGAATGTTCCAGGGCTCCGAACTGGTTCAAGGAACGAAAACAAAAAAACGAAAACGAACGGAATTTTACGGAATTTTACGAGGAGCGGAAACGGAAACGAAAGCAAAATAGTCTTCAACTGTTCCGGAACAAAATAAAATTTCACAAAAGCATATCCTATGTCAGGGAGACTATTTCCGGTTGTGCGAAAAACAAGCCCACCTATGCGTAATAGCCTATTTTGCCTGTCCACGCCTTGTCATTTTAAAGTCGGGATTTGAAATGTTTGCGCAATTATAGCCTATTCTATGTAGAAGAGTTAAACGGGAAATTTGAGATAGGCCTTGTCAGCAACAGACAGGTTCGTTTATAAACAGGGTTGGAATTATAGCGCAAGCCTTTGAAGATCTCCATATGGATAAAACTTAGGCTACAACCAGGTAAGGAGTTTAGCACGTATCCAGAAATATTTTTGATAAGAAATTATTTATAGGCATAGGTTAGGCCTACAGTAAGTCTGTAGGCTATGGGATGGATAGCCCATCTGAATGTTTTTGGATGCCGCCTGTGATTTATTATTTTTGGGCATAGCTACGGTATAGGCTAAATCAAGGGGAAATAATGAGTACGTCTATTCTAAGGTAAAGTCCACAAAAAAATACACTTGATAGGCCCCGCCAAACACTGCGGAACTTTAAGAACGAAGCGATATTTTGCGTTCCGAACCGGTTCAGGACCGATATGTTGGTGGCGGAACGCATGCAAGAACGAAAACGTTAAACATAGGCCTACCTGAACCGTTCGGAACGGAACGTTTGAAAAATAATTTCGTTTTCAAGCCCTGGAATGTTCTATCATTCAGATATGATGTGAACCATTTCAACACCACCCCTTGCAGACCAACTTCATCCTCCAGACGTTTTAACAGGATGCTATGGTCAATGGTATCAAAAGCAGCACTAAGGTCAAGAAGTGCTAAGAGGGCACAAGAACCATTATCTACTGAGCAAAGAATATCATTTTGCATCTTAAGTAGAACAGATTCGGTGCTATGAAGTTTTCTAAAACCTGACTGAAATTTATCTAGGATGTTGAAAGCATTCAAATAAGAAGTGACCTGAGAGAGAACAACTTTTTCCAGGATCTTTGAAACAAAAGGTAATTTGGAAATAGGCCTAGTTTTTCAGGTCACTGTAATCAAGGTTGGACAATTGCATGCTTAAAACTAGAGGGGACCACTGCAGTAGATAGAGAGCTGTTGATAATGGCCAAAACAACAGGGCAAATGATGTTAAAGACTTCCTTAAACAGGTGTGAAGGTAAAACATCTGAGTGGCAAGAGGAGGATTTCATATGAGAGACCACTTCAAATAGCTGGGAGGGAGACACAGGTTGCCACTGCTGAAGGCAGCTGGGTGAGAGTTTTATAACTGAGGGATCAGAAATTAAGGAAGGAATTTGAGATTTAATGTTATTAATCTTATCAATGAAGAAATTAAGAAACTTCTCACAGTTTTCAGTGGTGGGAGTGATAAAGAGAACAGCAGCAGGAGGATTTAAAATAGAGTTGATGGCACTAAACAATATTTTTGGTCTGTGAGCATTACTGGCAATCAACTTAGAGTAATACTAGCTGACTTAACAGAGTTTTGGTACATCTTTAGAGAATCTCTAAAAATGTCATAAGAGACTTGGAGTTAGTCTTTTTTCCATTTTCACTCATTTCTCCTACACACTTGTCTAAGAGAATGGGTAGAATCATTAAACCAGGGAGTGGAGTTGGTTTTTGACCGTTTTAGTTAAAGGGGCAACACAGTGTAGAGTAGTGGAACAGGAAGTGTTGAATAGATTAACTAATTCTTCCGTATCAGAGCAGGTGGACAGGACATCATTGATAGCAGGTGACTGAGTAAGCATAAAGGTGTTAGAGAAATGTAAAGCTGTTGTTGAATTTATATGGCTCGGACAAAGGAGTGGGACTTGGGCGGAGAGACAGGGGAACAAAACATAGAGCATTCAAACAAAATCATAGAGTGGTCAGAGATACCAATATCAACAATTTCTAAATTAGACACAGAGAAGCCAGAGGAAAGTACAAGGTCTAGAGTGTGGCCTTTCTGATGTGTTGGTGCCATCACTGATTGAGTGAGGTCAAAAGAGTCCACTATGCATAAAAACTCATGAACCAAAGGTTTTGATGGGCAACAGATGTGAATGTTGAAATCCCCAAGAATCAATAATTTGTCAGAATGAGTGGCCATGAATGATAAAAGGTCAGAGAATTCTTGAATAAAATTAGAACCAATTTTAGGTGGTCTGTACACTAATGCACAGAGGACAGGGGGATTAGCATGAATTTTAAAAAGTTGAACTTCAAAAGTAGAGTAAACATCAGTTGGTATAATTCTACAATTAAAACAGTCTTTAAACACAGTTGCTAGACCACCTCCAAGACCAGTAGACCTTGGGGAATTGAAGAAGCTGCACTTAGGAGGGCAAAGTTCACCGAAAGGCATTACATCACCGTTGTTAAGCCAAGTCTCCGTGATGAAAAGAAAGTCCAGCTGACGAGACGTAAAGTTGTCCTGGAGAATGAAGGTCTTGTTCGAAAGAGACCTCACATTCATTACAGCTTTGAGGTCACGTGATCCGTTGTCCGGAGTAATCAGTGGGAGTAGGGCTATGCAGTCTTGGTGCTCGCTTGTTCTGGTGGATGGCACAAGAGAGTCTGGCACATTATCAGGGACACTGCTCCATGGTGGTGACAGCAATCGCCGTGTGCAGGTGCCGTACAGAGAAGATCCAGGAGGTCGCTGTAGATTCTCCACTGACACTGTAGGGAGCGGTTTGTTTGTAGGAGCGGACTGTTCTGGAAAGCAGCGTTGATTCGGCAAGAGATCCCGTGGAGATGATGGAGGGATGCTTTCCTGTGACGCTCGGATGAGAGAGCGACGTGCGCCTCTGTGCAAGTAGCGTTTCCGCCGGAGGATCCCCGCTGCCCGGCAAAGGTGGATCACCTCGAAGTTGATGGTGTCGGTGGAGGCGAACTGTTGAAGTTCAAGGGGTGTGTAATGAAAGCCCCCCATAGCCGAAACACAAACTCCGACATGGATTGATGGATCAGCCAGACCAAAGTGGAGTTGATGTTATCGGTGCATTTGCAGTCACCTAGCTAGCACGAAGCCTCAATCTCCGGCTGGTCAGTCAACCGACTATACCCAGCAGCTGGACAGTCAACCGACTGTATGAACCCAGCGTATACAGGATGGAAAAGGAGAGAGACACTAGCACGAGTCCAGCACAGCTTCCTCCACACAAGCAGCAATCCCAAATAGCAGTGTAATAGGCCTCGCTAATGGCAATTGGCAGAAAAAACAGCTGATCACCAGGCGAAAAACAAAAACAAAAACAGAGCGCTAGAGGCAGACTTCATAAAACGCAATAAAAGTGCAGAAAAACAAAATAAACAATTTAAATAAAAAAGGCTATCTATAACTGTACAGCTAAATTAACGAATGTGCAAGAATTGAAGAAAAAATATAGGAATAAAATAGTAAAATATAAAAAAACGAACAAAAACAGGTCAGACAGAGCGGCTTGAGCAGCCAGCGTCCCGTTGTTTAACGACCCGAAAGTAGGTAAAATAATGTTACCATTAGCATTGGTTGAGTGATGGAGGCCAATTTGATTATTGATGTATTTGTAGAAAACCATAAATGCGGTTATAGGCTACCAAGAAAATTGATAACAGCACTAATTGCATCTTTCGACTGTCATCTCATTTGCTTATGACCATAACCTAGGCTACTAACAGGAGCTAAGTGAGTTAGCCACAACACGTTCGCTACGTGATGGTTTTCTAATGGAAAATATATAGGCTACCTGAAAGATAGCCTGTCTATGATGCATCCTAAACACCGGGCTGGGACATTTAGCTCAAAGTGTCAAAAAGCATCTGAGTCAACGTTCATTCCCAAAACACCCATATAGGCTACTTCAATCCTCTATTTTTAAAGGTGATTCAAGTAAGGAAGAGCATGGCTCAAAATAAAGTAACTAGGACTGAAACTACATAAATTCGTCAAAGTGAATAATTTGTGTCAACTTCACGCATAATGTAGATTTATTAACGCACCCGTGATCTACATCTCCATTTAAACCAAATGTTTTAGAGCGACGTTGAGAGATGTATCCAGGGCAGGGCTGTACCTACACACATATTTGTTGCACGTGCTACAAAAATCATTCTTTGCGATGGATGATTTAGTACCAACGTTACACCGGTCCAATACAGTTTTGCCTATGGCTATACCGTGAGACTGAGATGTTTTTTATTTGTTCGAAGTGCGTGTTCAGGATGTGAGAGGGGTGGGGCCAGTGCGTGGATATCTCAATCGCAAAATTAAACAATATTTCTATCGGGTGCCTACCATGGACTAAGCTGGGTGAACTCCAGACTAACCATGGACCTCATAGTTGCAAAATGCAAGGGAACATGAATCAGCATATTATTTGCACGAACAGTAGCCCGTTAAAATGAGTATGAACAGTCTAGCAACGCATTTCATGAAGGCCCTTTTGGACATGTCAGTTATTTGCACCACTGGGTAAAACGGCATTTTGTTTTAGACTACTGGTATTTCATTTGTGCATTGACAATAAAGCTGAATATCATATGAACTAGATGACTAAACTTATGCATATGTAGAAGAAGAAACATTAACAAAAATCCATGACATGACCTCTCTTCTTGATAGCTGTTGAAAACTGCATGGAACTGACAGGGATTGTTTTGTTTAATAATAATAAATAAATAAATACATTATGCTGCTACCTTCTGCTTTTCCCAAATACAATGTAGCCTACAGGTGTACCTTTCATCAGTCCAGTTGCAATGGATGGACTGTGATGAACTGCCCTACTTGTGATTGTTTAGATATTTTAAAAGGTTTTATAACAATGCTACAAATTTTTTGGCAAGTGCTACAAATCTATTCACCTTTGCAGCGCCAGTAGGCTACTTTGTGTGCGGCCCGCAAACACACATTCCAAACAAGCATACACAAAAGTTTCAAGAGTGGGGGATGGAGTAGAAGATGGAGACAAATTCATTAATATGATTTATTTTCGCGGAATGGATGTACAGGACTGAGCGGTGGTCATATTTTGTACCGCTATGCGGTACATCTAGTTTTAATTTAAACATTGCAGCCTAACTATGAGTTACTATCAAATTATGAAAAGCATTTTCATTTACCAGAAATATAGGCTATTTAAAAAAATAAAACACTTTAAAGAGAAGTGGGAACATCAGTTGAGCTGCCGCGAGCCGCACGAGAGGAGGTAAAGAGTCGCATGCGGCTCGCGAGCCGCAGGTTCGCCACCCCTGTCCTATGACATCCCATATATTAGAATACAAAACAAATTATTTAAGACAAAAATCCTGAGATCTGAGAAAAAGTTTGACGTGTTGGATCACTACAACATTCTCTGGACACACACCAAATATAAAAAAATGACATGCTACATTGCATCCATATTTTTTAGATGCCTCTCAAATGTCATGCCATCCTGTCCATCGGTAATTGCTGAAATTCACATATTTTTTTCTATTTTAAGACATGCCTCTGCTAATATCTTGGCAAAATGATGTAAAGGCCCATGTACAGTAAGGGCCAATATCTTGTGATGTAAACAAAATTTCACATGTTGAATCAATGGTAGCTGGCTCTATTCCTCAAAAGTACACACATTTACAGTAGATGTTTTTTTTTTATTTTTTTTTTTTAAATACCATAAATGGCCTTGAAATGGCTCATATGTAACTTTACACCTTCTTCCTCATTTCAGGAATTGGGACCTATCTGGCATCTCCACACACTGTTCACTTGCTACTGGAACTGACACTGTGAAGTCAAACTCTATTTAGGATAGTTTGGGAATAATGGGAAGAAAGCTGCATGGGGAAAAGAGAAAACAGTGCCGATTTCACTTTCAGTCAGGTTAGCGGAGAGGAGTCGGCCGACACTATCAATTAAATCTCCTCCCATTGCGTTCAGTCCGCAACGTAACACAAGTGACGCACCCCCAAGGCACAGGTGGTTAATTAAATACTAAGCGGGAGTGAATAGGGGAGACACGACAGCAAACAATAGAGCAGACGCTGACAAATGCAAAGGCAAACGCCGAAGAGTTACCTGCGTGTTCACGAAGTTCTGTGCAATCTGGGACATTTAAAAGCTGGAGAGACTGACGGTAAGGGATTTATACCACTTTTAATGTTGGTGCTCGAACCAAATGCATGCCTTAATTGGCTTGGAACGTGAATGTCCGTGGAGGTGCGGTTCCACCTGCTGTCCGTGCGTTTAAGTAAATGCCTGAATTGTTATTTTGTATGCTTAACGATTTAAGCAACGTATGTTAAAGCTGGATCGTATTGTGCTGTAGGCCTATTGTATAGAGGGTGCTAATGGCCCTGTGAGTTTGTAAGCTACAGTTTGCTTTAGGATGTTTGTGGGGTTCTATGTAATTTAATATGGGCTATATGTGTTTTCTAATTAGAGGGGATGCATCCCCTCTATTGAAATCCGAAAACTTCTTATTATTACAGTGTATGAAAATGCACTGTACTGTTCTTCCTAGGCAACTTCTTATTATTATTATTATTCCGCTTACCACTTTTTCCGTACGCAATTTCTCTTCAACAGTTTAACTTAGAAACTTCATTCAAACTTTGTAACGTAGGTCTTCAAACAGATCGGGTTGCTATGTCTTTTCAACTTTGAAACTTTTATACTTTTTAAACTTTTAAAGAAAAACTTTTTAAAAATCCCCATAGACTTAACATTGCCGATTGTGACATCATAATACGGCCGTTAAGCAATTAGAATCCTATGGCAGGTGTTCAGGCCACCTGCAGCCTCAGGCTTTAAGCAAACAATCTGGGTCAATTAAGACTACACATCCTATTCAACTGTTTCCTCTGCCCAAAACTGTTTCAAAATAAAAGTCCCTCACTACAATAATCCACTGTTAAACAATGTAACCCATTAAACTACTGAACTTTTTACATTCAACTTTTAAACGGTCTACTTTTAAACTATCATTAAACTATCTATCTATTAAACTAGCTGTCTATCAACAACTTTTAAACTATCTACATTCAACTTTTAAACTTTTAAACTATATACATTCACTAGCTGTCTATCAACAACTTTTAACTTGTCATCAACTGTCAACACTTTTCATCAACTGTGACTCCTACCCACTGTAGCTAGTTAGCATGGTTAACAAAGTTAGCATGTTAGCATTGCTATCATTTTTAGCAAAAGTGCTAAAAATATTTAGCTAGGTTAGCTAAGTCACATGGTTAGCATAGTTAGCATGCTAGCATGTTAGCATTTTTAGCAAAACTGCTAAAAATTATTAGTTATGTTAGCTAAGTAACATGGTTAGCATAGTTAATATGCCAGTATTTTAGCATGCTAGTTAGCATAGTTAGCATAACTGCTAAAAATGATTAGCTAAGTTAGCTAAGTAACATGGTTAGCATGCTAGCATATTAGCATGCTAGTTAGCATAACTACTAAAAATGATTAGCTAAGTTAGCTAAGTAACATGGTTAACATAGTTAGCATGCTAGTTAGCATAGTTAGCATAACTACTAAAAATGATAAGTTAACTAAGTCACATGGTTAACATAGTTATCATGTTAGCATTGCTAGCATAGTTTAGCAAAACTGCTAGAAAATGTTTAGCAAAACTGCTAGAAAATGTTAGTTAAGTTAGCTAAGTAGCATGGTTAGCATGTTAGCATTGCTAGCACTACTATAAAACATTAGCTAAGTAGCATGGTTAGCAGAATTACAAATCTTAGCATAACTGCTAGCAAACATTAGAGCCATTCCAACTTTCAGTTATCGTCAAATGTCTACCTATACACAGCCATTAAACTATTTGAATATCAACATTCATTAAACTGCTAGAAAACGTTAGCTAAGTAGCATGGTTAGCAGGTTAGCATTGCTAGCACTGCTATAAAACATTAGCTAAGTAACATGGTTAGCATAGTTAAAAATCTTAGCATAACTGCTAGCAAACATTAGAGCCATTCCAACTTTCAGTTATCGTCAAATATCTACCTATACACAGCCATTAAACTATTTGAATATCAACATTCATTCAACTTCCAGTCTGTCAACAACTTTTAAACTATTTACCTTCAACTTTTAAACGGTCTACTTTTAAACTATCATTAAACTATCTATTAAACTAGCTGTCTATCAACAACTTTTAAACTATCTACTGTCTATCAACAACTTTTAAACTATCTACATTCAGCTTTTAAACAGTCTACTTTTAAACTATCAACTTTTATTAAGCTATGCAACCACCATGTCTATCCTAGCATCACCGTAGTAACCATCTCTGTATTATCTGTTTTAACTATACATGATATTTTACATCACAACTTTAGCATTTTCATGCACTGGTAATTCCTTGGAATTGCATTTCTAGTTATTATTATTTTTCTTTTTACCTTTTTGTGCGCGCTATTCAGCCCAAACCGACTAACGTACAAATTTGGTTCAAACACCGTTCCGTAGATCTTCCAAGGCTTTACCATCCTATCCGTTTTTCATTTTTGAGAAGTTTATACTTTTTGAGATATTTGTAATTAAAAGTGTATTTTTCCCCCATAGACTTGAATGGGGGCTGTGATGTCATAATAGAGCCAGCTGCGCTCGTTAAGTAGTTCTCAGAGCAGTTCCCAGGCTAATCAGAACACTGGCACAGGTGTCACCTGTGAGGAATTCAACTGTCTCAGCCTCTAAGCATACAATCTAGCTCTACCTGAACTACACATCCTGTTAGTGTTTCCTGTGTGTCAAAATAAAAGTCCCAGCCATATCTCATGCATTCAGCATTATATCTCCAGAACGGCTTGCGTTACATGCATCAAATTTGGTGCAGTGTTTTATGGACTCAAAGATGAAGTGAGTTGATGTTGGAGGTTGAAGGTCAAATGTCAAGGTCAAAAACACCTTGAGTGTTATATCTCAAGAATGCCATGTCACAAGATTCAAATTTGGTTACTCCAAAAGCACCTTTGCAGGTATCACAATTACCCTACCAACTAGCTAGCAGCAAGCTCAACAGCCCCACCAACACCCTAACCAGCAGATTGCATCCCCTCGTGTAATTCCTCGGAATTGCATTTCTAGTCGTATGTGGTTTTCTACTTCAATATATATTTTTCTACTCATAGATATATTTTTCTATTAGAGATATTTTTCTACTGATTTATTTTTATTAAATTAGTTTCGTACTTGAATATTCATTGCCTATTTAAATGTCTGGTTACCCCTGCTTATTTACAGCCATGTTTGAAACTGCCATTTGAATCTATTTTTCTATTGGGCAATTCCTGAATGTTACACTTATATTTAGACGTTATCAAATGCTGTTGAAAGATGCGTAATTTTCTGCATTTCTCATGGAATGTTGCACGTGTTTAAATGTCTACTGTTGGCTGTATAGCTTCATCTCATGTACTTTCTGTTCCCCATTTTTTTGTCTGTCTTTTAAAGGTTTTTCACCTGATGATGATGATGATGATCATTGTTAATGACAACATTTAATGGATGCTAAAAAGTGACTGCATATGCCTGTCATGAGCATTCTCTCTCCCTGGTAACAACCTTAATTGAATTAAATTCTCTGCCACTCTGCTCACTCTCTCTCTACTCTGCCTAACGAGCTCCACCTGGCTCCGCCCTGCTCTGCTCTTGTTACCTGGCCAGCTGCGCTGCATTTCCCACTCACCATCCTCACCTTGCCCCACTCTGCTCTAATTACTCTGCCAGCTGCACTGCATTTCTCCACTAACCTCTCCCAGTATATAAAGCCCTGTTTTTTCAACCAAGCCCTGTCAGATCGTCTTCAAACCTGGACCAGTAACCTGCCTGCCTGCCTGCTCACTCACTCACTCACTCACGCACTCACTCACTCTCTCACTCTCTCTCTGACTCCTACCTGTGATTCGGATCCATTCTTGACTGCCTCCCTGTTCTACTGCCCCGGTTATCCCGACCTGCCTTCCGGATCTTCTCGATTACTCTCCGATCTTCAGCCCCCCCGGTAACTCGAATCTGCCTTCTGTCTCTCACCACGTTTAGTGCCTAGCCCTGGTCTGTACTTCTGCCTGCTGTTCATCTTGCTGTTGTGTGTGTGTGTGTGTGTTCCCCAGGCCTCCGACCACCAGACGAGCGAGCCCAGACGCGTCACCACCCTCAGCCCGAGACGCCGCTCGATCACTGGGGGACACACACACACACACACACACACACACTCACACACTCAGCACCTTGGACTGGAATCCCCCCGGAAACTTGGTGACCCCCGGAGCCCAGGTAACCCACAGGACCCTGAAAAACCCCAGAGCCCCGAGAACCCCTGGAACCCCTGACACCCCTGGCACTCCTAGCACCCCTGGAACCGGAACCCTTCAATAAAAAGACTCTGAATTTGAACTTGCGCTCTTGGGTCGTCTTCTGTCCGTGACAATGCCTGCCTCTGAATTCAAAGAAACAAAAGCACAGTTTATTTCAAGTCATTGAGTGGAATCCAGCATTCTTAAAAACTCCATAGATGTCCTTCCATTTTTCAAGTTGAGGATATTTTGTATTGGTGGCTGAATTATGGCAGGTAGTGCGCCACTTTGCTGTGTGGAAAACGGCTGCTTATCAACTATGAAAATAAGCTACTTCAGTCTGCCAGGTTAAATTGGCTTGTCATATAAACTCTGCTTTGCATCTGTGTTCTGTTCGCCCAATGTTGACATGGTCAGGATTTATTTTTCGATAGGCTATGCGGCTACTTGCCAAAACAAGGAAATTAAACTTCACAAGTCTTACAGTTAATTGGTTACCCTTTCATGCATCTGCTGAGAAAACAACTACTGTATTTTCCAGACCATAAGTCACACTTTTTTCTTAGTTCGCAGGCTGTTCCTGCGACTTATAGTCTGGTGCGACTTATTTATGAAAAATATATAATTGAACACTTTAAATGTTAATTCATATTAACTGACATGAACCCTACATGAAACATTACCGTCTACAGCCGTGAGTGCGCTCTCAAATGCACAAGTTCTGTGCACTTTCAGTCAGAGATTAGAGCTTGCACTATGCCTGAAACACACATGCATACCTAAATCCTCAAATTATGGCCGGGATTCTATTTATAGCTGGCCCCCAGATTCGGACAAATAAAGGCAAGTAATAATTTTGTTTCCATTTAATTCATAAAAGAGCTCCTAATATTTTATATTGTTGGCTGGTTTAATATTGTTGGCAATGACGTCATTGTCCTACACCATGAGTCTCCAACACGTCGCTCTCAAGCTACCAGTCGCTTGCCGCCCCCTTCTAAACTTGCCAGAGGCTGAAGCAGTAACCTACATTTAAAACACAATTGTTGCTGCCAGGCATCAGCCTACGAATTTGATAAAAAAGTAAATCATGCATAATTAAAAAAAATAACTACATTTAGGCTATCGTAGACCTCTGGCTATACTGAATAAGGTTTCCATTACAGCACAACACACGTTCCATGAATGAATGAAAGCGGATGCCTTATCTCGCAATAAGCGGATGGAAATCCTGACACTCTTTCAACTACATGAAACTTAATAGTGAACCATCAAATACCCCACAGATTTCAGTGGTTATCAGTCCCGAAATTTAGCAATATAATCAAACAGTCCAAACGTATATTAAATCCCAAATTGAACATCTTTTGCTTTTGATAGCCTACCGGTATGCTGCTCCAAACGAAAAGTAGGCCTATGTCTCGCAATAAAACGCACCATGTAAGAAATAAAGTCTTAACCTGCCTCAAATAAAGGTGCTGTGCTTTGCACAGCCTAAAAAAGACCCCAGCCTCTGTCTCCTAAACATTCCTCACCCGTTATCTAGACATGCATGAAAAGATTTGAAAACAAAACTCACTGCCATGTAATATTTGATCGCTGTTTTGCTACTAATGATCTTTCACGTAATGAATGCGCACGCCGCACACTAGAAAGTGAAAGTAGGCCTACTATGTGCTCCGTGTCTGTAGCTTTCTGTTCACGTCCGCAATCGATTATAACGTTCCTCAAATGGAGAACATATCCTTGTTCTCTCGTGTTATAGGCAGTCATGCTTTCGTGTTTGCAAAATTCCTGACGGTTCCTGATCGCTAAACTTTTGTTTTCCTTTCCTGTCGATAGCTAGCCTAGAAATCTAGACGTGCCCCTAGCGGCAAATTACATTTGCTGCCAGGGCTAGTCTAGCAACTCTCCGTTGGCTTGTGAGCTCCAGAAATCGAAACTTAATCAGGACATTGAAATCGTGTATAGAGTCGTTTGGTGGGCTTAACATAATGATTGATGGCAGAGTTGCAACGGTTTGGCTTTGAATTCCCTGCTACTTGAAAACAAATATCCTATTGCGTCCTATTGCGTGCAGAGGGAATTTGAAAGACAACTGATTATCCCGCCCCTCGGACTGAGCACTGCGAACGGTGAGTGCCCAGACCCTACATTTTAATGTGGGTCTGGCTCGCCAGGCTAGTCGATAGCGGTTGATGTAGAAGCACCTAGGCTATAATTTGACTTCAGCGGTGACAAATCCTGCTGAGAGAGAGAGAAAGAGAGAGAGAGGCACCCGCAAAGTGGTCCTCCACGCGTGTGTCTGCATGGGGCTACGTACAATTGAAGTCAGAGTTGGTCTGTCCAGTCAATAGTCCTGCATTCAGGCCGCTCCATTAACGTTATCAGACAGCGCTGTAAAATGTGTGTGGGAATTTCTCACATTATGATGGCTAGAGTTGCGGGACTTTTATCATTATGCACAATACTAATAACTTATGCGCAATCCCGCGCTGAAATTTAGGCCCTGATTTTAAATGCACATCTTTTTTTCTCTCTCGCTCTTTCGGAGGTGGCCAGCCGAGCATTTGCACCTGCTTGTTGCAGCTTCGGTCTGCATGTCCTTTTAAAACCGCATCTTTTTTCTCTCGTGAGCATTTAATCTGGTGCCGGCTTGTCTCCACATTGCCAATAATGCTTGATTGCATTGCATTCTCCACATTCTCCATGTACCACATCAGCATTTTTGTTCAGTGAATCTTTTGTAAATTGCTTTACAATTACCGTCGGGCCTATAGGCCTATCGCCTGGCTTGCCTCAGCTTTGGTCACAGCCTTTTAAAACTGCATCTTTTTCTCTCTCTCGTAAGCATTTAATCTGCTGCCAGCTTGTGACTCCACATCGCCCAAAATGCTTGATTGCATTGCATTCTCCACATTTTTAGCAAAATTTTCATGTACCATATCAGCATTTTTGGTCAGTGAATCTTTTGCTTTAGCCTACAATTACCTTCTGGCCCTCCTCTTGGCTGCCTTCACTCCTTCGTCTTCATTAACATTAATCTTTTTGGCCTCAATGGTCCAGTTACATGGTATCTGTTTTTGGTTTTGGATTTTTTGAAAATAGTCTGATGCGACTTGTTTTTTCCTGTTCATGACGCATTTTTTGACTGATGCGACTTATATTCCGGAGCGACTTATAGTCTGGAAAATACGGTAGATTGCCACACAAAAAGAACTTGAAAGTTTCAAATGTTGCATAGAAACGTAGCCTATACTTGCTTACTGTCACTTTCAATGATAGCGAATGAACTATGAAAGAAATGATTCATAGCTCAAAACCGAGGTCATATTTTCTGCAGTGGTCTTTATAGCAAATATCCTTTGTTACTGACCAAGATAGAGCAACCTAATTTATTTGCTCCGCTTTAACACCGTCTGATAATAGGCTGCAAAATTTTTGGACCTTCGAAACATTGGCTTTTTTTGCAAAACTCTACACACAAATAGGAAAACCTTTCACCCAATCAGCAAAACATTGTAGTTCTCTTGCAAAAGCTAACAAACCTTACTTAACTCTTCACACTTTCGTAAAGATGGTGTTTTCGTATCAAACAGTAAACACAAGCCATGGACAATAGTAAGCACGCAATGTGCCAACTACGCACTGATGGTATGAATAAAAAACACATCTGGCTTTTGCTTTCTCTGTGCACAAGATAGACTACTGTATGGCAGTTTGAGGTCATACTTTTGTCATAGTTCTGTAAACATACAGGGATCCAAACTTTAAGTATTAGTGTTTATTTACACACATCAAAACAAACACAAGTGTGTTTTTCCAAGTCAAAAAACAAAATAGCAATTTCACTGAGACTAAAATCATTCTACATCTGGTCGTCTCTCTCAAAATTTCGTCTACATCACATGCAATGTCCTAGTCCAAGGCACCGGGGAAAATATATTCTGGAATGCCGTATCCAGGCCTGACATGACAATATCCCCACATGTAGACTGATTTTTTTGCCTGTAAAAGGGCTATTTTTTTCTCTTCTTACCCTTCCCCCTCCCCATCCTCCTCTTCCTCCTCTTTGTCCTCTTCCTCTAACTTCACCTCCTTGTCCTTGTCATTCTCTCCCTCTCACTTCTTCACCTCTGCATCCTCTTCCTCCTCTTCTTCCACCTACTTCTTCACCTCCACGTCCTATTCTTCAGCCTTCTCTAATTCTTACTTTTCTCACTCTTCCTGCTCCCTCTATTGTACCCATTGTACATTACCTGTGGCTTATGTATAGTGCTTAGGCTGATTGCAAAGTGAACTCATGATCTAAAACAGTTTTCACATGAAAAAGTGTGCCAGAGAGTTGGCAAAATAGTGAAAATAATAGCCATACATGTGTATATATTTGCTAGGAGTGTGTTGATCATTTGGAAATTGAGTGTAAAGCAGTGAGTTGTGTTTACAGTTCTGCAAAAAGAGTGCTGTGCAGTGGATTGTGCCTACAGTTGTGCAAAGTGTGTGTTACAAAATTGCAAAGCAGTGCTTTTAGTTTTGCGAACTCAGTGAGTGATTTTGCTATAAGTATTAATAGTTTTAGAAATTGTGCTATAAGAATCACAGTTGTGTTTAAGCATTCAGAAAAAAACTGTAATTGAATTCATCATTGTCAGAACAGGAGCACAGAGGATGCCATCTCTATGGCACTTCACTCTGCCCTGTCCCACCTTGACAATAGCAACACCTATGTAAGAATGCTGTTCATTGACTTCAGCTCAGAGTTCAACACAATCATCCCCTCCAAACTGATCACCAAACTCAGTGAACTGGGCATCAATACCTCCCTCGGTAACTGGATTCTGGACTTCCTAACCAACAGACCTCAGTTCAGCTTCAAGTTTCAAGGGTCCACATCTCTGAGGACCTCTTTTGGACCCTCAACACCTCTACCCTCATCAAAAAGGCTCACCAGCGTCTCTTCTTTCTGAGGTCCATCTGTCTCCTCAGATCCTAGTGAACGTCTACCGCTGCAACACCGAGAGCATCCTCACCAACTGTGTCACAGTTTGGTATGGCAACAGCTCTGCCCATGACCGTAAAACACTGCAGAGAGTGGTGAAAACTGCCCAATGCATCACCGGTTCCTCATTCCCCTCCATCGAGGCCATCCAGGGCAAGCGATGCTTGCGTAAGGCGCACATCATCAAAGACTGTTCTCACCCCAACCACAGACTCCGAGAGGTGTTACAGGTCTCTTCACATCCGAACCAGCAGATTCAGAGGAAGCTTCTTTCCTGTGGCTTTCACACTACTGAACTCTAGCTCTGCATCCCAGTGACATCCAACCACGCCCCCATCACCCCCCGCCCCGCCTGATGCCTCCTTGCCTGTGCCTGTTGAGGTGTCCACGACCATGGCACCCCTTGACAGGGACAACAAGGAGGCCGACATACCCCAGCCCCCCCC
The DNA here is from genome assembly GCF_017589495.1 of Alosa alosa. NCBI lineage: Eukaryota > Metazoa > Chordata > Actinopteri > Clupeiformes > Clupeidae > Alosa > Alosa alosa. The sequence continues at coordinate 1,035,242 of NC_063196.1, read as the reverse complement.
CACCCACAACTGCACTACCCTATCCCACCCATAGTGTCTATTTATTTACAAATGTACATACTGTAATTACATTATACTGTACATAGCGACCCTAACCCGTCGTTAAGGACAAGCAAACCCAGAGCCGTATAGCAGTACATTGAGAGAAAGACGCATGGAGGTTGAAAATTGTTAACTTTTGGCAGAGAAAAGCAGACGGAAATTCCCCTGTGTGGTACAGGAGACATTTCATTTTTTGTGATGTGTCCGTTCAAAGCTAAAAAAAAAAAAATTCCGAATAGTACATTTACAAATAGTAAATAGCATAGCAATGCAGACCTATGTAATCATTTGTATTTCAAGTCTCTGCTGGGAGGTAGGAAGGTAGAAATACATTGATTAATGAGGTAGTGGGCATTTTGATTAGTGCTGCAACACGTTGTGTCTCTAAAAGCGTAGATTTGCACATTATTACACATAAATCTTGAATTCTATCAACCAAAATGAAGGGCAAAATCACATAATGATTCAAAATATGTATGCCAACATCAAACACCAAATATGCATCTGTAATATTGAGGTTTGGATTATTTTCTGGGCTCTTATGAGTGGTTTAACAAAAAAAAAGCCAATAGGCGGAATTTCCTTTTTTCAAATAAGAGGTCAACTTTGAAGGCCTGTACAGCCACAAAGCTACAAGATCCAACTTGCTATCATACCATTTTATACTCCAGAGATATGTTGCTTTCAGAAAAATATAGTGAGAATTTGCCCCCCCAAGTGGTAGTGACACGCCCCTTTTTGGGCCTGTGGCTCATGGACTAAATGATTGAACCGGCTTTTTTGTTTGTAACAAGCTAATGATTGAACAGGCTATTTTCAAAATGGTTATGAAAAGCATTGTTTAGTTTTGGCCGGTAAAAAATATGTCTGGCCGGTATTTGTTTTTCCCCCCATCTACCAGCCACTTTGGCTAGTAGGCCAAAAGTTAATTTCGACCCCTGAGATTAACATCCAGTTTGACTCATCTTCACTGACCCCAACTAGATCGGCACATAACTTGGGTGTCGTAATTGATGACCAACTTAACTTCTCTGAGCATGTAGCCTCAGTTTCAAAATCATGTCGGTTTATCCTTTACAACATTAGTAACATCAGAGCTTTTCTGACACAAGATTCCACACAACTTCTTGTACAGGCCATGGTTATCTCCAAGCTGGGCTATTGTAACTCACTGTTAGCTGGCCTACCTGTTTTTGTAGTAAGATTGTTACAACTGATTCAGAATGCTGCAGCATGCCTGGTCTTCAATCAGTCAAAGAGGACACATGTAACTCCTCTCCTAGTTACTTTTGCCAGAATTAAATTGAAATATCTCACTTTGGCCTAAAGGGCACTGACTGGATCTGCTTCCTGCTATCTTAATTCAGTGATCAAGATGTACATGCCCAACCGCCCACTGCGGTCTTCTGATGAGCATCTGTTGTGTCGACCAGCCATAAATTCAAGACTCTTTTCCTCAGTGGTTCCATGTTGGTGGAATGAGTTGCCCAGTGCTCTCCGTTCCTGTGATAGTTTTGGGTCTTTCAAGAGGGGTCTACATTAGATTACATTACATTTGGCTGACACTTTTTAACCAAAGCGACTCACAGTGCATATGTTGAACAATTTAAAAGTAGAGTACCATAAGAACAAGTTATAAGCTATAAGTGCTAGAATTAGCAAGGCTAGTTGTAAGTAGTGCTACGAGAAGAAAAGGAAGGAGTTTTTTGAAGATGGAGAGGGATGTCTCTGCTCTAGTAGGAACTGGTAGCGCGTTCCACCAATGAGGAATAACAGATGAGAAAAGTTTGGATTGGCCTGAGTGTACTGGTGGCAGAGCTAGACGTCGTTCGTCTGAGGAGCGCAATGGTTGGGAGGTAGCATATGCATGTATGAGGGCATTCAAGTAGGTGGGAGCAAAACCTGAGACTACTTTGTAGGCAAGCGTTAGAGACTTGAATTTGATGCAGGCGGCCATAAGTAGCCAGTGTAGCTGGATGAGCCGCGTGGTAACCAGGGTTCTAAATTAACACCCACCTACTGCGGGTTAAAATTCATTTTGGCGGGTTAATAAAAATGAATAAAAACGTACTAGCCAGTTTGGCCGGTGGTGCGTGAGGCATTACATGCATAATACATAAGGCTCTGTTCTCGGTCATTTATCCCTGTGGCAGTACTTCCTACATTTCCCACGAACACTGTGCCATAATGCTACGTGATGACTTTTTATACGCCCATTGGCTGCGCGCAGTTTGCTGTGAAACCCATATGTATATCTATGGTGAAACCAGTGCGAGAGACCATGGAAACGAACGGAGCGTCTACCAGAAAACACAAGGAAGAAGAAGAACGAATGGAGCCAGAGCAGGGAGCATAGACTGAAAGAGGAAGGAGTTAGCTGGTAAAGTAAAGTAAAAAGTAGTGCTGTCAAAATTAACTCGATTTTGACAGTGCGATTTTGCACTGTGCGTAGGGCACCAAGAGACAGAGGAGGTACCAACATTTAGCTAATAAATAGTAGCTTTATTGCAAACTGTTTTTCACTCTTGTTAGAGAAAGTTTACAATGTCAACATGCACCAACAGCATGTTACATAAAGATGATACTTTTTGGGTCCTCTCCATTAAGATCCAACTTGAACACATGCTACTCCATTTAATTGAGAACCAGTCTGAGCACGCACGAGAGGGAAAACAAGTGGCAGGTTCCAGCTGGCTTGACATTGTTGATGATAATTGATATCTCCTTTTTAATATAAGAAACTTATAAAACGAAATACTGAAAGCAAGAAAGACAAAGTTAGAGTAGATTGGCAATTAATCCGGTTCCCATACTGACCAGTTAAACGGTCCAGAGCCAGGGCACTTTGACATAGGCTGTACTCTGTGATTTGGATAATGGACAAGAATATAAAAAGTTGTCTTTGCCTTTGTGTATTGGAACTGGTGAGTCTAGAAGTCTTCAATTATTTGTTTACATGAAGCACATGATATGCCGATTGAAACGCATCCATTCAGCTAACTAGGTGGCTGGCTACCAAGCTCATAATTCACTTTTAATTGCAAACAGAACATGTCTAGCTAGCATCATGTCATTACATGCTTCTATTTCCAAAGGAAGAAGTAAGAAATGAATACTTTAAAACAAAATTAGTGTCATTATTGTCATTTAAATAATATAAAAGTGTTTTACTTTTAGCTTTGTGGTTACTCATTTATTTTGTGATTTATGTTGTATTTAATATGCCACTTATGAAGCTTTAGTCTTTAGGGAGAACATTTTACTTTTTAATCGGGATTAATCTAGATTAATTAATTTCAAAATATGAGATTAATAAATTAATTGTTTTTAATCGTTTGACAGCCCTATATTAAAAAGTTAAGATTAAACTAAATGCGGCGGTGGTTGGGACAGACTTCTGGGGGCGAGAAGAGGAATGAAGCAGGGCATAGATAGATAGATAGATAGATAGATAGATACTTCATACAATGATCAAATACATTCAGTGGCACTCATAATTTCTCTTATTTTCACCAGAAAAAAATGGGCTAGTAGAAATTCTGATTGGCTGGTAACTTTAGAAAGTTACTAGCCACATTGGCTGGTGATCAAAAAAGTTAATTTAGAACGCTGGGGGTAACATGTGCCCTTTTGGGTTGGTTGAAGATCAGGCACGCTGACGCATCTTGAATCATCTGAAGGGGTTTCACTGTGCAGGCTAGAAGACCTGTCAGGAGTGTGTTACAGTAGTCAAGTTGTGAGATGATTATGGCCTGTACCAGGAGTTGGGTAGCATATTGAGCCAGGTAAGTCCTGATTTTTCGTATGTTGTAGAGTGAGAAATGGCACGACCGGGCGACCGAGACAACACGATCACAGGGGTACACGGAGAACACGGGTGAAAATCCGTGCCCGGGGAGCAGTTTGGGGTTAGGTGCCTTGCTCAAGCCCATGTTTGAGTATAGAGAGAAGAATGCGGTGATTAACCGTGTCAAAGGCAGCTGATAAGTCAAGCAGAATGAGTACTAACGGTGCGGTCACCCTGGCTTCCTTTAAGACTTCTGTCACGGACAGCAGAGCTGTTTCGGTTGAGTGGCCACTCTTGAACCCAGATCGGTTTGGATCAAACATAGACCTACCTTTCCCTAACTGAAATGTACACACTATACATTACATCTGTTTCTCAAAAATGTTGATCTACACAGACTATGCTAACAAGATTGCTTTTTAGATTTGAAGTTTCATGTCAGTCCCATTTCAAGAAAGTAGCCTGTAATGACTGTGGACTGAATCTTGTGATGAAACGGTACTATCAAACAAAACTTCATACACAATCATTACAATCTTTTTTGATTATGCATATTTTTGTGTGAAAAAAATGTGCTAATAGTTAATAATCCATGGTATTTTGCAGTCACATGTCCTTGTCAAAGGCAGCTGATAAGTCAAGCAGAATGAGTACTGATGACTGTGCGATCGCCCTGGCTTCCTTTAAGGCTTCTGTCACAGCAGAGCTGTTTCGGTTGAGTGGCCAGTCTTGAACCCAGATTGATTTGGATCAAACAGAGACCTGTTTGGAGACTGCTCGTTCGATACATTTGGATATAAAGGGTAGGAGTGAGACAGGATGGTAGTTCTCAACTTGAGCAGGGTTGAGAAGTTTTCTTAAATAACTGTGTTACCTGAGCCATTTTGAATGCTGTTAGAAATGTGCCAAAGGTTAGCGAAGCATGGATCACATGTGGTGTGATGGTCGGGCTGATGGACTGAAGTAGGCTCATAGGCATAGGGTCCAACGAGCATGTAGTAGGACGGCTACATGTCAGGAGTCTAGATACCTCACTCTCAGAGAGAGGCGCAAATGCAGAAAAAGATGTGCCAGCAACCACCAGAGGTTGTAGGAGTGCAATATCTGGTTCGGTCACGTCCTGTGGAGCCAAGGAGGGACATGTAGAGAACTGACTGCTGATCGCTGCCGCTTTGTTTGTAAAAAATAAGGCAAGGGTATCGGCAGTAAGGCTGGATGGAAGAGGAGGAGGCTTAGGATTGAGTAGCTATTTGAAGGTGGAAAAAAGTTTCTGAGTGTTTGTGACACTGTTAATTTTGTCTTTGTAGAAAGACGTCTTGGCAGCAGTGATGCTGGCTGAAAAGGAGAATATCTGGTAGTTTTAGAGGTCCTCAGTTAGTTTAGATTGTGCCAGAGGCCAGAGAGGAGAATGTGGTGAGTGGAGGTAGACCAGAGGCGACCACAGAGGAGAAGTGGGTTGGAGACAGATTGCAGATGTTGCGGCGCAACGTGAACACCGGCTAAGGTTCACAATCATTACAATCTTTTTTGATTATGCATATTTTTTGTGTGAAATGTTTTCACTTTTAATAATCCATGGTATTTTGCAGTCACATGTCCTTGTCAAAGGCAGCTGATAAGTCAAGCAGAATGAGTACTGATGACTGGACGATCGCCCTGGCTTCCTTTAAGGCTTCTGTCACAGCAGAGCTGTTTGGTTAGTGGCCAGTCTTGAACCCAGATTGATTTGGATCAAACAGAGACCTGTTTGGAGACTGCTCGTTCGATACATTTGGATATAAAGGGTAGGAGTGAGACAGGATGGTAGTTCTCAACTTGAGCAGGGTTGAGAAGTTTTCTTAAATAACTGTGTTACCTGAGCCATTTTGAATGCTGTTAGAAATGTGCCAAAGGTTAAGCATGGATCACATGTGGTGTGATGGTCGGGCTGATGGACTGAAGTAGGCTCATAGGCATAGGGTCCAAAGGCATGTAGTAGGACGGCTACATGTCAAGGAGTCTAGATACCTCACTCTCAGAGAGCAAATGCAGAAAAAAGATGTGCCAGCAACCACCAGAGGTTGTAGGAGTGCAATATCTGGTTGGTCACGCCAATGGAGCCAAGGAGGGACATGTAGAACTGACTGCTGATGCTGCCGCTTTGTTTGTAAAAAAATAAGGCAAGGGTATCGGCAGTAAGGCTGGATGGAAGAGGAGGAGGCTTAGGATTGAGTAGCTATTTGAAGGTGGAAAAAAAAGTTTCTGAGTGTTTGTGACACTGTTAATTTTGTCTTTGTAGAAAGGCGTCTTGGCAACAGTGATGCTGGCTGAAAAGGAAGAATATCTGGTAGTTTTAGAGGTCCTCAGTTAGTTTAGATTGTGCCAGAGGCCAGAGAGGAGAATGTGGTGAGTGGAGGTAGACCAGAGGCGACCACAGAGGAGAAGTGGGTTGGAGACAGATTGCAGATGTTGCGGCGCAACGTGAACACCGGCTAAGGTTCACAATCATTACAATCTTTTTTGATTATGCATATTTTTGTGTGAAATGTTTTCACTTTTAATAATCCATGGTATTTTGCAGTCACATCCTAACAATCAAACTCTGACATCATAATCAACATGTCACCTGGATGTAGCGGAAGTTATGATGGTCATCATTGTGGCTGTGGTTGTGTTGCTTATACTTGGTATAGCAGTGGTGTTGACAGCTGGTAGAGTGTCTGGGACAGATAAACGTGTGACAAAGCTGCCAATGCCAATCCAGAAAGCCATAACTAGACCTGCAACCAACCCAACAAGGGCACCCTGAGAAAAGACAAATGGTCATCCTGAACCCATGATCTATAATTAAAAATAGTTGTTCAGTTGTTTACAGTTGGTGGGTTAAGTTGCATTGAACTTACCACAGAGTTAGCCCAGGGGAAGAACATTCCAAGACAGAACACGCCAAGAAGTGGACCACCCACCATACCAAAAATGCTGAGCGCTGCCTGAAAGATGACAGAGGGGATGTGAAAAAAGGAAAACACCATAAAATTATTTTTAAACCAGGATTACTGTAGTGGGCAAGAACATGTTTAAACATTTTAAGTATGAGAAAAAATGCTACCAGTCTGTTTTTAAATTTCTCCGGTTTTATTGTTGCGTCCATTCATTCCACAGTTTACAGTCCTCGATTCGGCCCTGGACCTGAGGCCGTCTGGGCCACAGCCCCAGTCCGGCCTCAATCATGGAAATTGGAAAAAAAGTCTGAGGTTTTATCCCAGACATCGGGGTTTTACCCCAATGTGGAAAAGGGCCATATGAGACCTTGACCTCAGACCCTATGGCCTTTAGTACGAAATCAATTCAAATAGCCTTTTTAGTGATAATCTTTGCCCCTATTGATGAAAAACCTCAGAGCTGCCTGGGTGATCTTGTGGTAACACTTACATCATGATTCTGACCATGTGAGCTTGAGTATCTAACCAGTCCAGCTGAATGATTTGATGAAGATCCCTTAAGCCACTTGGGAAATACAGTGCCCTGAATTTCATATATGACCCCCATGTGACCTTGATCTTAAGACCCATGACTTAGAGCAGTGTTTTTCAACCTTTTTTGTGCCACGGCACACTTTTGACACTTAAAATGTCCCACGGCACACTAACATCCTGTGTGAAGAAAAAATAAACATACCATAGCCTAAAATTTCAAATAATACACAGATATGGCCTTATTATGGCTTCTATGCAAGACCTGCTCAATAAAACAAGCGCCCTCTGTTTCATTTGTAGGTGACTATATCTAATTTAATTGTTATGAACTGTATGAAACTGTGAATACTGGATATGGGGCCCCTGTTGTACAATGCCTGCATACCACAATTAGTGCAATCATACAATCAATGAGATTGTATGATCATGTGGTTATAAATTTAATTAAATTATAAACAGTTGCTTTTCTGGACCAGTGAGTGACATTTGGGTAATTTTCTGCGGCACACCTGATCTCTCACGGCACACTAGTTTGCCCCGGCACAGTGGTTGAAAAACACTGACTCGTAATCAGTAAGGCTATTTAGCCTCTGTAGTGATTAACTGTGCAAGGTATGATGAAGATCCTCCAACCTGCTTGTGAGATATTGCACCAGGGTTCCCACTCAAAGTCAAATGTTAAATTCCATGACTTTTCCCTCACTATATAATAATCCAATAATACAACTTTATTGTTATCATTATCTTTGAAGCAGCTTCTGCTCAGTCTTCACCACCTTTGTCCAGACATTGTAGTTGCCTTAAGTTAGGTTCATTCTTAGGTTCACTTTGACAAGATAATTTCTTATTTGATGACGGTGATATTTTAGGCCACAGGTTCTCAATCTTTTCTTTTTCAAACCATTCTACAGTGCCATATGTAGGTGGTTGGATAAATATGTAATAGTGTCTACTAGGTCTGGCCTACTACCACTACTATTATTGGTTTTGGTGATGCACTGACTCCTCAATTGCTGCAATCTCAATTACTCTCATGAAACAATGTTAAATATTTTCAAAGCTGTTAAATACTCGCTCAATTTTGAAACACAGACAATTATCGGCCGGGTCGATTATTACGGCTGATATTTAGCACTTTTATAACAATCGTTATCGGTCGTTTTTTTTTCCACAGATAAGACGATATTGAAATGGATAAAGAATGAAACGCGCTACTTTGTCTGTAAAGCATCTCACTCCCTGCATTTGCTACTCTGTGGTCGAGAGCATTGTCCCGCCCACTACACCGTCTGATTTGTTAGTCAGCATGAATGCAGCCAATCAGGATTGAAGACTGAATACACAGAAAGTTTAGGCTTCTCATTGAGGCAGACTGTAGACTGGGCTTCAGCGCTACGGAGCTATTCTTCGAAGGTAAGGTACCTTACATTGCTGAAGTTGCAATGAAAAAAGACTACAGGCACCCAGGGCCAGTCGTAATTAATCCGACCTGGACTAAATCTCGTCCTGAGCTGGCTATTAACGTGCCTTTTATGCTCACAAATGTGTAAATGTGTGTTTGTGTGCCTATATGGACACAAATTGCATGCTTAAATAGCCTATGAACTATTTTAAAACTGTTTTGTTAAACTATTCAACATTAACACTTGCCATCATGCATGCACCTTCCTCTCCCTCTCTCCTGCACTCACACACACAATGGCAAAGCATCCTCTTTGTGACCTTTGTGAGGTCCCTTAACAAGCACATAGCCCATTGTGTAGGCCTAGTCTATGAAAATAATTGCTATCACTCAGCTCTTGGATTAACATGATTTACACTTGTGATTCAAGTTATGCAAGTTGATAGACAATTGTGTAACAAAAGAAGAAAGAAAAGTTTGCATAATTAAATGCTTTTGATTGAAATTTTTGCAGCATATCGCCTTTATTATCTACCCCCCTTTTGACAACTGACATATCGTTTTTACATATTGGTTATCGGCCTCCTGTTTTGGTAATAATTGATATCGGCCCTGAAAAAAACATATCGGTCGATCCCCAGCTTCTACCCACATTATCTCCAATGGTTCAACAGCTTCACTTGCACAGATGCGCACACACATTGAATGAACGCTCACACCACAACCCCCTAATGTTATACCTCTTTATTTGATAACACTATATTTCCTAATCTTGGAAATATTTAGTTTATTTTTCTTTCGGTCTGTGGTTCCACGATACCATTCAATTGTGACGCAAATTATCCACAGACCAGCAGTTTTTGTACGCATTTGGTATCAATCATTATTTGTTTCTATACATACTATATTTCATTACTGATGTACCAATATTTGAGCTCCCACGCTTGAAGATTTTAAGGATTAAACAATGGGAAGTAGCTAGTAGGCACTAGTAGGCACTTGAAAATCTATGTGAAAGTAGATCAGTGTATGTGCATTTAGTGTACAAAGTGCCAATGCTGTACCATAGATAAGTACATTGAGTCAAAATCATTGTTTTACCCCAGGGCCAAAAATGAAAAAGGTATACAATGTAACAATGGTACACAAGTAAGTGTATTTATGCATGAATGAAACATGGTACATCATGTAAATGTAAATCATGTAAATGTAAATCAGGTTTATAGGCCAAGTATACTTGCGTATACAAGGAATTTGGTCTCTGCATTTATCCCATCCGTGAATTGACCTTTCGCGAACTCACGCCCCCCTTAGTTACTATTGCTAAGTCCGACAGCCTCAGACCGGAGTTGACTAGAACTTCAATGGTAGCTGTAAGCCTGTCTGTAAAAGTTACAGGCTTACAGCTACCATCAGCTAGTAGCTGTAAGCCTGTAATATTTAGGTCAGGTCATGTCATGTAAGGAACATGGTACTGCAAATAAACGGAAACATAGTCTACATTGCAGAGCGACTTCAACTTTATTAATTTATGGTGAATAAATGTTACACCACTGTGCACAGGCCCATGCTTTTCTGATGAGGCGATGCTAGCACGTTAGCAGCGGTTAGCTAACTATGCTAACGTTAGTTATCTACGAGTCTCCTCTAAGTGACAATCATATTATACACAATGCTGGCAGTGCTGAGAACAATAAACAACCTTGTTTGTCTTACTTACATTGAGTTAACTGTTTGGCTTAATCCATAGATGTGGTGGAGCACTGTTTCATTGCTAGGAGTAACCCTTTGCTTAAAATAGGGGAGAGCTGGGAGGAGAGAATTTAATCTAATTTACCTTAATTACAAAATAGCATAATCAAGATTGAAAGCCATTATTTTGTGTATTGGTGTTGCGTTAATCCCACACATGTCGTTTGGCCGTCCTTTTTCAAACTTACAGCACTATACAATCCCATAAAACCGGAAAAAAAAAAAATCACGGCTCCCAATGCATTTCTATGGGGCCGTAAGGTGATGCTGTCGGAGTTTGTCTACATGTGCGAAGATACTGGACTGGCATTGGCTTATCCGCATTCGGTGGGCGGGGCTTGCGATAGGTCAATTAGTGGGCACACCGAGCACACAGTGAACACACAGTGAGGTGAAGCACACACTAACCCGGAGTAGTGAGCCCTTGCTACAGCGGCGCTCGGGGAGCAGTGAGGGGTTAGGTGCCTTGCTCAAGGGCACTTCTAGTCCAAGAGCATTAGCTCAAAATTCAGTCATACCCGGAAGTATTAGTAACAAGCTGAATTTTTCAGGATATGTTCAGAATACCTTTAGGAAAAACATACTAAAAGTCCCCGTGAATCCCCCTTGTGCTTTCTGAGATATTCAAGATGGCGTCCAAAATTGCCGCTATTTGGAGATTTTTCCATATCTCAGGCTTAAAACATAATACAAATGCAATAAAAATGTTTAAATATAAGTTCTCATACAAGGAATCCAAATTCACCATTGACAAACTGCTAAAATTAAAGTTAACCAAGATTACAAGGTCATTAATGTGACACGAAATTCACATAGTGTACCCATTAAGCCCAGGCACCATTTAAGCCCATTTATAACTTTGAAGTCATTTTTTAGAAAAAGAGGGGCCTGTCTAATGCTATTCATTATTTTGTCTAATCACAAAATGTCTTTATTATATGTTAGTTTTTATTTGGCTCGCTTACATCTGTGCAGTCTCAAGGATGCTCAGATAAAGTCGCTTCAAAACTTTGGTGTTTTCGAACCCCTGAAGATAGAGCCTCTTTTCAATTATTTTCAGCCACTGACTTAGTATGTAGATTCATATTATGTAAATTGGGAGATTATTGTTTATTGTTTTGTGTGTATAAACAGGTAGTTCATTGTCATTTTTTACCATTTGGCTTTATGTAGAAAGATGAGTTATGCTAGTTAGCGCAGTGAGCAAACCATCGTCAATAGTCAATACATGTAGCCCTACTGATAGATATGTAACGGGAGTATTTTGCTCTCCATAAATATCCTCTGCGTTGTTTTTAAAAGAAAAGTTGAAATAATGCAACGTGACGTTTGAACAGGGTCTTACTGAATTTGTTTATTTTCGTACACAGGCTATCACATTCAGGTGCTCCTGTTGCGTGAAATCTGACAAGCCCGCCTGGGGTAATGGGACACTTAGTTAAAAGTTAATTTTCGCGGAGCATAGCCCCACGTCACACCTACACCACACCCCCTTACCCTTAGATTCCCGTGGGAAAATAAAGAAAATTCATGTGGGGAAATTCAGGGAAACAACATTAACCCTGCTACAGATACACTGCTTAAGGATTAAAAATGTTGAGTATACAAACTATGTTTTCTGATTCATTTTACAAAAAATTTACAAAAAAGGATTTGGATGGGTGAAATATGTTCAAAAAATGCCTTTTTCCAAGGTGGGCTAAAATGGTACAGTGACACAAAAAACAGCTAGCGTAAGCTAACTTAAAATAAAAATTCCTTGTTAATTCAGAGAGTTTGGCAAAAGAGGAATAACTATGATGGCAAGTTTTAAAGCTTATTTAGGCTACAGGCATTTCTGTATACATTTGATCATGTTTATAAGAAGGTTTATTAGAAGCCTGAGATATCTGGGAAAATCTCCAAATGGCGGCCATTTTGGACGCCATCTTGAATATCTCAGAGAGCACAAGGGGGATTCACGGGGACTTTTAGTACAAGGATACAAGGAAGTTTATTGTCACATGCATATAGTTACTGGAAGTAAGAAATGCAGTGAAATTATGTCTGGTGTCAGCCTATTTGTGCATTAATGGGGGGTAAAAAGTGCAGTAGAAGAGAGGTTTAGTAGATTAAGTGGCAAGGGCTGCATAAAAAAAAAAGGTGGGGAGGATTGGGATTGGGTGGGGGGCACCAACAAGGAGCACCCAAGAGCAACAGGGGGGCAAGGAAAAACTCCCTTACCAAGGAAGAAACCTTGGGCAGATCCACGGCTCAAGGGGCTAACCCAACTGCCAGGGTCTTGGTGTGTGTGTTGGGGGATGACAGGGGAGATGGGATAGTGTGCTGTGTATGTGGGGAGAGGGCAGTGTGCAATATGTGTGTTGGAGAAGCTTCCTCATGAGACAATGTGCTGTGTATTGGGGGGGCAGTGTGCTGTAAGTATGTTGGGGATGTGTGTTGGAGAAGCTTCCTGATGAAATAATGTGCTGTGTATGAAGGGGGGGCAGGGACTTAATATTGCAAGCAGAGTACTGTATGTAATGTATGTGAGTGATGACAGTGAAGATGTGTGTGTGGGCGGGAGGGGAGTGGAGCAGTGACTGTGCGTGTGTGTGTGTAGTGTGTGTAGTGTGCGTGTGGGTAGGTGGGGGCAGTGTGCTGTAAGTATGTAGAGGATGTGTGTTGGAGAAGATCCTGAAGACAATGTGCTGTGTATGTGGGTGGGGGGGGGGGGCAGTGTGCAGCAAGTATGTAGAGGAGGCTTACTGTAGCAAGCAGTGTGCTGTATGTATGTGAAGTGATGACAGTGATGATGTAAGTGTGTGTGTTGGGGGTGGGGTGGGGTGGGGGGCAGAAAGGCTAGGCAATCAAGGACATGGGTAGATGGAGGAGAAATCAAAAATAATAAATAAAAAGTATTTCATTAATTTAGTATGTCATTCCTAAAGGTATTCTGAACATATCCTGAATTCTTCCAGCTTGTTACTAATTTGTTCCGGGTGTAACCCTATTACTACTGGACTATTCAGCCGTTCCACTGGTCGGGTTTCAAAACGGCAACCCTTTCGGTTCCAAGCTCGAAGCCGTAACCAGTAGGCCAAGACTTCCCCATCATTGGCACTTTATACACAAAATGACTATAAACTGAGCTATTCCCATGTTGATTTTCGTGTTCCTACTAGTTACCCCACATACCATTTTAGTCCTATGAACATTTTTAGTCCTATGAACATTTCCAAAAATGCAATCATACCTTGTTTTATCCTTAATATTGGTGGGATATATGTGCATTGGTTGCAGAGACCTCAAATATTGGCTCAACATTAATAAAGTATTGTATTTGCAGACAAAATAATGATTGGTGCCATGTGGATAAAAAAATGAGTTTACAAGACCCTTAATATCACCAGTTTTGCACCTTTTTTCCCATATCTAGGGCCTTAAATAAACCTAATGAGCATGCAGTACAAATTTTCAATGGTCCAATCTTAATATTTTACAGGTCTTAGTTTTGGGACCTAAATATTAGGTAGACAAATTGCAGCAACCATTTTCCTGGATTTTGTCTGATTTGACATGGAATGACTTATATTTAACACAGATGACATAGACTAGGCCTATAAAAAAAAATGAAAAGAAATGACTTGGCTGTACTTAAGACAAATGCTATGCATACTTCCCTTTGTTCAAAATGTAAGGATTCTAATTCCCAGGCTGATGATAATCCTTTCAATCATATGTGGACTCTTGATCAGCTACTAAGTGCGGGCCTATTGTGGGCCTACTGTCACATGCCTGTCACATGTTCACAGGAGCAGTTACTGTAACTAGGAACAGGAAATGTAATCAAATGTATAACTTGTCATGTTTTGATTGATTCACTCTCACTACAACAATGGTCTCAAGCCCCATCAACAATTCATCATGTGATCCCTATGTACCAATCACAAATTAGGTAGCCTATTTAAGGGAAGTTCACACAACATCTGGGGAGTTGTTCTGTAGCCAGATCCTCCCGTACCACTTTGGTGTGTAGCCATCATCCTCTGAGCTGGGTATGTTCATTCTCTGATTGTCTCATATGATTTTCTAAGTATTCTCTTGGCCTGTTTTTGTAACTTTCACATTATTCATTTAGATGAACTTCTATAATGTAGTGGATGAATAACTTGTACCTGCCAAATAAATTGTTATGATCTGATCCGTATAGCCTTTGTATTGTACTTATTGACCAGAGTAGCAGTCTAGGTAACAGTGTTAGCATAATGAATGGCTAGGATTAGTTATCACCGCCGTAGAAACTAAAATCACCTGGGAGATGTGGCAGATGTGGGCAGTTTGCCAGCGATGGTCTAGATTGGTCACGAAAACCTAGCACAGCCTAAACCTCTGTAGCATAGGAATTTGCTTGACTGTTTAACACGTTGGTGAGTATCGCAGTCCAGGTCAGCATGTAGCCTCTGACCTACTTTCAGACTAGTACATATTATGTTGAGGAACTATAGCATTATTCCTAGATTAGAGAGAGTGTAATAAGAAAACGAGTCAGGCATCATCATCAACAGCCTGTATTTAGGGTATATCAACCCACTATGGATAGCAATGTTACATTGAACCAAAACTTCAATATATTATATACTAACAGGGCTCTACACTAACATTTTTTTTCCAGGAGCACTTGTGCGCCCAAGTTAAAAAAATGTAGGAGCACAGACAAAAATTTGGGAGCACAGTCAGTTCTGTACTTAACTTACACATAATCTAACATTACACTGCAGCTAACAGTTAAACATGCCAGTGCACCAATTGCGAATATTAAGAATGACTGACAACATTTAGGCTACAGGAAACAGGATTTTAAAGATCAGTGCCTACTTTATTTTCAGTCTGTTCTATTTTCCTACATTTTGTTAATGTAAAATAATATAATACATTGCCATATTTGCATTTAGCCTGTATATCAAGTATCCTGCCAAATATAGGCTAATTTATTTATTTGTGAATCCACCTGTAGCTAATCCAATGGTCTATGGTCAAAGCCTATGGTGACTGCATACTGCCTAATACTACTACTAAAACAGTCCATTTTCTCTTCCACAAAACCCAACATAGTCTAATCAAGGATATATATATATTTTATACTTTTATTTTTTATTTGAAATATCTGCATTGATGGGGGCAGTAGCCAAATGTTAGGCCTACTTTCGTTTTGCACTTAACAGGGCTGCCAACTTTTCAAAAAACCTTGGAGTGAGATTTGGTGGGGCCAACCAAAATTTTGCTGCGAAAATTTTTGTTTGGCTTGTTCAGCATTATACCGTACAGTAAAAAAAAAGTACATTGGTTCTCAGGTGTAGGGACCAGGGTCCCAGAGTTAAATTAACATTGGTATCAAAGGGATCTAGCCTAATGCTAGGACCATGGGCGATGGCATTCTGAAAGTGGGTGGGACATTTCAGTGGGGGGTATGGGATTTGTAAGAATTTAAGAAATGTGTGTATATGTTAACTTTTAAATGCATCAATCTGGTGCACTTTTGAAAATAAAGGTCAGACTTGCTTATTTTTATGGAAATATTTGTGCTGTAGCCTAAGCTATTTTGCACTTCAGAATTATAACCATGCATACACAGGTGGAATAGTTATGGTGATATTGCAATAAGTTCACAACCACAAAAACATATGGTCCATTTCACAGTTCAGAAATGTTCAGCACTCCATGAAATTATGCAGAAGTGGTCATCTGTGTTTTTCAGCTAGTTCATTTAAGACAATATATTGGTCATTGTAATGGCCATAGCCTACAGGCTATTCCTTTTTCAGGATGTACCCATATCTGCATGATGTGAATGTTTGCATATGGCTTATGTCAGGCTTTATATCAATATTTGTGTCTCCTTATTTGATTTTCTTTATATTTTTGCATTAATGTCACTAGAAAGCATGGCAATATAAATAGGCCTATATTCATTTATCTGTGTAAGTGGGATTGGCTGGAACCTGACAATATAAGAACCATGATAGTGGGATAATCTACTGAGCAATTTACAAAAATGTATGTAGGCCTACTGACAAATAGTTTACATTAGATTACATTATAATTTCGCCCCAATGAGGCTATGTAGAAATGTGTTGCAATTTCAAAAACAGAGGCATGCTTTATATCCTCGTATTCGGTACGGTTTGCTGTTTATTGTGATAATAGGATTTCCCACATGTTGTGTGAAGGGTTAGTGAGATATTACAACCGAGAGTAATGGGTGTGCACTGTGTGCAAAATGCAAATATGATTAGCCTAAATTGCACGTCGGTTCAATGATAAATGGTTCGCGAGAAAATTATCACAGCAACTTGGCGCTAATATCATTGGAAAGCTTAGATTCCGCTCGTTCACATGATGTGTGATATCATGTATAGGTTTAGTTTAGTTGAACCTCATCTGCCAGGTATTTGACTTACCACGTTGACACTTCAGCGTGAAAAATACTCAAAGCATAGGCCTACCTAAAGCCGGGGGAATGCGCCTGGGATGGCTTTTGAAGTAGCATCGCAAATGAGAGAAAATTTAGAAAATTCCACAGACAGGGGGTGCTCTTGAACCCTCTCACCGTCTCTGAAAGCATAACCGTGGCTCAACAGGTAGATCTATAGGCTAAACTCATTTTTCAGGCATCTGACCGACCGAGTTGACACTTCAGCGTGAGAAATCGTGGGTGTGGCGTGTGAGTGTGTGAAACTAATCAAATGCGTGTGTTTCACGGCCAATGCGTGAGAGTTGGCAGCTATGGAGTCAGATTTATTAGATGTAACAGGGGTTTATAATCAATTGTTATATTTCCAACAGCACGCGGAGAGCTTCACAATTTCCTTCGACCACTTTCAGTTCCCTCATTGGTCCTTAAAAGTGACGTCTTACAAAAACCCAATAAACATTGCTGAATAAAA
This sequence comes from Alosa alosa, assembly GCF_017589495.1. Classification (NCBI taxonomy): domain Eukaryota; kingdom Metazoa; phylum Chordata; class Actinopteri; order Clupeiformes; family Clupeidae; genus Alosa; species Alosa alosa. The sequence goes on along the minus strand of NC_063196.1, from coordinate 1,017,878 downwards.
TAATTTTTTCATTAGATTTCACTAAATCGTCTTGTGTTGCCTTTGCGTTGGGTGAAAAAAAGTTGCATTGCATACACAGAAAAAGATTGCCCATCTGACTGTGAAGTTCACCAATCACAATTGGGCAATCACAAAATCCCGTAGTATGCACACCCACCAACCAGAAGTGACATAGTCAAGGAGGATGAAATTAATATAAAAGTTAGAAATGTGACAAAATGAACTGTGCACGATTATTTATAGCTTTTGCGATTAGGTAATTGCATTGGTTAATATTGCGATTGCAATTGCGATTGCAATTGCGATTGCAATTGCGATTGCAATTACGATTGCGATAATTGTGCCATGAAGCAGACATGGTGGTAGACATTTTTTTTACAGCGTGCATCATGTAGGTGACCGAGATCCTTCCTAATGTGTTGTGACACTGGGTGTGAAATACTGTACCGACTGCAAGCTGTACTAAAATATTGCCTTCTAAAACAGAGAATGGAGGTAAGGTAAACAAATGAATGAGTAACAGTAACAACAATTGCCTCATCTGACCTGCAGTACAGACCCCATGAGGGAGGCGATGTAAGCCATAGCAAGGCACACCATTCCAAATCCAAGTGCTGTGGAGAGGTAAAAAAGGGTTGTGAGATGAATAAAATTCACAACAGATAGGATTAGCACAATCTTAGCAGCCTTTACTACTTTGGTAGTGACTGGTTAGTGCCAGGTCACTTTTGGTTAATTTGATTAATAATACCTAAATACACTGCGTTCCAAATTATTATGCAATTTACATTTTTCTCAGATTTTCCAAAATAGTTGATGCAAATGACAGTCAGTATAATTTTCAAGTCATCAACCATTAGAGTATAATTCAAATGATAACAGTTTTTTTTGTTTTTTTTGTTTATAGGTTGTAAAGAATTAAAAATGAGGTAGAGGTGTATTTAGATGTATTTAGAGGTGATATATTTAAATCAAAATAACATAGGACCTTTCATTGATATCACCTTCACAATTCTTGCATCCATTGAACTTGTGAGTTCTTGGAGAGTTTCTGCTTTAATGTCTTTGCAGAATATCAGAATAGCCTCCCAGAGCTGCTACTTGGATGTGAACTGCCTCTCACCCTCATAGATCTTTTGCTTGATGATGCTCCAAAGGTTCTCAATAGGGTTGAGGTCAGGGGAAGATGGGGGCCACACCATGAATCTCTCCTTTTATGCCCATAGTAGCCAATGACCCAGAGGTATTCTTTGCAGCATGAGATGGTGCATTGTCATGCATTAAGATGATTTTGCTACGGAAGGCACGGCTCTTCTTTTTGTACCACGGAAGAAAGCGGTCAGTCAGAAACTCTACATAGTTTGCCAAGGTAATTTTCACACCGTCAGGGACCCTAAAGTGGCCTACCAGCTTTCTCCCCATGATTCCGGCTCAAAACATGACTCCGCCGCCACCTTGCTGACGTCTCAGCCTTGTTGGGACATGGTGGCCATTCACCAACCATCCATTACTCCATCTATCTGGACCATCTAGGGTTGTATGACACTCATCCGTAAACAAAACTGTTTGAAAATGAGTCTTCATGTATTCCTGAGCCCACTGCAACAGTTTCTGCTTTTGAGGGGGTGGCCAAATAGTAGATTTATGCACACTTGCAAACTTCTTAAGGATCCTACACCTTGAGGTTCACGGGACTCCAGAGGCACCAGCGGCAAATTTCTTCACAGTACGATGATCACGCATAATTTTTCGGGAAATAATTATTTTTTTCATACCTTGTCCAAGGTAGTGCACAATTTCACGCTTTTCAGCAGCAGAGGGATCCATTTTCTTTCCAATATTGCTTGAAACGTGTGGCATGCTTAATAGTGTGGAACATCCTCCTTAAGTAATTCTCCTTTGATTGGGCTCACCTGGCAAACTAATTATCACTGGTGTCTGAGATTGATTTCAATGATCCAAAGAACCCTGAGACACAATATGAGTGAGTAAAATGAGTTTAATTGAAAAACAAAAAAATAAATGTTTATGACACTTAAATCCAATTTGCATAATAATTTGGAACACGGACATGCTAAATGTGCATATTTTATTTTTAGCAGATACTTTTAATCTAAAGTGACTAATGTCAATTCTATTACAAGGAACTACATTGTACACAGAGCAACTTGGGATTAAATGCCTTGCTCAAGGGAACAACGGTGGAAGCCTAGAACTGAACCCACTAGGGACTAAGTAGTAGTTAAGGACCTAGCCCAGCTCCTTAACCACTATGCTACCACCGCCCATTGTGTATATGAGGATATAAAAAATAAATGCCTGTGAACAGTTTTAGATGAGGTACAGGCAGAGATGCCTGACCATAGGTCTCACCCTCTACTCAATAACCATACATACAAGTTTAGAAACACCAGAAGAACTGCAATGCTCACCAAGGCCTTTTGAGAGCAAGGTGGCCCGTGACTCCTTCATCGCAGGGAAGTAGGGCTTGATCAGATCCTCCATAGTAACCGTTGCCAACGAATTAAATGCAGACGATATAGTACTACAATTGAAGACAACATCGAAAAATGGTAAATGTCATGCTTTCCTGTCCAGCTGTTATGCTAAAGTTCTTTGGCATAGAGTAACAACAGAAGGGGTTACCTAAGAGCTCCACTGAACAAACAAGCAACAAACAGTCCTGGGAGTCCTGGTAAATCTCTCAGCACATCCATTACAAAGTACAACACCATCTAAAATGATACCACAGACAGCTATTAAGAAAGGTACAAACAACAGGATTGTACAAAACATGAACATGATCATAGGGGTGAATCTCACAAAGCCTGTCAAACTGACATCAAAATATTATTTACCTCATTTGATTGATTTTTAATTTAAGTGACTAAATATAATGTGAACTTCTATTTTCTGATAAAAGTATTGAAGTAAAACAATTTAATATAACTTTATTTCAATGTTATGGTAGCATGAACCAGAATAATTCTCATTACCAATACGGTAAATGACAAAGGGACACCATTAGTAAGAAAATTAATTTTCAAATTTTTTTCCATTTGCACAAATGAACAGTGCAGTGCATCAAAATATAATGTTTTATATATTTTTAATTCCATTTTAAATTAATTAACTCTCATTACCAAAATACAACATGTCTTGTACAGTTAAATTTTTGAAATAATCTCTTTGTTATCGATATATTTTTTTAACAAAACCACGTGGGACACAGATAAGGAACATATTACAAAACTAGAAAATGTAATTCCGGGGAATTAGCAGTGCATGAAAATGCAAAACATATTATGTAAAATATACGATGTTTAAAAAAGATAATGTATAGATAGTTACAATGGTTTTGCTTAGGTAGACATGGTTGTTGCAATGCTAAATAAAGCTGTTTCTATGACGGTTGCTAGGGTAATCATGTTGGTTGCAATGGAAACTGACACGGATGCTTTATTTCAATGGTTGCTATGTTGGTTGCTAGGTATGTGGTTGTTTATTATAGTTGGCTGGAGGCATAGTGGGTGATAACTGACAGTTGGAATAGCTGAACAGTTAAATAGTTGAGTAATTTAAAGAGTTAAATTATTTAATAGTGAATTATTGTATTGAGGATTTTTATTTTGAAACAGTTGTGGACAGATGAAACAGTTGGCGGGAGTTATAGTTGATGACAACTGCCAGTTGGAATGGCTGAACAGTAAAGTAGTTGAGAGGTTGAAAGTTAAATTATTCAACTAACATGGCTAATTAGCTAATTATGCTAACAGTATATTAACAGTTGCAAATCAGTTTAATTAGCCCATTGTGATGTCATCAGCCCAATGTTAAGTCTATGGGGAAGTTTTGAATAGTTTTTTAAATTAACAGTTTAAAAAGTATAAAAGTTACAAAGATACAAAGCCCGGATGTCATAAGTAAGAACTACATGACGCAGCGTTAGAAGAAGATGAATAATAAGAACTAGAAAATGTAATTCCGAAGAATTACCAGCAGGGCTTGAAAACGAAATTATTTTTCAAACGTTCCGTTCCGAACGGTTCAGGTAGGCCTATGTTTAACGTTTTCGTTCTTGCATGCGTTCCGCCACAAACATATCGGTCCTGAACCGGTTCGGAACGCAAAATATCGTTCGTTCTTAAAGTTCCGGCAGTGTTTGGCGGGCCTATCAAGTCTATTTTTGTGGACTTTACCTTAGATGAGACATAGGGGAGAGCCGGGACGATTGAAACACGGGACGAATGAAACAATCCAGTTTTCTCCGAGTGTGATGATAGACAGACGTCCTTCGGTCAAAACATAGAGCATGTTAACCTATCAGCCAAATATCTTCCTGCTATGTCATTTTATCACGGAGTTACTGGCGATAAACGAGTTTTGATGCGCAAAATTAAACTTCATTAGTGGTTACATTTTTTCGATTATCAATGAGTGTTTTTCATTTAAAGGTTTGACTTAATGCTTATTCAGTAGACCATTTAGTGTTCTCCACAATCCCAGACTTTCATATCGCATGCTTGTTTACATGGAAAGCAAATCAAGCTGTAGTGACATATGTCTGTGTCGGGACGATTGAAACACGTGTTTCAATCGTCCCGACCAGGCTGTAACTCCATGTATTTTAATTAAATGCACAAATAGGTGTGTTTAAACAATTATTTATGGAGGTAAGACTTAGAAAAACAGTTTTAGGAAGATGAAAATACATTTGGGCCCACCAGATAGGGGGTTGAGTTTCCCCATGTTATCCTATGGAGACTGACGGCCGGTGGGTCGTTAAGCCTACTTATTTGGATGTGCATTGGCCTAACCCACCTAAAAACCTAGTGAAACGACATTTTCAACAATATAAACATGATATAAATGGGAAAGCTTACCGTTCTAGCTATAAACATGGCAGAATCATCCACAGGGCATGATATTTCAAAAACCGCTTCATACACGCTTCATGATGATGGCAATGAGTTGTTAACAGACATGCACAAAGACGTATAGCCCTGCAACAATATATCTAAAATAAAAACTTTTGGGAGTACCATTCATGATATGTAGTAAAATTTCGAAGTTGTTGGATGTTTATATGGCTTAAACTGTATGTTTCATTCGTCCCCTTATGTTGTTTCAACTGTCCCGACCAGGAGGGGCGAGAATGAAACATTACGCACATCCCACTTTTGTTGTAATAATTCCTGAACGGTTTTGTTCAAAGCTGAAAATGCATCTGTATTTGACAGAGGACAGATGTAGGTTACTAGTGACCAAATATTAGCTTTCAGTGTGGTACGATCGCTATGTAAATTACGTTTAATTAAAAAGTGTTTCAACTGTCCCGGCTCTCCCCTACTCATTATTTCCCCTTGATTTAGCCTACCGTAGCTATGCCCAAAAATAATAAATCACAGGCAGCATCCAAAAACATTCAGATGGGCTATCCATCCCATAGCCAGACTTACTGTAGGCCTAACCTATGCCTATAAATAATTTCTTATCAAAAATATTTCTGGATCGTGCTAAACTCCTTACCTGATTGTAGCCTAAGTTTTATCCATATGGAGATCTTCAAAGGCTTAGCTATAATTCCAACCCTGTTTATAAACGAACCTGTCTGTTGCTGACAAGGCCTATCTCATATTTCCCGTTTAACTCTTCTACATAGAATAGGCTACAATTAGCAAACATTTCAAATCCCGACTTTTAAAACAACAAGGCGTGGACAGGCAAAATAGGCTATTGCGCATAGGCTACAAACAATTTCCAAATCAGTTTCAGTAGCCTACGCTACGAGCTGGCCTAAGATCCGAAGTGGCAGACGGATAGGTTACATTACAACAGCAAGACAAAATATACACATTTGGACCAAAGGTCCATTTATTTATTTATTTATTTATTATTTAGAAATCGAATTATTAGGCTGTTCGCCTACAGTAGTTGGCTACATAGCGGCTTGTTAGCTCACATTAACAGTGTAGATGCGGGCTTGTTTTTCGCACAACCGGAAATAGTCTCCCTGACATAAGATATGCTTTTGTGAAATTTTATAAAATATATAGAGAACAAAAAAAACGTTATTAACCGGTTTTGTGGATTTCAGAATAACGTTTCTGTTCCGGAACAGTTGAAGATCATTTTGTTTTCGTTTCCGTTTCTGCTCCTCGTAAAATTCCGTAAAATTCCGTTCGTTTTCGGTTTTCGTTTTCGTTCCTTGAACCGTTTCGGAGCCCTGATTACCAGTGCATGAAAATGCAAACGTTTAATAGACAGATAGTTTAATGGATGTTGATATGCATAGTTTAAATAAATGTTGAAAGTTTAAAAGTTAAATGTAGATAGTTTAATAGATGTTGATTGGCAGATAGTTTAATGAATGTTGATAGACAAATAGTTTAATGGCTGTAAATGGGTAGATAGTTGACGATAACTGACAGTTGGAATGGCTCTAATGTTTAGAGTTTAGAGAGGCCAGTTTTGCCAGTGTTTCTCAAACTTTTTTTCTGGGGACCCACTTTTTAAAAATTACAGACTATCGCGACTAAACTCATGACTGTGGTAGTTAACAAACTAGATCAGTGGTTCTCAAACTTTTTCTTTCATTCCCCACTTTGATCAAGGGGGCATTCTCGAGCCCCACCTGTCCCTCATCACTCAGAAAGTGGTAGGTCAAGCTTAAAATTGTCAAATTTATTGAAATAATAACAAGTTCTAAATATATCCTCTTCAACAGAGTTAAAATCAGCTGGTGCTGCAGATATAATAATAAATAAATACATAACACACATATTTCTGTTTTCCAGCAACATATGACATAGGCCATTTTACAGCATTGTACAATATATTCAATGAAATACCAACATGCTGCATTAAATGGATCCATAATCCAGTCATACTGAGCACTGCTGGTTGGAAAATATTTTTGAAATAAACTTTGCAGGGATGTGATGTAGGCCTACTGTTTAATACATGGAATCACAAGAGTGGCTCCCAATCAGACGTTTCAGCGATTTAGCTCAGAAATCTCAAAGGCATAATACTGTCCTTGATCCGAAGCCTGTCCCATACTCAAGTTTTTGGTTAATGCAGTAATCTTATTTGCTAGGTGAGGTAGGTGCTTGTCTTTGCCTTGTAACTGGACATTTAACTCAAATGTATCGCTAAGATATATCAAATATATCGCTAAGATAGGCCAGCTACGTCAAGAAATCATCTTGCAGATTCAAACATGCATTCTTCCTCCAAGAAGAGGCGACTCGGAGCTCAAACACGCGCGACAGCACTTTACCTCGGGAAAGCCACCTTGCCTCGCTGTGAAACAGTACAGCCATTTTGGTCAGCTACCATCTCTTCGCAAAGTGCGGAGAATAGACACGCTTTAAGGGCCGGGTTTTGATGAAATTCACCACTCTCACAACAATGTTCAAAATCACATGTAGGTCGGGACTAACTAAGCTGCCTTGACACGAGCGCTTCCCTGTGAATAACACAGTGCGTCCATTGCGCATCGGGTGCTACCTGGGCCCAGGCTACAGATAAAAAAATAAATTAAAAAACTCCTGTTTTTCACGTCAGTTCGCGCCCCACCTGGCATGTCTCCGCGACCCACAGTTTGAGAAACGCTGAGTTATGCTAACAATGGTAACTATCCTAACCAAGTTATGTAGTTAACTTAACTAATGTTTTCTAGCAGTTATGTTAACAATGCTAGCTATGTTAACAATTTTAACCATAGTACTTAGCTAACTTAGCTAATGTTTTCTAGCAGTTTTGCTAACAATGTTAACCATGCTAACAATACTAACCATGTTACTTAGCTAGGTTGCTAGGCTGTTGCTAGGGTACTTACTGTAAAGTGGTTGCTAGGGTAGTTATGGTGGTTGCTATACTGGTTGCTAGGGTAATCATGTTGGCTGCTGTGTTTGTTGCTAGGGTAATCATGTTGGTTGCTATGTAGGTAGCTAGGTTGTCATCGTAGAAGTGGTTGATAGGTTGTTGCTAGGGTACTTGAGGTGGTTTCTAGGCTGTTGCTAGGTTAGTTGTGGTGGTTACTATGCTGGTTGCTAGGTTAATCTCATTGGTTGCCATATTGGTTGCTAGGTTGTAACTGTGGAAGTGGTTGCTAGGCTGTTGCTAGGGCACTTGAGATGGTTGCTTGGCTGTTGCTACGATAGTTATGGTGGTTGCTATGCTGGTTGCTAGGGTAATCATGTTGGTTGCTAGGTTGTCATTGTGGAAGTGGTTGATAGGTTGTTACCAGTGTTTGGAATAACGCCGTTTAAAAGAACGGCGTTAGGTAACGACGTTATTTTTTCAGTAACGGGGTAATCTAACTAATTACTTTTCCCGTCGTTACAACGCCGTTAACGTTACTGGACGTTAAATGCGGTGCGTTACTATGCATTGATTGAATAAACTGTGTAATCCGAACGCACCCCTGGCTCACAGCTAGTGTGGAGGTGGGTTAATAACGACGTAGGCGATTACAATTGGCTAAGGCAGAGTCATGTTTCATAATAGCCAATCAGAGCCAGTGTTATTACACACTTGCCAGCACACGCACCACACACACACACACGCAACAGCTAAAAGAGATTCGACGAAACAGCAGAGGTCAGGAGCAATCTGACGATGAAAAGTTGGCATTTTCAAGGTGGAGATATAAGCACTACTTCAAATTCATTGTGGTCAAAGGCAAGAACGTGCATGTAATGTGTACATTATGTCCAGGAGCGAAGACTTTGTCGACGTCCGTTGTAAGCAACTCTAATTTAATGAAGCATCTCACACACGCATCTAAAGCTAGTGGCCAAAAAACACCGATACCTCCACCACAGATGATAGCTCGCAACCCACTAGCAAATAAGGACTCGGAGCAAAGTCCTCCAAGCGGCAAAAGCTAGATCTTTCTGCTTCACAACAAAAACCTATGACACAGGCTGAAGTCAACCGTAGGTCTGTCGATGTGCAATATCTTGAATTTCCCCTTGGGGATCAATAAAGTATCTATCTATCTATCGATCTATCGATCGTCCCCACCAATATTTTAGCGAACTCCCTTGTGGTATTTGGATTCCGACTGCCAGGTCGACAGTAAAAGAAACGCTGTTGATTGACAAACCAAATGGGGGTTATCTGACACACACGTATACTTCATACAACTATACTTCATACAACTCTAGAAGAAAAAAAAGAAAAGAGACCACTGCAAATTTTTCTGATGTCATCCTACGGTTGCTGAGTGGCATTCCAATGAGTTGACGGTCATATTCAAATTTAATTTTTCCAGAGCTGTATATTGGACATCTCCGATATACAGATATCTTGAATGTCTCAAGCTTTATGGGGTTCTATGGTTGGCCTTTTAATCAGCTGCATGTTATATGGGCAGCCATTTCAAATTTCCTTCAAAAACTCACCTCCTGTTTGAGATTTTTTGGGATCACCTGGGGTACAAATATACCAAATCCCATGCTTCAGTCCACTGCTTAATTATTACTTATTGCGGCTTATCGGCTCTAACCTAACCTTTCACTGATTTAAGTAAACCTGGCTCTGCTCATTCTGTCAAGTGATCACCGTTTAGTTTATCACTTATGCCTATAAAAAGTATTCATCCCCCTTGGATATTTCCTTTTTTACTGCTTTTAAAAATGGAAAATTGATCAATTTACTTTGGTCTTCTTTGACAATAATTTACAGAGCAGATTTCTACAAAGTAATGTTAATTAATTTAAAATATACAATGTAAAATAAGTGATTGCATAAATACCCCCCTATACCCAATAAGTAACTGACCTAAATCAACAGCAGTTACCACTTACAATATCTATTACTATATTATATATAATAAATATAATTTCTTAAAAACCTGATCATTTGTCTGCACATAGCCCTTATCCAAAGGACTGTCTTCTCCATATCGTGCATACATGACCAGTCCCATGAGACAGCCCAGTGTTAGGACTATCTGCTGGCAAGGAAAGACCACATAGCAGGACCTGGGAAAACAGGCAGAGATGATAAACGTCTGTGGAAAAGGGTAGCAACTCTTCAAATAAAGCAATTAGCACTAAATTGAAAAAAATAAATGCAGCGTTTTCTACCAACATTAACTAATCAATGATCAAAAATTGAGCTAATTATATGTAGTAAATACAATAATGCATTTCTGATAAATGACTTTCACACAAAATATTTTATTGCATTATTTTCCTGGAGGTGCTCATTTTTCTGTTAGAAGTCTTGAGAGTAAAGAGTAACATGTTGTTGAAGTCTTACATTACAGCCTCCTGCTCAGTGCGGGAACTTAGGTATCTCTGCACCTGGGCTTGGTTGACTCCATACAGAGCTAGCATTAGGAAAATTCCACCAACACTGAGGGTCCAGAATGTGTGCCTTTCAAGTGGGTCAGGGTTCAAGCTACTCGACCCCAGGGGAGTGAAATGGGTAAGAAGAGAAAACAATGGGATCTTAGATACATCATATGACTGGAAAACAGTGGGAAAATCATGTAATCTAAACTGCAAGTAAAACAAACTCATTAATCAATCTAAACTGTAATTCCTAACAACTGTATGCATTTCACTTTTACTTCAATATGAAAATGTTGAAAGTTTTAGAATATAAAAAGACTGGTTCATTTTATTTTTTACAATTTCTCAAGTTTTATTTCAGTAGACTTAAAAGTACACTGTGTAAGATTTTCACCATAATATAACCTTTATTAAGCCAATTAGATGGTAAACGAACTTGTAATAGGGGATATTGAAGAGGTTCATTAGGCCTACTGTTATACTATTTTACACTGTTTCTCTGTACAAGCCAATAAGGTAAATTTGTGTGCGTGTCACGTGATGTTGGTGTGACGTTGTCTGAGATGTGTCATATGGCATTTTCCATCCCACCTGATGTGGTGGGATGGATAACACATCTCAGACAACGTCACACCAACATCACGTGACACCTATGATGAAGGCTACAGAGGTAAGGTAGCCGAAACTTGTCAGGTACACAAATTTAACTTATTGGCTTGTACAGAGAAACAGTGTAAAATTGTAATAGGGGAATCGTTCATCTAGTATAGCCATATAGCATAGCTGTAGCATGTTGCCAACGAGAGAACGAGCCATGCAACTTCAAGAATAGTTGACCCGAAGACATCTTGCGAGAATCGTGAAACATTACTTTGTCAGTAGACATAGCTCTCTGGAAAAAGTTTTTGCCTGTTGTTAATCCTTTCCCTCCACAGCAAAAGCATTTTCATTGTGTACAGAGGGAACAAGCCAAAATCCACGAGAAGTCGGCTATTTACAACGGCTGAGTAAAATATAAATATACCGCGACTCTAGGGGGAGCTCTACAGTCAACAATTTACAACGGCAGAGTAATTTACAACAGCAGAGAAAAATATAAATATACTGCGACTCTAGGGGGAGCTCTTGGAAATTGGCAAGCAATTGGAAAAATATATATTATATCTTCAATTGTGTTACCATTAATACAAAAGACAGTGTTTTTTTATTTCACCGTCTGGCCCACATTTTATTTTTAATTGTTGAAAATGTGTTACATTTGACATTTTCATTTTTCACTTTGAAACTGCAGATACCCATAAAATGATGCTTTACAGCAGTAAGAAAAATATTAGTTGAGTATTCTTAATACCCGACTAGTGCCCACTAGTGTGTGTGGGGTAGAGCTAGGGTGCATGCTCGTGCAGTGACCGGCCGCAGGATCTGTGGCTGTGTGTTTGTTTTTATAGTTTGTCATCGTAACCTCGAGTGTGTGGGTTCGGGTCGCCCATTCGGCTGGACAGAGACGGTAACCTAGTCACAACGCAAGGACTTCAATACAGTGACGTAAGGGAAACAGGAATTCTGGGGGAACCAAATCAGGTGCTTCACCGGCAAGTCTACGGGCAGAGGTTAAATGTCTCTCAGGGATGCAAACACGTGTGGTGAAAAAGAGAGTAAGACGACCTGGTTCCTCTGGTAGCCTGCGGTAGATGACGTGAAAAAACCGAGGGTCGCCGAAAAGCATCCCTGATACTCAGACTGTCTCAGACTGCCCCCCCTCTTAAAAAAACTCTTTGGATCTGTAGGTTCACACAAGTCACCCAAACTGACGTAAAAAAGCGGGAGACGCCGAAAAGTGCGCTGTTTGCATCCCTGGTCTCTTAAAACGAATGTGTTGAAAACAACACAATCTGCGTTTTTATCACATCCCTGTTCTCTCATTTGTTACTCAACAGGTGTTGAAAATAACACAACTTGCATTGAAAACGACACAACTTTGTGTAAGAGTGTATGTGAATGAGCGCTGGTGCAAATCGGCCATTGTTAGAGATAAACTCTGCACTGCCGATGTTGAACTGCTCACTTCGTCCTCACTACCCCGTGAGTTTCCCCAGCTGTTCGTTACTCTTGTATACTTCCATCCTAAGGCGAACGGTAACAATGCATGTGAACTTATCTTCCAAGTAACTCAAAGGCTCCAAACGCGATCTCCCGATGCCCCAATCATTATTCTTGGGGATATGAATAACTGCCCATTGTCCAAAACACTTAAACATTTTCACCAGTACCAGTTTGGATCTGTGTTACTGCACAGTTAAAGACACATACAAGTACATTCTCCTCCCACCGTTAGGCTCATCTAACCATAATTGTCTACATCTCGTCCCTTCATATCGCACTGTCCTCAAGAGGGGTAAAGTACAGACTGTGCATATTAAAGAGTGGTTAGAGGATGCTTGCTTGGCTCTTCAGGGGTGTCTGGATTGCACAGAGTGGAAATGTTCAAGGAGTCTAGCTCTGATATTGATGAACTGAGAGGTGTTATCAGCAGTTGGATCTCATACTGCAAGATTGCAACGCAGCATTGCCGTTTTTGTTCCAAACCTCTTACCTGATCACTTCACATCTGAGTCAATGAGCTACTCCAGTGCCAAAAAGACAGAACATGGTCAAGCAAATCATTTTTGTTTCATAAAAATGTATTTGTTTTATGATGTAACCTTTGCAGATGATTTCTCATCTTTTACTACTGGGAGTGTCCAACTATTCCAGGTTACACCAATACGGGTCAGCTGAATGTAGGCTAGTTTACCTCCCAGTGTTAAACTCAGTGATTACGAATACCACAACTTGTATAGTAAAGTGACATTCGATGTAGACTTCATAAGATATTCATGAAATATTTACGAAGGCTGGAGAGGTTAAATTAATGGTATCCAGGTTACACAAATACGGGTCAGCTGAATGTAGGCTAGTTTACAAAAACGGCAATGCTGCTTTGCGATTGTTGGACTTTTATTTTGACGTTGTTATTTTGTCGACGTTGTTATTTTGTCGAAGCTGTTGTCGTTCTGTCTTCCACATTCATGAAAGGTTTGGTAACAGTCATGAATGCTTTATGTGCAGTTTATGACAGCTGCTATGAATGTGTTATGAACTCACCTGTCAAGTAAAGTGTTACCAATTTTTTTAATCGCATTAAGCGTGTGCCGCCAAATATTTTACATTTTACACCTTTACTTGTTCCGTTATCAACGATTCTCTTTGGCTGCTACTATTTTGACCATTTGATGCACCATTTCTTGTCCTCAAACTGCCACACTTTCTAGTAGGCTTCTGCCTGCCTGTAGTTATTAAGATAATAAATACCAATGCAGTTCTGAGCTCCCAGTCAGCTGAATGAGCATTTTACTTTTTTTTAAGAAAAAAACCCTCCCTGTCGGCTCAGGAATGGAATTATCACCGAAACACCTCAAGTTTAAGCCATAATCTACGACATGGATCGGCAACAGGCAGCCAAAGATCTAGAAACTTAATTTCATCATCTTTGATTGCCTACTTACAAAAAAACTAGGGGAAAATGGTCCAATGACTGAGCAAGATAGGCAATTTGGTGGCCATTTTGATATGCAAATTAGAAGGTCAAAAGCTCACAATTTCGCTTGGGTACCAGCTTTTTTGGATTCAGCACCCTTGAAATATGTAAAGTAGGTCGATTCCCAACTTGTACCCTTAAATGCTCCTCACTTTAACTTTTTGGGTACATCCCGTCTAGACTATAGTACAAAGATAAAATAGAAACTCAGCTCAGGATGAACAACCTGGGCTCTGTCTGGGACAGTATGAAGACTATTGTGGGGCTCAAGGAAGGGGGGAGGAGTAGGTTTGAAATAAACACAATTAACTGACATGTAAGTGACAGCTTTGTGGGGGGACATTCAAAGTGAGAGAGCCAAAACAGTTCTCATTGACAAAGGGGTCAAAGTGTTCCATAACTGGAGTGCAAGTTATGCATTGGCACTATGACATCATAAGGGGCTAATTAAATTGATTTGCAACTGTATCAACTGCCAGTTGCTCAACTGTACATACCTGCAAAACTAGTCGCTTTTCGGCAAAAATCGCCATTTTGAATCAAAATATATGTCATTCACGTGAATCGTGTAGATCCGAAGAGTTTTTTTTTTTTTTTTTTTGGGTGGGGGGGGTCAACTTCCCAAAGTCTGGAGTGAGACTATCGTCGATTTCATGTGAGATTGATAGGGTGACAGGCAAGTGATTGGCCTCTCTTTGTGCTATTTTTGAAGACCTACCTATCAGTTGTTTCTGAGGGCGGGCTTTATCTCGCTCACTTTTTGTTACGTATAGCCTGCCTGCAGCAAGGATACAAGGATACAAGGAAGTTTATTGTCACATGCATATAGTAACTGGAAGTAAGAAATGCAGTGAAATTATGTCTGGTGTCAGCCTATTTGTGCAAAGGGGGGTAAAAAGTGCAGTAGAAGAGGGGTTTAGTAGATTAAGTGGCAAGGGCTGCATAAGAAAGGTGGGGAGGATTGGAATGGGGGGCACCAACAAGGAGCACCCAAGAGCAACAGGGGCAAGGGAAAACTCCCTTACCAAGGAAGAAACCTTGGGCAGATCCACGGCTCAAGGGGCTAACCCAACTGCCAGGGGGGTCTTGGTGTGTGTGTTGGGGGGGATGACAGGGGAGAGATGGGATAGTGTGCTGTGTATGTGGGGAGAGGGCAGTGTGCAATATGTGTGTTGGAGAAGCTTCCTCATGAGACAATGTGCTGTGTATGTAGGGGAGAGGAGGGGGGGGCAATGTACTGCAAGTATGGTGAAGGGACTTACTTTTTCAAGCAGAGTACTTACTGTATGTATGATGTATGTGAGTGATGAAGATGTGTGTGTGGGCGGGAGGGGAGTGTAGCAGTGACTGTGTGTGTGTGTGTGTGTGTGTGTGTGTGTGTGTGGGTAGGTGGGGGCAGTGTGCTGTAAGTATGTAGAGGATGTGTGTTGAAGAAGATCCTGAAGACAATGTGCTGTGTATGTAGGGAGGGGGGCAGTGTGCAGCAAGTAGAGGAGGCTTACTGTAGCAAGCAGTGTGCTGTATGTATGTGAGGTAATGACAGTGATGATGTAAGTGTGTGTGTTTTTTGTGTGTGTGTTGGGGATGGGGGTGGGGGCAGAAAGGCTAGGCAATCAAGGACATGGGTAGATGGAGGAGAAATCAAAATAATAAATAAAAAGTTCTATGGAGATGTGCAAAAGTTGGAGAAAGTCAGATGTGTGTGTGTGTGTGTGTGTGTGTGTGTGTGTGTGTGTTTTGGCGTGTGATGAAATAAGAAAATAAAGAAAAAGGTCTGTAGCATAGGGTGAGGGATGTAAAAGTGCTAAAAGTCTTGTAGGTGTGTGTGTGTGTGTGGGGGGGGTCATGAGTGCTGAGGAGTGAATGAGTGCAAAGTCAGTATAGTGTGAGTTCAGAGTTGGGAAATGTTTGAGAGTGCTGATGAGTGAATGTGTGCAAAGTCAGTATAGTGTGAGTTCAGAGTTCGGATGGCCTGGGGATAAAAACTTCTCCTGAGTCTCTCAGTTCTGGCTTTGTGACTACATAGGCGTCTTCTTGATTTCAGCGGTAGGAATAATCCATTGTTAGGATGAGCAGAGTCCTTCAGAATCTTTTGGGCTCTTAGGAGTACTCTTCTGGAATAGATAGTCTTGTAGAGCAGGGAGTTGAGTTCTTATAGTACGTTCAGCTGAGCGCACTACTCTCTGCAGAGTACTACAATCTCTAACTGTGGAGTTCCCATACCAGGTGATGATGCTACCAGTTAGAACACTCTCAACCGCTGAAGTGTAGAAGGCCTTCATGATGGATGTAGAAACTTTGAATTTCCTTAGCTGGCGAAGGAAGTAGAGTCGTTGTCTGGACTTCTTCAGAACATATTGAGTGTTTACAGTCCATGTTAGGTCTTCAGTAATATGGACACCAAGGTATTTAAAGCTTGTGACTCTCTCTACAGGTTGCCCGCTGATCATTAGTGGGGTGTAACTCTGCTGCTGCCTTCTGTAATCCACTACCATTTCCTTGGTTTTATTGATATTCAGTGTCAAGCTGTTAGATTGACACCACTGTGCCACCTCATCAACCTGATCCAAGTAGAGCTGTTCATTGTTGTTACTAATCAGGCCCAAGATCACTGTGTCATCTGCAAACTTGATGATGGAGGTATGACTACTGTTGGCTTTGCAGTCATGTGTGTAGATGTTGTACAGCAGTGGACACAAAACACAGCCTTGGGGAGCACCAGTGCTGATGGTTGATGAGTCAGATGTCAGACTCCCCACTCTAACCACTTGTGAACGGTTGGTGAGGAAGTCAAATATCCAGTGACACAGGGTGGTGTTCAGTCCTAAGGCCTTCATCTTTGTGACCAAGGTGAGAGGTACTATCGTGTTGAATGCTGAACTAAAGTCAATGAACAGCATCCTTAGATAATTCCCATTCCCCTCCTCCAGGTGAGTTAAGGTGGTGTGCATGAGGTTTGAGATGGCATCCTCTGTAGACCTGTTGGCTCTGTAAGCAAATTGGAGGGGGTCGAAGGAGGCAGGGAGGGATGAGCAGATAATGTTTTTCACAAGCTTCTCAAAACACTTCATCACTGTAGACGTCAGGGCTACTGGGCGGTAGTCCTTCAGACATGATGGACTTTTGTTTTTCGGTACTGGAACAATAACAGACTGCTTGAGGCAAGTAGGAACTGTCTCTTGAGCCAATGATGTGTTAAAGATATAAGTGAACACATGAGCTAACTGAGCAGCACTTAGGATTTCAAAACCCTGTTAGAAATTCCATCCGGTCCAGCAGCTTTTCTACAATTAACCCTCCTAAAGGCATTGCTGACATCGACCTCAGAGACACCGAAAGGTGCATCCTCATTTGCTTCACATGCTTCAGCTAGTGCAAGATAGTCTGTGTTTTTCATGTCAAAGCGAGCATAAAAAGCATTAAGTTCATCAGGGAGGGCTTTACTCACATTCATCATAGGAGGGGACTTTCTTTCAAAGCCAGTGATGGTTCGGAGTCCTTTCCACACTCGTGCTGGATCACCCTCCAAGAAATCAGCTTCAACTCTGTCTCTATAGTGCCGCTTAGCATCTTTAATAGCTCTACGTAAACTATAAGATGCTGCTTTGTAATCAGTCATATCCCCTGAAATAAGCCCAGCATTATAAGTCATGGTGCGTGTCTTTAATGCCGTTCTCACTTCTCTATCCACCCATGGCTTCTGGTTAGGGAAGCTTCGGATCTTTACAGTTGGGATGATGGAATCAGTTAGCATATTGATACCTCAATGATACTTCCGTAAAACTCATTGATGTCAGCAGAGTTCGTCTTGAACATCTCCCAATCAACGTTGCTAAGGGCGTCCTGTAGCCTGGCTTCCGATTGGTCAGTCCAGCGCTTGACCTCCTTCGTCACTGGGGGGTCCATCCGACTTCTCTGTTTGTACATAGGCAGTAGGAAAACAGCGGCATGATCTGATTTTCCGAAAGCTGGTAGAGACTTTGCTTTGTAACTGTTCTTGAACTGTGTGTAGCAGTGATCCAGTGTGTTGTCACCACGTGTAGGGAAGTGAATGTGTTGAATAAATTCAGGCATGGACCGGTTCAGATGTACTTGATTGAAATCACCGGCCACAATAAAGCGCAGCTTCAGGGTGCGGTGTTGTTGTCTATTTAACACTTCTTGCAATTCTGAAACCGCAGCATCTGTGTTGGCTTGTGGAGGAATGTAGACAGCGTTGAATATTACCGAAGTAAACTCACGGGGCAGGTAGAAGGGTCGACAGACGATCACTAGATGTTCTAGATGAGGCGAGCAGGACTTTGAGAGAACGGTGACATTTCTAGGATCACACCACTTGCTGTTCGTCATGATGCAAACACCGCCACCTTTCGATTTTCCAGATTCCTCAGTCCTGTCAGAGCGAGCAGCAGTATGGCACCCAGACTTCGGTTCTGTCATTCCATTCCCAACCCAACTCAATGGAATGACAGAACCGAAGTCTGGGTGCCATACTGGACAGATCTGGAATATGCCAGCAAGGAATGCTCACTCCTCCTCAACTGTGGCTGTGTGGTTGCCTGTATGGGCAACTGTAAGTGCCACCGAGCTGGACTTTGCTGTACCACATTGTGCAAGTGTGAGGGAGGCTGTACTAATAATGATGAAGAGTGAAACCAAAAATGTTTGAATAAATACATGATGTTTAAGCAAAGTCCTTTTAGGCAAGTCGCTCCACTCGGCGGCCATATTGCAACGCTTTTTGGGCACTCATCAGGCATCCATTTTGGCAGAAATGCACGTGTGCAAGGCTTGGAGGTAAAATATGGGCCTAGGGACCTGAGTAATATTTCAATGTGACTTTTTCAGAGATATTGACAGTTTATGAGCTAAATATGACTATGATACTAGATTTAAATGGATTTCAAATAAGAAGAACATATCAAAATTGGATTCCTTGTATCAAACAAAGTAGTGAAAATACATTATACAACAATTTAAGACTTGTATCCATGGATTTTTGAAAACCTTAGGCCTATACCTAACACCCTGCCAAAAATCAAAAACTTATCCAGAAGTGCCAAATCTTCATGATTTTTCACATATTCCTTCCCAGCTAACATGAAGGATGGATGTATTTCTTCACAAAAAAATATCAAATAAAAATGGATTGAAAAAAGGTACTAATAAACCAGACATGCTAGAATAGAGACCAGAAAATGGACATCCACAGTCCCTTTCTATCAACACCAGTGATTTTTATAGATAAGGATAGGCTAGATTGTTAACATTTATGTTGTTTGGTCTGTTTTTGGCTGCATACATGAAGGCCAACGTGAGCAATGACTTTCCCTGGTAGTACCGTATTTTCCGGACTATAAGTCACACTTTTTTTCATAGTTTGGCTGGTCCTGCGACTTATAGTCAGGTGTGACTTATATATGAAAAAATATATAATTGAACATGTTTTTAAATGTTAATTTATATTAACTGACATGAACCCTACGTGAAACATTACGCCTACAGCCCCAGAGAGCTCTCAAATGCACAAGTCCTGTGCACTTTCAGTCAGAGATTAGTGCTTGCACTACGCCTGAAACACACGTGCATACCTAAATGTCAAATTATGCAGGGATTCTATTTATAGCCGGGCCTCAGATTTGGACAAATAAAAGCCAGTATAATTTTGTTTCAATTTAACTCATAAAAGAGCTCTTAATATTTTATATTGTTGGTTGGTATTGTTGCCAATGAAAAGTAATTTACACCATGAGTCTCCAACACGTTGCTCTCATTGCTCTCAAGCTAGTCGCATGCCGCACCCTTCTGAGCTAGAGGCTGAAGCCTACATTTAAACACTTTGTTGCTGTCAGGCATCAGCCTATGAATTTTATAAAAAAGTAAATCATGCATAATTTAAAAAATAACTACATTTGGGCTATCTTAGACATCTTTGGCTATTCGGAATAAGGTTTCCCTTGCAGCACAGCACACGAATGAATGAAAGCGCGGATACCTTATCTCGCAATAAGTGGATGGCCATCGAAATTCCCGACACTATGAAACTTAATAGTAAGCCATTAATGCCCCACAAATTTCAGTGGTCATCAGTCCCGATATTTAGCAATATAATCAACAGTCCAAACGTAAATTAAACATCTGCTTTTGATAGCCTACCCATGCCGCTCCAAACGAAAAGTAGGCTATGTCTCACAATAAAACGCAAGAAATAAAGGACTATATTATAGCTGACTCGAATACAAGCCATGGCCAAATAAAGGTGCTGTGCTTTGCGCAGCCTAAATTTGAGGATTTACGAGTCTCCTAAACATCCCTCACCTGTTATCTAGACATGCATGAAAACATTTGAAAACAAAACGCACTGCCATGTAATATTTGATCGCTGTTTTGCTACTAATTATCTTTCGCGTAATGAATACGCACAGAAAGTGAAAGTAGGCCTAATGTGCGCTCCTTGTCTGTAGCTGTCTGTTCACGTCCACAATCGAACGTCAAATAGAGAAGTCATCCATGTTCTCTACGTTATAGCCTAGGCGGTCATGCTTCTGTATTTGCAAAATTCCTGACGGTTCCTGATCGCTTAATGTTTGTTTTCCTTTCCTGTCGATAGCGGTTGATGTTGAAGCACCTAGGCTATAATTTGACTTCAGCGGTGAAAAAGAGAGAGAGAGCAACGAAAGAGAGGCACCCCTAAAGTGGTCCTGCGCGCACGTGTGTGTGTGTGTCTGCATGGGTTTCAATTGAAGTCAGAGTTGGTCCGTCAATAGTCCCGCATTCAGGCCGCTCCATTATTATATTAATGTCAGACAGGGTACAGGGTAAAATGTGTGGGAATCTCTCACATTATGATGGCTAGATTTGCGGGACTTTTATTAGGCCTATTATGCTCAATACTAAGTAATAATTTATTCGCAATACCCATAATTCCGCGCTGGAATTTAGACCCTTTTAAATGTGCATCTTTTTTTCTCTCGCTCTCTCAGAGGTGGCCAGCCAAGCAATTGTTCTTCTGCATGCCAGCCTGTGCCAATATATCGTACAAAATGATTGATTGCATTGCATTCTCCACATTTTTAGCTAAATTTTCATGTACCACATCAGCATTTGTGTTCAGTGATTTTTTTGTAAATTGCTTTACAATTAGCGTCGGGCCTTGTCAGCAGCCTTCGGCTTGCCTCTTGCCACTATTCACTCCTTCTTCTTCATTAACATTCCCTGTAGAATTCTCAATATTTTTGGCCTCAATGTGTACAGTTACATAGTCTGTCTGTTCTTAGTCTTGGATTTTGTGAAATACATTTCTAAATATCACCTGCTTGCTGCAGCTTCGGTCTGCACGTCAATTTAAACCCGCATCTTTTTCTCTCTCGAGCATTTAATCTGCTGCCAGCTTGTATCTCCACATCCTCCAAAATGCTTGATTGCATTGTATTCTCCACATTTTTAGCTACATTTTCATCTATCATATCAGCATTTTTGTTCAGTGAATCTTTTGTAAATTGCTTTACAAATACAGTCAGGCCTATTGGCTATTGCCATGGCTTGCCTCAGCTTAGGTCACGTCCTTTTAAAACCGTCTTTTTCTCTATCGTGAGCATCTGTCGGGCCTATAGGCCTATCGTTTCGGTCACGTCTAAAACTGCATCTTTTTCTCTCTCATGAGCATTTAATCTGCTGCCAGCTTGTGACTCCACATCGCCCAGAATGCTTGATTGCATTGTATTCTCCACATTTTAGTAACATTTTGGTGCACCTCATGGCATTTTCTTTCAGTGAATCTTTTGCTTTGCAATTACCTTCCTGCCCTCCTCTTGGCTGCCTTCACTCCTTCATCTTCATTAATCTTTTTGGCCTCAATAATCCAGTTACATAGTCTCTGTTTTGGTTTTGATTTTGTGAAATACATTTCTAAATAAATGCGACTTATAGTCCGGTGCGACTTATATATGTTTTTTTCCTGCTCATGACGCATTTTTTGACTGATGCGACTTATACTCAGGAGCGACTTATAGTCCGGAAAATACGGTACTCAAGACATTTCTTCAAGGATGGCAGGTCTAAAAATATCTTCTCCATCATCAAGTTATTCAATTAGGCTAAACATGGCCTTAACTCAAAACAGCTTGTAGGCCTACTGTTAGGACTATGTCATTTTAATATGTAAAAGTGTCAAATGCAGCCATACTTAAATTCTGCTTACTGCACGTTTATTATAATATAATATGATAATATTCAATATTCATTATTACAGGTCTACCTATGTGAATGTAATGTAATTGTCGGTTATTCCCGATATCCCTTCATTTACGTGTTAAAATTGAAAATCTTTTTCAAATTTTCTGGGGGTCATGATGGTTCGTTGGTACACACTCCTGACTCTGTGATTGGTTAGTGAACTTAGATTCCTGATTGGCTAACCAAACCTGAGCATCACCATTGGCTTTTCAACAGGAAGTGCCAAAACAGTCTCAAAAGTACTTGTACTTGCAGAAAATTTACTTGTGCGGATGGCAGAGATTCGTAATGGCAGAATAGCTTCGTAATTGAAAGACAGCAACTATGGAAGGTTTAGTACCTGTGGAATATATTTGTAAGTGAAGGACATATGAGTAATACTTAAAATCGTTCATGTTATTTTTTTTTGTTAAAGGGGTGGTTCAGGATTTTGGACATAGGACCTCATTTCCAAGTAAGCAAGTGTGATATTTATCAGTGGAGACCGTTTTCAACACGTTTCATCCAGTCCTTCTAATTGCAGAGTTAGAGGTGCTAGGCTAGCGCAGAAGTCAACGGTATGTGCTAGCCTGCCACTAAAAACAGTCTTACCCACTCCAAAGTACACCCAAGGCAAATAAATTTTAACGCCAGACTATCGATGTAAATGTCTGTATTGATAGTTTTATTTCTAACATTATTCTATCCTTGCATTTCAACGATCGCATTACATTTTGAGGGACTAGTGTCTTAGCAGCGGGAGGAATTATACTTGCTCCAGTTAGTAGTATAAGGCCAAAAGTAAACAGTAAAGCGACACTCAATGGGGATACCTAGTAGTAGCCTTGGTAATATCAGTCCGTCGCTGAGATGCAAAATGACTACTACCAACTTCAGGGAACAAAGTATAACTATTGCAACGCGATGCGAGGGTAGTTGTATTTCTTACACTATTCTATCAACACAGACATTTACATTGATTGTCTGGAATTTGCCTCGAGTGTCCTTTGGAGTAGGTAAGACTGTTTTTAGTGGCAGGCTAGCACATACCGTTGACTTGCGCTAGCCTAGCACCTGCAAACTCTGCAATTAGAAGGACTGGATGAAACGTGTTGAAAACGGTCTCCACTGATAAATATCACACTTGCTTACTTGGAAATGAGGTCCTATGTCCAAAATCCTGAACCACCCCTTTAAATCACAAATCAGTTTTACAGTTACAAATCCTGATAAACACACACACAATACATATGAGACACTTCTCAGCCCTATAGGTGGTGCAAAAGTCTGTGCACCTGTAGAAAATATTTGTAACTGTACGACAGCTTTTTGTGCGTAGAATATTGATTTGTAATTGTAGAATATATTTGTAATGGTAAAATATTTTTAACTGTAGGATGATTTGTAGCTGTAAAATCGGTACCCGTATAATAGATTTGTAAGTGTAGGGCATATTTGTAATATTGACAATGACTTGTACAGATCATTTTTACAGTTACAAATAATTTCTACAGTTAAAAATAGACACATACAAAACATTTGAGTCTAATATTCTTCCATAAAGCACACACTAACCCAGAGCAGTGAGCTGCCTTGCTACAGCGGTGCTCGGGGAGCAGTGGGGGGTTAGGTGCCTTGTTCAAGGGCACTTCAGCCGTTCCTACTGGTCGGGGATCGAACCGGCAACCCTCCAGTTATAGTATATTTAGTATTTAGTTTTGTTAGTTTTTCTACTGTCTCTATTGTACAGTGGAGTTTTGTTATATGTATATACTTATATTTACCCCTTCTGCTGTAAGTGCATGTTGTGTGTGATGTCTGTATGCTACTGAGGCTTTGAATTTCCCCTTGGGGATCAATAAAGTATCTATCTATCTATCTACAAGCCCGAAGCCCTAACCAGTAGGCCATGAATGCCTTTACCACATTTCAATTTCAATTACATTTTAATTATCTTTTTTTCCTTCACAAAAACTGTTGCAAAACAGCAATGTTAACCAGTCTTACGAGTCCCCAAACCAAAGACCTACTTCAAGTTCACCAAACTGCATATGGGTATTTAAGGTGTGTTGTAGGGTGTAGCAGCAAATGTAGAAGGCACTTACTCTAACCCAGAGATTCGATTACCATTCTGTGCTTTCCTCCACACCTCAGTGATGCCCCCTGCTTGGTGAGTTCCCACTATAATCACAGCCAGCTGGCCAGCAAACATCACAATGGTCTGAAACACATCTGTCCAGATGACTGCTTTCAAGCCTCCCTGTCATTACAGAAAATCAGAAAATACAAGATATATAGAATAGGCCATGGGCCAGAGGGAGGTACCCCCCACACACACACACTTTCCAAGGAAGCAATTATTTCTAAAAGGAATTTAAATGTTAACATTGAAAATGTTGGGATACACTACCTATTTCAGCCCCGTTAATAGGGGGCGCGACCCATGTAACTTTTGGAGACTAATATATTGTCTGAATAAAAGCCTGAATTGTATCTGTGTTTTCCTCCAAAAATGTGTAGGCTACTTTAAATGCGTCAGATGATATTGGTCACTCCCACTGACTGCTGTGATGTGATTTGTTCATTTGACACTCCCCTAATTACTAGGTATTTACCTAGTAAGTACGTGGAAAGTTTTGGCATGTTATAAGTATATTTGGCATGTTATAGGTATAAGTATAAGTATATATACTCTTTTGATCCCGTGAGGGAAATTTGGTTTCTGTATTTATCCCAATCCGTGAATTAGTGAAACACACTCAGCACACAGTGAACACACAGTGAGGTGAAGCACACACTAATCCCGACACAGTGAGCTACCTGCTACAGCGGCGCTCGGGGAGCAGTGAGGGGTCAGGTGCCTTGCTTAAGGGCACTTCAGCCGTTCCTACTGGTCGGGGTTCGAGCCGGCAACCCTCCGGTTACAAGTCCAAAGCCCTAACCAGTAGGCCACAGCTGCCCCCTAAACAGTAAAAATCACCACAGATAACATGAGGGTACAGAAACTACTTGTGAAATACTAAGAAACACCTAAACTATTACCTAGTAAGTATGTGAAAAGTTTTGGTATATTATTAGGTAATTACCACAGGTAACATGAAGGTAAGTACAAAGAAACTACATGTGAAACACTAAGAAACACCTAAACTATGACCAATACATTTCACAGCATTACTGGATAATTAGCCTACTACAGGTAAGTAAAGAGAAACTACAGAAACAAATACCAAGAAAAACTTCCACTATTACCTATTACCTTATGAGCGGGTTAAGCTGGTAATAACTCAAGATAGAATTGTGTACTTTCCATGAAAGTAAACAAGTAGTTCTTAGAAACACATTCTGTATTACCGATCATTGGAAGGTACAATTTTAATTATTCCAGGCTTATGTTAGTAAAAGCCCAGGTTTAAGAATGTTTTATCGAGAAGTTATAATAGAACTTTATAATAAATTAGGCGTACTTGTCATAATACTTGTCCACCGGTACACCCCATTCATAATGGGTATATTCAATGTACCTACCTGGTAACTTCTGAAACAATTGTATTTTCTTAAATACTGTCTTTTCTCCTGATGTTTTTAGAATTTACTCAATATGTAAACAGTAAATTGAAGCCATGTTTGTTTCCATAGTCTTACCTGGGTTTTACCATATAATATTTAAGAGAAATTAATTGAATTAAATCTGCAAAATCCTCTGCAATTAAAACAAACTTGAACCATGTATGTTCTGGCACATTACCAAGTTAAACATGGTAATTTATCGAATAAGTAAGATGAAACTGGGTAACACTTTATTTTAATGTGTCGTTGTTACAGTGTACCTACCTAATTAGGTACAGTGGTACAACCTGTGTAACAACATGTACTATCAGGTACTATCATTGTACTTGCATTATGTATTTGTGGGTACCTACATATAGTTGTTACATTGTAATACTGAGTGCTTTTACAAAACTTTGCCAATTTGCCTAAATTTTCATCAGAGGCAAAGAGCAGACCTGAGACCTGCTGGATGGGGTACATCTGGTCATGATAGATTTGATATACAAAGACAATAAGGCCTTGACTGGAGCTAAGAATGGTTTGTCTATCAAATCTATCATGACCAGATTTACCCCATCCAGCAGGTCTCAGGTCAGCTCTTTGCCTCTGATGAAAATTTAGGCAAATTGGCAAAGTTTTGTAAAAGCACTCAGTATTACAATGTAACAACTATATGTAGGTACCCACAAATACATAATGCAAGTACAATGATAGTATCTGATAGTACATGTTGTTACACAGGTTGTACCACTGTACCTAATTAGGTAGGTACACTGTAACAGCGACACATTAAAATAAAGTGTTACCTGAAACTGTACTGTAAAATGAAGCCTTGCTTGTTTCCATAGTATTTCCAGGTTCTTACCATACAAGTTCTAACATACAGTATGAATCATTTTCACATGAAATCAACACATATTTCCACCATGTACATCCTGCATTATTACCCAGTTAAACATGGCTATTTACCAAATAAGTTAGCTGAAACTGTACTGTAAAAGGAAGCCTTGCTTGTTTCCATAGTATTACTAAACTCTTACCATATAAGACTGACTACATTTATAAGTTATAAGTGAGAATGATTCTATTTTGCATAAAATCAACATTTATACCATAGCTACATATTCTGCACGACAGCCATTATGACATGACATAGCAAAAAAAAGCATTACAGAGAAATATTTTATAGTGACTTTTTATTTTACAGCCTATGTTAGAATGACTTTAAAAAACAATTTAACAAAGGCAAATGCTAGCCTCGAAACAATAAAGTAGGTTAAGTAACGTTATTCACGGTACCAGCTGGCTACGTTATAGGCGACCCGGTCGCGACGTTGTGGCAATTTTAATCATGGCACCAAATAAAAAAACTTTTGCGAGTGATCATAGCACAACTTTGTGGTATTATTCATTATTCACGGTGCCAGCTGGTTACGGCGACCATAATACGACCATATCAACATATGTTGATAATATATGGTGTTGGTTTAGAAAAAAGCCTAGAGCGCCCTCTCACGTCTGTAGACGGTAATGTTTCATGTAGGGTTCATGTCAATTCATACTGACTAACATTTAAAAACATGTTAAATTATATATGTTGACATATAAGTCGCCAGCCAAACTATGAAAAAAAGTGTGACTGCAGTCTGGATTGAGTGCTGACGTGGGGAGCTCTGATGGCGACGTCGGGAGCCATGAAGCAACAAACGGTCCTTGCTAAAGCCACCGAGCTGCTGATCAGCAGGAAGATTGCCCATCATGACTTCAGACTGTTGTTCTTCCGGTGCTCTGCTCTCCAGACTGCCAGTAAATTCTCTGAGTTGGTCAGTGAAAGAACTTTGTTGGTCTTGCATTGGCAGTTTCACGCGGGTCATCATTGCCCTTTTCAGCCGGTTGGAAATTGGACTAATTTTAACATGATTATTATTATTATTTTATTTATTTATTTTCAATTTACTGTGTTGTCTGTCTTGTATGTCTTAGTGTCACGGAACGCTGGCGACTACGCCCGCTCAATCCCGCATCTTTGTGTTTGTTATTTTTAAATGTGGTGTCATGTGGTGTCAACGCTGGCTTACTTAATTACCGCTCTGTCTGGCATTTTTTTGTCTTATTGTCTTTTGTTTTTTGTCAATGTCTTGTATGTGGAGCGCTTTGGGTTGCACTTTGTGCATGTTAAATGCGCTATACTAAATAAAACTGACTGACTTGACTTATAGTCCGGAAAATACTGTACTTTATTTGTCCTGTAGGAAATGTATCCTCTACATCGGCGTTTCCCAAATGGCGGCCCACAAGAACCAAATGAGTAGTCCCGCCGACATGTGTGTGTCTGGCATGTGCGGACAAAAATTATATTATTAATTAATTAATTAGTATTAATAAAGAGAATCCTTACTGAGAATCCTCACTGATTCTGTTATATGCGTCATATTTCTCATTCAAAATAGCAGAGTAATGCAAGTGATAGAAATAAAATAGGGGCATCCGACTAAAGGTCTGCTCTAAATGTTGTGTTACATCGCGCTACACACCACAGCACACCAACGGCTTCACGTCATGTAGGCCTACGGTCAGGATATTCCAATTGAAAATAATGTAGCTTAACTGATTTTATCGCTAATGCTTGCTCGCATCTTTTGTAGGACTTGGTGAGACGAGGTAAATGATAACTACGGTAATACATTTGGAACCGTCTGTAAGATTGTGGCCAAAACTGGTACTACAATCCTTTTCAAATTAGAGCGGTATATCCCCTCCCCCTCCCCTCTGACTGGCAGAGCTGGCAACCCGGATAAGTAGATAGGTGGATGGTGGCGCATCAGGCCAAAACACAACATGACAACATCAACATCAGTTGAGGGCTGCAACTTCACTTTTTAAATGACAATATCCTGGCTGGACTACTGTTGTCAGTGATAAGTATTTGAAATTAACATGATTTCTTAATGTCTAGTGACATATCAGGGCCATTTTATGATTAATTGAAATACATTTCTTACATACGGTTCCTTTAAGCAATGTGCCAAACACATTTATGCAAATTAAGCACACTGGTAACGTTAACTCTTAATGGTATCAACATATAAACATGGCAGGTGTGTAAGGATTTATATTAGCCTATCTCATTTTGCCAACACGTGTAAATGTGATACATTCCATGGTTAAATAATTTGTGATCTCACACTATCTAGCAAGGTAAACGCAGAATCATAGAAAGCTAAAGAATTTGGTATAGCAACAATGAAATCTACTGTAACCTAGCAAACTATGCAACAGAATCCATTCTAAAATCTTTAGCAATCTCATTATCTCTGAACATATTATGACACAGTCCATTTGTATGGGTTGTTTTCACATCCATTATCTTACATTGACATTGGCCAAATATTTTCAGATTTTTAAAATGTTAAGTTCCATGTTGGTCATTCCTGTAATTTTCTGATGTTTTGGTTTTTGCCCTATACCAGAATCCTTTTAGTATCAGCATCAAGATAATTTGAGCAGGTATCATATTGTCGCAATGTCGCTATTTTGCTTTCAGAGGTGAATGCTTTGGCCCTTGATTTGGCATGCTTGACATAATTTGGCCCTTGGAGCAGCGACTGCAAAGGCTCTGTCGCCCTTTTGCCTTAGCCGAGAGCTGAGGATGTGGAGAAGGTCTTTGTTGCCAGATCTAAGACACCTGGGGGCTGAATGGGGGTATATAGGGGTTTGTTTGGCTCTCAACGAAGGCGGTCGCATTTTCTTTCCCTCTCTTCCCCCTTACCTTCCCTGCTTTGCTCCTTTTGTCTCGTCTAGTCTACTGTCTTATACTCCAAGAAACTCTCTCCGCACTGCTCTCCAAACTTAAAATCATGGATTTGATCAACTGGTCTCTCAACACTTCTCGACGAGAAGCTTGGGTTCAGGGGAACTTGATGGATACTAGGATGATAACATCATGGAGAAGCTCACGGCTTTGCAAAGGCAATTGGATCGATTCGGAGACCAGAATGGACTAAGGGAGTAGTCGTGTAAATTGAAATGCGGCTACCAAACAATCCCAATTTTATCTGCTTTTGGCCCCCTCAACCAGCACTGGCCTCGGCCAAGCAGTGAGATGCTCTTGTGTTCCTTCCCCCACTTCCCACAGACACCTGCTGATTGTTGACTCTGTCTGGGACCTGATCAAGGCTGTCTCAATGGCAACTGGCTGTGTTATCGCTATGACAATCCTGCGGACTGAGGCACTAAGATTGTGATGCCAGGCGAAGCGACTCTTCAGGCCTACACATACACTAACTCCTACACATATATACAGATATGCAGTCACTACCCCCAGTCCCTCGCCGCTTTGTACTTCCAGTCTGACAAGCGGGTCTGTCTGTGTCCAGCGCTGACATGGCTGCAGGAACGGGTGGCTGCCCCTGTTGCAAGTCGTATGGGGTCATTCCATGTCAATTCAACCAGGGCCCACGCACTTAGGTCTCAAAAAATGTTTGTCAAAGTTCACAAGCCCACAGCGCAAGAACTAAACCATGTAGGAGGCTCAAATTTTGCATGCTGGTACATAAATTGGAATAGTATGTAGCAAAATCGTCACGTTTGGTCTGGATAATCCTGCATTGCCATAGCTGTCCCTCAAAGTTGATACAAATTTTATTGGAGTTTTTGGCTGGGCTCTGTTTAAGCCTTCAGAAGACATATTTGTACTCAACATAGGCTCTTGATTTATTTTCCTTACTGAGATAAGTAGAAACACTCTCACAAAAAACAATGAACAGAACATAAATTCCTTCAGGGTCTGAACAGCAGACTTTACAAGTCTAAAAAATCATTTTGGTTCTCATTTTCAGAGCACCCAAACACCTTGTGGGAATATACAAAGATTTTTTAAATATTTTTTTCTTTATTCTCCATGATCTTTTCTTTTTTTAAAACACCAATTTGACTTGTCTTATGCAAATCTTTCTTTTTCACTTTCCACCCTGAACATGGGCAA
Organism: Alosa alosa; assembly: GCF_017589495.1. Lineage (NCBI taxonomy): Eukaryota > Metazoa > Chordata > Actinopteri > Clupeiformes > Clupeidae > Alosa > Alosa alosa. Next base: position 987,244 of record NC_063196.1, on the reverse strand, counting down.
AATGCACCATTGACATCAATATGTTTTGTATAGAGCTACCACAGGTTACTTTCAACCTGGTTAATACAACCACAGGTATGAAGACTTGCGTTTCGCTTTGCTCCACATTGCGCCCGGAGCACAATAAGGCCCTAAATGAGATTTGACATGAATTAAAACATGATCAAGATTTATTTAAAACTCTATAAAGGCCTACGCACACGGCCGGCGACACGATGGCGACTACGCCGCTCCATCCGGCATCTTTTGTCTTGTTGTTATGTGTCTTGTTTGTGGAGCGCTTTGGATTGCACTATGTGCATGTTAAATGCGCTTTAAACATAAATCTGACTTGACTTGACTTGACTTATGGCAGACGACCGGCAAAATGGAATAGAATCTATTGAAGTGAATGGTGCAACGCACACAGCAAGTGGAACGATACAGTGACCGTTGCTGTCGCTCGACCCTTTTCTATTTTTCAGGGCGTTTTCGATACGTCATATCAATGGGACTAAAATAGCTAGTGCATCCCAAAAATCTCAATTCAAATTCAGCATATCAATATCTAGAATTCTCCAAAAAAAACTTTCATTGGGAGGTGGGTTGGGGTGGGGTGCATTGTAGCTCCCTATGGCCAATGGCCAAGAAGATACTGGGTGAAAACAATGCATTTTAAAAACTGATCAATACTTACAAGAGTTGTATACAATGTGCAGACTAAACCCATGGCTAGCACAGCTCCCCAGAGATCAAATCCTGTCACTATATAAACACAGAGTTCAAACATTAGAACAGTTCTTAATAAAATGGCAATGAACAGTATCATTTTCTCAAGAGTGTGTTCCATTTTCACCTGCATTAAGAGCCAGTGCAGGGGCATACAGGACAACTCCCATGTAAATTACCTACAGTAGCAAAACATCATGAAAATATTAATAGCAAAACACCATGTGTTTTACAAAATTTACAAAAAACAAAAACAAATGAGAATTGCAAAAAAACAGTCACCATCTGAAAAATGAAAGTCACTGTCCCACAGATGCGGACTGTTTTGTTGAATCGCAATTCCAGGTACTGCAGCAGACAAGAGACATAAGGGAAAAAATATCAGCAAAACAGGAGCATCAACTATTTACCTCCCCATCAGCATACTCCCAGATCTATCAGTGTGGTTAATTAATCAAAACTCCGGGAAGAAATCTCTGACCTTTCTCTTTCTGCTAACCATATCTTCCAGCCAATGCCATCGAGGAGGCGCTATAGATCTCTGTCTGCTAAAATATCCTGATTAAAAAAACATTTTCACCCACTACACACTTTTGTTGCAAATGCTGTCTTAAGAGTTCATCTTTGACATCATATTGCACTGTAGATTGTCTGTTGTGCTAATCATTGTTGCTAATGTCTAATGTCTATGTTTCTGACACTGAATTTAGCTGTGTCAAAAGCAAATTCCACCAACCTCGGTCGTGTGGTCATATGATTATGATTCTAATGTGATTTAACACAGAGATGCATAAAACATTTTAATAACTTATTATTAAAGCTAAGCTAAGATTATTTCTTAGCTTAGTATTTCTTCTTACAGACTTCTTAAAAGTAAATGTACAACTACATGTTAAAACAGTCTTAACAGAAACTGTTCTGCACCAACCGTCATACACTCCACAAACAACATTAAGGCTTTTGAATTTCTGGTACCTCATAAGCACTAGACAGGCGAAGACGGTAGAAAACAGGGATGAATATGTGTGCAGGAATGAGCAAACCCAGGAAGTAAGAGCACCCCAAGAACCAGTACTGGGTACCATGGGTGTAGACTTCTGAGGGGGCCCCCAGAATGGCAACAGCAGACTGGAAAGTGGCTAGCAGGGATAGTGAAACAGGAAAGCAACTCATGCTGCGGTCAGCCAGAAGAAATTCCTGTGTGGTCCGTTGACGTCCACCAGAAAATGCATAAAACAGCCCAATCCCAGTGGAGGCCACCAGGAGGATGACAAAAATCACGTAATCCAGTGTGGTAAAGTGCATCTGGACCACATCTCCCATGATGTCTAATGTCAATGGGAACACCTGCACAGTTTGAATTCAAGACTATTTCCCTGAGATTACAAACATTTGATCCTCTTCAAAAGCCTCTGAAGACTCCGTTCTGAAAAAAAAGTTAAAATGCAAAAAAGTTCAAACAAGTTAGATAAAATAACATTTACAATAGGTATACTATATATTAGAATGGCTAACTGATTAACAACTAGCTAACAAAGCTGTAAAGGAGACTTAAATCTGCTGACAGACTGTATCTCCTTCTATCTGACTCTTGTGTGGAAACTGTGATACCAACAAAACAGGTCAAGATATATCCAAATGACAAGCCTTGGGACACCAAGGACCTGAGACACTGCCTAAATAACAAGAAAGCAGCGTTTCTGCAGGGAGACAGACACAGAGTCAAAGAGCTGAAGAGTGAGCTGAGAAGGAAGACCAGACTGGCCAAGCTCCATTATAAAAACAAAGTGGGGAACAAATTCACCACTGACAATGCAAAGGAAGCAAGGCAGACTTATATTCTTAACTTCCAGCCCCATTTTGAGTTTTTTGCCCGACATTGCACATCATCTACTTAGGATGCTCACTGCTCCCACATACTTTGGCCCATTATCAAATGCTTAACCTTTTTGGAAACTTAGACCCAGCAGAATTCACAGAAACCGTGTGAGAATTCACATTAACTGTGTGATGTACTGGCAACGAGTTACAGAGGCTTGAATGTTGTTTTTTCTTTGATCCGGTAGCATACATGAAATGAAGCATAAACACAACAAATCAAGAAATATATTTTTGCTGTTCCTTTAAATTAATTCTTATAGGTCTGTAACATTTGTAAAACACCAAAAAATATATAGAATTTTCTCTGCTAAGAGAAAATATAGAATATAGAATTTTCTCTGCAAAGATATGGTTAGTCAACTACCCTTGATGTAACTGTTATGATAAAAGCCATAATAAGAGTCGGGAAAAAGGGTAGTTAGGTGAGGATGACCTAAAGGTTTCACTATAGACGCAAAAGCAAGCTTTATAACTTACCAAGACAAAACTGATATTTAACGTAGCAGTGGCCTCACACTGAGAAACTTAGGCTTTGCCAGACAAAAAGCCAATAAATGTTCCCCTTTCCCCCATTTTCCCCAAAATCTGTGAATCCACTACACTTTTCCCATTTGTATGTTCTTTCCCTTAACATTCACTGATTAAAATATCTTCTTGTGGTTGGTTGAATTGAAAATGAAAATACAGCAGTTCTTACCTCGGGATACTGAGCAGACCATTAAATGACAAAACAAGGAGGTCTACTTCTTCTCATGATGTACACTTATTAACCTGGGCATGGGAAGCAGCATTTCAAGGTAACTAAACAGTACCAGATGGGCTGGTGGGTGTTTGCAAAATTTGCATAAACGTAGGTGGTCCAAGATAGCTTTCCCCTAAAAAAGTAAAAATAGAATAGTTTATGACATGGTGCAAAACATGATTTCCTGTGCTACCTGACTGACAACTAATAATCATTCCATAAAACTATGATTAAGTGTCTATCCATGCCATGTAACTACTATTGTAACCAAATGTCACTAAGTACTCCCTGGAACCTCCACACACTATCATCGAATGTAATACAACCTGGGAGTAAAGGGAGTGTAAATACCATTGTGTTAAAAATGAACTTCTGGACTCTGTACTGCCAATAGTCTTGAGCCCTGATCAGACACTGGAAAATAAGTCACGTTCCAAAAGTTTCACATGCACATAACTAGGGTTGAAGGTTAATTGCACTCATCTAGTGAGGGTTGCATATCTACACTTTGGTGTGTTTCAAGGTCAGATTGTAAGGGTGTACCAGATACAAGGTATTAAAACTGCACATGAATGAAAAAAAAAACATCAATCAAAATTCCAGGCGAAAGCGGTAGATTCATATAATGCCTGCCAGGTATCACTCCCTACAAGTACTATACGCATCATGATAAATCATATCACAAAAGTCATGTATGATAAGAGTATCATGATAGTACTGTTGGAAGTCATTAATTTAGTAATTACAAAGGAATTACCATATTTTCCAGACTATAAGTCGCACATTTTTTCATAGTCATAGTCAGGTGCGACTTATATATCAACATATATATCATTTAACATGTTGTTAAATGTTAATTCCTGCTGACTGACATGAATCTCTGCATTAACCAAGGTAACATTACCGTCTACAGCCATGAGAGAGCACTCTAGGTTTGTGACTCACTGGCTTATGTTAATTTAGCCTATTCAGCTTCCCAGGCACTTCCCATGTTCAACACAGCCAACTGCTAGCATTTCGCTAATCGCTAGCATCTAGTTCTTGGTCTTGGATTTCGCGAAATAAATTTCTAAATAAATGCGACTTATAGTCCACTGCAACTTATACATGTTTTTTTCCTCTTCATGATGCATTTTTTTGACTGAGTATGGAAAATACGGCAAGCTTTTTATTCAACCACCTTTCATATAAAAAAAAACATCTGAAATGTATTTGCCACTGTAGTCCAGAGGTGATAAGTATAACTATATATACTTTTTTGATCCCGTGAGGGAAATTTGGTCTCTGCTTTTAACCCAATCGGTGAATTAGTGAAACACAAACAGCACACAGTGAACACACAGTGAGGTGAAGCACACACTAATCCCGGCGCAGTGAGCTGCCTGCTTCAACGGCGGCGCTCAGGGAGCAGTGAGGGGTTAGGTGCCTTGCTCAAGGGCACTTTAGCCGCGGCCCTCTGGTCGGGGCTCGAACCGGCAACCCTCCGGTTACAAGTCCAGAGTGCTAACCAGTGGGCCACGGCTGCCATTTGATTGAGCTGTTTTTAAAAGATCAATGTGCAGAAACCTCCTGCAAAAACACATTGAAATACAGCTGCAGGTAGCAATGTGGTCAAATCCCAATCCTCCCCCACCTTTCTTATGCAGCCCTTGCCCAATCCTCCCCCACCTTTCTTATGCAGCCCTTGCCCCCATACATGCACAAATAGGCTGACACCAGACATAATTTCACTGCATTTCTTACTTCCAGTAACTATATGCATGTGACAATAAACTTCCTTGTATCCTTGTATCCTTGTACTAGACATGTGTAATGTTTTAAATAGGCTACATCAATACAATATATAATATGTGAAGTGAAACTGAAAAGGCCATAATAACCTTTGACTAGTTTTAGGCTACTTATTGTTAAATTGCAATGTGAGCGGCAGCCAGCAGGGGAGGATACGTCGGCAGGATTATTTAGAGGCCGTGCTTTTCCGTGCCAAGTATGTTTTAAAATGTAACGTGATTTTAAAATTGACCCTTCCAAGGTCCTTCCGCCCTCCTTAGTTACTGTTCCTAGGACTGTCAAGCTTTTGCACCCTGCACATCTATTACATAAGGGGAGAACCGAGACTTTTTAATGAAAAGTTTTTCGCTAGCTATTGCACAGTCCTATTGCATGGCATGCATGCCACACAAGATTTTCAGCGCTATTGCTAGTAGGCTACGGAGGAGAAAGGGCCCGTGAGCTAAAGCAATTGTTTTTCAGTCTTTGAACAATCATGCACAAACCATATGGGATGACACAGAATAGCAACATAACTTTTGCAAAGATATGCTTCCATTGGTTACATCAGAAGAGCAAGCTTTTTTCTTTTACTGTCTATGCGTGCAAGTAGTGTGTATGCAGTGTAGTGTGTTGAATGAGAAAAGGATTCGGAGCCAAAGGCAAAAATTTAACCTAGCTACAATTTGTAAGGTATCACCAATATCAAGTAAATGTTACAGATGTATGGTCTACAATTAAGTAAGGGATAATGTATAGAACGCCGGTTATTATGGGGAAAATAAGTCCCGACAGGGCAAACCGGTCTTGTTTCGCCCTGAAGGGACTTATTTTCCCATGATGACCGGCGTTCTATACATTATCCCGCTTATTATACGGCTACTTGCCAAAACGAAAAAATAAACTCCATGATATGTCTCTTTACACTTATTTGTTACCGTTTCGTCGTGGCTTTTGCTGAGAAACAAATAGTTAGCAACACACGCTGAACTTGAATCAAACATTCTTTAGAACACAGCTGATCAACCGTCTGCTTTCAGTTTTGTGCAAGTTCCAAGCACAAACTCCGTTGCAATTGACAGCGGTCATTCTTGTTTTCAGAGGTCCTTTCCCAAGAAATAATGACCGCTAGAACTTTCGGAAATCCCATTCAAGTCAATGGAGCATTCTACTTGCATTGTGAAGAGCCGTATAATAAATATCTATTAAAAATGTCACAATGGAGGATGTTTTAGAGCGTGATCTGCAGGCGACTTTTTGGTTTGGCTATTTTTAGAAAGTGCACTGCAGATGACTCATAGGAGTCCCGTGGGCACCGTGTTGGAGACCCCTGGGCTATGGTGTTTGTTAAAATAAAAAAAGATCAAAATTTGGATTTCTCGATGCACATTGCCTACCTTGGCACTGACCCCACTGCACGTCACTGGTCCACACAGTTTTTGGTGTATCTAAATCAAAGCACTGAGATATCATAACATTGCTGATGAAATCCATCTGATAATTTTTTGTAATGCTTGCTCTGAAGATCATTTGTATGGAACTCGACTTCATCCAAGGACTCTAACGGTACCTCATTTTTGAAAATCGGACATACGGGTCAAAAGTTAAACATACGGACAACTACTATATATTTATAGGCTGTTGCTAGGTTAATTAGCATGGTTGCTAAGGTGTTGCTAGGGTACATGTGGTGGTTGCTATGCTAAATAACGTGGTTGCTATGGTGATTGCTAGGTAGTCATGTTGGTTGCTATGGTGGTTGCTAGGGTCACATTATAGTGGTGGTTGCTAGGTTGTTGCTAAGGTAATTAAGATGGTTGCTAGGGTAATTGAAGTGGTTGCTATAGTGTGCTAAATAACGTGGTTGCTATTGTGATTGCTAGGGTAGTCATGTTGGTTGCTATGGTGGTTGCTAGGGTCACATTATAGTGGTGGTTGCTAGGTTGTTGCTAAGGTAATTAAGATGGTTGCTAGGGTAATTAAAGTGGTTGCTATAGTGTGCTAAATAACGTGGTTGCTATTGTGATTGCTAGGGTAGTCATGTTGGTTGCTATGGTGGTTGCTAGGGTCACATTATAGTGGTGGTTGCTAGGTTGTTGATAGGGTAATTAAGATGGTTGCTATGGTGTTGCTAGGGTAATTAGGAGGGTTGCTAGGGTGTTGCTAGGGTACATATGGTGGTTGCTATGCTAAATAATGCGGTTGCTAGGCTATCATGTTGGTTGCTATGGTGGTTGCTAGGGTCACATTATAATGGTGGTTGCTAGGTTGTTGCTAGGGAAATTAAGGTGGTTGCTAGGGTGTTGCTAGGGTACATTTGGTGGTTGCTATGCTAAATAACGTGGTTGATATGGTGGTTGCTAGGATTAAAGCCAAACCATGTGTATACAGGTCATGTACATGGTCTACTGTGGATCTACAAAGATCTGTTTGACATGGATTGGCTTCAAAAAAGATGTGACAGCGCGGACATGACTTGTATACACATGGATTGACATGGATTAACTGCTTAATGCTGTGAAATCTCTATTTTAATTGTGTGTTTCCAATGGCATGGAACTCGGCTTCATCCAAGGATTCCAGCGGTACCTCATTTTTGAAAATTGGACATACGGGTCAAAAGTTACATTCACACAACTTCACAGACACAGACAGACAGCCCAGCCCAGCTTCATAATTATTCAGCTGCCAGATTGCTTAGAACTATATTATTACTGTTATACTGTTCTTCCTAGGCTTCTTGTTCTTCTTCATCATCTTATTATTATTATTATTATTATTATTATTATTATTGTTCCGCTTACCACTTTTTCTGTAAGCTATTCAGCTTGACCCATTAAACTTAGAAACTTCATTCAAACTTTGTAACATAGGTATTTTAAAGCAACTTTCGCCAAAATGCATCCAAGGGTGTTTTTGTGAATGTACCCGAGTCAAACTTTCGTTTAAAAGCATAATTACGTCCAAAGCACCACTTTTAAGCTTGTCCGTGTTGTCGTTTTCGGGTCAAATGGCCTTCTGAATGGGAATCGTAGGGGTACTATTTTGATACATGATCGCGTCAAAATCGCTATTTTTAAAACACTAAGAAGGCTCGACACAACCTTGATCAAAGTATCATCGGTGTTTTTTCACATGAACTTGAGCATTGAGAAAGGTTTTGGAAAACTCACTCCTTGACTGGCAAGATGGCGGCGAGCAGAAAAACCAAGTGATTTGAGGCCAGTAAACACTCATTTATCTGCAGTGACCATTTTAAAGAAGATGACTTTGACAGAACTGGACAGAATATCAGGATCAGAGACGGAGTTATTCCATCTGTCTTCCCTTTTCCAGCTCACCTTCAAAGGGTACAGTTTGAACTAAAGTGAATTATGGTAAAGTAAAAGGTTTTTTACGTATGTTATTATAACCAGTAAGCGTGTTTCTATCCAACTTCCTAATGTGCCTTTTAATTTATTTTGTTTTGCTGATGCCAAAAGTTTCGCCAACAACTCTGTAGGCCTAGTCGGCACACGTCGCAAGTTTATACAAATAGTGCAGTGCCCGTCCAAACATGCCATTTATGTAACCCGTAGCCCAATTACATGCCTGCAGATATGATTTAAAAATAGAATGATAGGGAAAAACATCATTCCGGCTAAGCAATAATGAATACTGAATATTATATTAGCCTGTAATTAATGTGCAATGGCTATAATGGCTTTATATTTAATGGCTTTATATTTAAAGGCTATAATGTTTATTGTTAAGCTTATTGAATAACTTCCTGATACTGAAGACAAACCATTTTGTGGAATGATGCATCATCGTTTGAGATTTGCAACGATGTGACTCAAAAACAGTCTTTGGTAGCATAAGTGATGTCGCTCTGTCTGCCACTTGTTGTCTAGCTGTGGCACGTCTTCTGAAACGTTGTTAAATTCAGGACCATTAGCACTTTAGCACTCGTTTAAACTGACCACAAGGGGTCTCTCAAATACTAGCCTCCTATATTCAGAGCTGTCTATATAGAGCAGTGTTTCTCAAAAATGTGGCCTGTGGACCACTGGTGGTCTGCAAACTATCTCAAGTGGTCTGCGAGCAGATGTGGTAAAATATAATATAGATGAGTTGTTTGCAATATTGAACCAATTTGTATGTAAATCCAAATAGTTCTGCAACACTGCCTATGTAAGCTACGCCAGTTTACATTATATGAATCCTCTGGCAAGTAGCAAAGACAATAAACAAGGTGGTTCATTGAGTAGGCCAATTGTATAATATACTGTTTTTATTGGTTAAGTGGTCCTTGGTCTAAAAAAAAACTTTATGAAACGAGTGCCCCGCATGGATTATTCTCTGTACATTCTAATGATGATTGGTAGTTGTAGTTTAACTATTATATATATATCCTCCAGAATTATTGGCACCTCTGCTAAAGTTGACTAAAAAGAAAATCATCTTTTGGAAATTGATCTTAATGCCTTAAGCAAAAAAATGAGGAAATATCCAACCTTTAAGGACACCAATTTTCTTTGTGAATGAATAATGTATCATAAATAAATAAATAAATACATGTTCTTCCTTAATATACAATAATAATAATAATAATAATAATAGAGGCAAGCAGATTTTGATTCTTAAAGGTGCTCTAAGCAATGCTGGGTAACGTCACTTCTGTTGACAAAACAGAGAGCTAGCTCGCTACTCGCATCTCGTCTGTGATTTGCTGGAATAGTTTGTTGGAAATGTTTTCATGGGCTAGGTTTGCCCAGGTTGTTTTTGTTGTCATTTTTGGAGCCTGGTCTGTCCACAGAGATCATGTTTTTTTACAGTGTATTCAGGACACAGACAGCTAGCGGTTGGTTAGGTGATGTTTGCAGTAAGTGACATAAAATGTTTTAGCCTAAAAAACGCATAGCATCGCTTAGAGCACCTTTAAAGGCCATTTATTTCATGGATCCGGGATACTATGCATTCTGATAAAGTTCCCTTGGCCTTTGGAATTAAAATAGCCCCACATCATCACATACCCTTCACCATACCTAGAGATTGGCATGGTTTTATTTCAGTTAGCCCAGGGCTCCAGATTAACTTTTTGCATTGGTGCGCCTAACTGTTTTTATTTAGGTGCACCAGCACAAAATTTAGGTGCACCCACATTTTTTATCTGGTCACCTTTTAATCGCTCTCCATATACATTTATCTGAGTTGTTGACAGAGTATGAACTGGGAATGACCGTATTGGGCGAAACAGTAGCCCTACTTTTCTTAACAAAAAAACTCTATGGGTCTATTGTCTTCATTTTTTGTTGGCTGTTTTGTCACGTTTATTTCCTTTATCCGTTGCTGATTCTCTGGTGCTCAGGTCGCCAATCAGAGGCAAAGACCCGCCCCATCTCTGTCTCTGGTTTAGACCACGATATGATCCTACCATGAGTGTGAGTTCAGTCAAAGGTAGTGTTGTCACAATACCAAAATTATTGTTTTGATACAGTGAAAGAATTGTATTAAGAAGTGAAACCAAGTGAAGAATTTGAAGATGCTTCTTAAAAATTTGATTTGATTTGGGGGCTCCCACCACCTTGACGCCAGTGGCTATCCTAGACTCTGCTCAATCCTCCACACACACAGAAAATGATGGCTTATGTCATATGTTTGTAATAAGGTATTGTTTTGTTTCTAATTTCAGGGTATTGTGATACTTTTCCAGTACCAAGGAAACATTTTAGAGGCCGTTTACACGACACCGCCGGGTGAATTTTCTCTTACCGTTTTCACACCTTTAACGACTCCGGCAAGAAAAAACCTTGCGTGTACACACAGAGGTGTAACCGGCTAAATGTGCTGTAGTGCATATGCCAGACCAGTCGATGGCGCCGCTGTGCAGAAGCTTCGCGATAATTTCGCGTGAATCGCATAGAAGAAAACATTGTTAAAACTATTATGTCTATGGTTAAAACCGTTTGTTAAGCCAGAGAATGTCTAATAAGTGCTCTGGTTAAGCAAGTCGCATGAAATAAAGAGACTACAGACAATTCGGTTTTCAATTCAACTGTTAAACTAATAAAGTTCATTTTCAAGGTATGTGACTGCTATGTGAAATTTCAAATGCTTAGCCTACGCATTGCATTAGGTCTGAGCACCACTGGAGAAAACACTAACATGCAGTAAGCTAATGTTTAACTAAGTTAAGCTAACGTGTGCTTCTAACTTAGCCACTAAAGGCTGATAGGCTACATTGTGCACATAAATCATAACAGGGGAAAGAAAAACATTTTAATATGATAAATAAATGGTTTGGTTTGTTTTGACAAGCAACATGTCAGGTCGAGTGCCGTGGCTGAGTTGAGAGGTGGGGCTATGTCGTCATAAAGTTGCCGGGCCGCACCTACAGGCGTCTACACGGGCGAAAGTTGGCCGGCGGTTTCAAAAGTTCCCCGCCGAAGCCGGTTTCAAAAGCTATCGGTTTCAGTCTCCTAAACTGCCGGCGTCGTGTACATGCAAGGCGTAACCGTTAACAAAACCTCACCGGTTTCACAAAAACCAGCGTCGTGTGCACGGCCCCTAAGTCGCACCCTTAACAATTTTGGTCGCACTCTGGAGCCCTGTAGCTTATTAGCTGGTTTGATTTGCAATGCTAAACCCCCACCACCTAATCTCAGTCGACATGAGAAAAAGGCTCTGGCATTGCTCAGCAAGGATGATAACATCACCATTCCATAAGCTGACAAGGGGAGATGCACAGTGGTTTTGAACACAGAGGATTATCACTCTAGAGTAACCACCCTCCTGAGTAACCACCAGTGACAACACTTAAAGAGATCCCACTAACAAATATATTAGAAACAAGTTATCAGTTGCTTACAGACACTGGAAAAACAAGGAGTGGTAGATTTCAGCCTATATTACCACCTTTACCCAGGAGAAACCACACCTTGTCTGTCTACCAAAAATACATAAGGAGAACTACCCCCTCAGACCCATCGTCAGTAGCATTACCTCAGTTACATACAATATTGCAAAATACCTGGCCACCATATTAGCACCACTGGTTGGCAACTCTAATCATCACAAAATTCCAAGGACTTTGTGGATAAGGTCTGTGGACTTTAATTGGAGGCGAAAGAAACCATGGTGTCATATGATGTTAAATCCTTGTTCACATGCGTGCCAACTACATCGGCAGTAAAGACTGTGAGGGAGTGATTGTGCCATGACCACACACTTTACAAGACAGAACACAACTCAATCCAGACCAGGTGTGCTCAATGTTGGAGCTATGTTTGAACAGCACCTATTGTAAATACAAGGATGTCTTTTATAGACAGAAACATGGCTGTGTGATGGGCTCCCCTGTGTCCCCGATTGTGGCCAATCTATACGGAGAAAGTGGAGAGGAAGGCATTAGAGACCTACAAGGCAGAGTCCTGCAACGGGTCGGGTACCCGCAGAAAAGTTGCTAAAACGGGTAAATTATGACGTCCCTAAAATTTACGGGCGGGTATGCGGGCGGGAAAAGAACTCCTTGCGGGCGGATACGATGATAACCAAAACAGTATAGAAATAAAACATCATTGAAAAATATGTGAAATATTTGTATATCTAAATTACCATTACCACATATGTGTTTTAGTCAACGATACGACACTTGACCCATCACATCAGTACTGCGACTTTTGAATTATTTGTTTGATGCATCTATGTGTGAAAACATTAAACAATATAACCGCCTCAGTAGTTGGGCGCAAGAGAGTAGGCTACAATGGATGAAGTCAAGGTAAAGTTGGCTAGTGGCAGGCTCAGGTTGTTTTTTTCTTGTTCTCTTTGTTTCATTAACAGGTCCATTTTATTTGACAGATCTGATCACTCTAAAAGCAAACGAATCTGGCAATCCACAAAAACAATAAAACAGTTCATGAGCGATTCTGGCCTTGGCGATTGTTGGCGGCTTCAGCACCCAGACTCCAAATGCTACTCTTTTTTTCTCTCGGTCCACCACTCCTATTCCGTATTGATTATTTTCTAACCAGCAACTCTATAATGAAAAATATCTCTGATTCAACAATTCATCCCATAGTCATTAGCGATCATGCCCCAGTTTCAATTAAATGGAACATAACTAACCAACAGCGACCAATTAGCAAATGGCGTTTTAATACATCCCTCTTACAAGACCCAAATTTCATCAGTTTTGTTGGGAGAGAGTGGGCATTCTTTCTAGAAATGAACGACTCCCCTGAATCATCTCCTTCCCTTCTGTGGGAAACAGGAAAAGCAGTACTCAGAGGAAGAATCATCTCATATTCAGTATACAAAAAAAGAAGGAAAAAGAACAGGAAGTAGAACTCAACAATAAAATTAAACAGTTAGAAGAAACCAATGCAAGCAACCCAACTGAAGAAACACAGGCAAAACTTATGAAACATAAATTCAAACTCAATGAAATGCTCAATAAACACACTCAATTTATGATTCACCGTCTAAGGCAGGAAAACTTCCACCATAGCAATAAATCAGGTAAATACTTAGCAAATCAAATCCAACGTAACAAAGAAAAATCAACAATCCCGGTCATAAAGAACTCAGCAGGGAAGCTAACCAGCTCACCTGAAGAAATAAATCATATTTTTTACCAGTTTAACAATAAACTATATTCTTCAGAAATAAACCCCAACCAGGAATTCATAGACTCTTTCCTAAACAGCATCAAATTACCACAACTCAATGAGACCGAAATAAAAAACCTGGAATCACCTATAACTCAATAAGAACTGTTTGATGCCCTGAAACAGATGCCCGATAATAAAGCACCAGGTCCGGATGGCTTTCCCAAACAATTTTGGACCATCTTAGCTCCACTTTTCATCAGAATGATTAATGAATCAAAACAGAAAGGACGTCTTCCAACTAGTTCCACCACAGCCTCAATTTCACTGCTCCTCAAGCCCAATAAGGACCCAACATTGCCATCCAGCTACCAACCAATCTCTCTCCTCAATGTGGACAATAAGATAATCGCAAAAATGCTAGCACACAGATTAGCAGAGGTCACCCCATCCATTATCCACCCAGACCAAACAGGCTTCCTTAAAGGTAGAATTTCATCCACCAACACCCGCAGACTGTTAAATATAATGTATCACTCCACAAATTTTCAAGATAATACCATCATAGCAACTCTGGACGAGAAAAAAGCTTTTGATAGGGTGAACTGGAATTTCCTGTTTTCCACATTAGGGAGGTTTGGCTTCGGGGAGTCGTTCATTAACTGGATTAAACTTCTATACACCTCTGCTTCAGCCACAGTAATCACCAATGGACTAACATCACAAAGTTTCACTCTTCACCGGGAACTAGACAGGGTGCCCCTCTCCCCTCACTATTTACAATCTTCATTGAACCCCTAGCAGCTGCCATCCGTCAGAACCCCTCATCAAAGGTGTCCAGACTCCATATATGCATCACAAAATCAGCCTTTATGCTGACGACATTCTTCTCTTTCTTCAAGACCCCACAACATCAGTAGAAGAAACCATCAAACTCATTGACACATTCTCTAAAAATTTCTGAATACTCAATCAATTGGAATAAATCTGCAGTTCTCCCATTACATCCCAACAGCTGGGATATGACAGCCAACTCTTAACCTATCCCACTCTGCACTAACTATATCACTTACTTAGGGATAAAAGTCTCCCCAGGCTGTCAGGGACTTATTTAGCCTAAATTATTCCCTCTACTCACTTCAATAGATGATGACCTTCAACGCTGGAAGAACCTCCCATTATCCATCATGGGCAGAATCTCAGTAATCAAAATGACAATACTGCCCAAAATAAACTATCTATTCTCTATGATTCCAACCCAGCCCACCCCACTCTGGTTTAAGTCTCTCGATTCATTAAATGAGACACTACAGGTGAATAGGGTAAAAAATTTTAACAAGCAGATATCACTATGAAACTTCCCAGTTGATTACTTACATTAATATGAGAATAAAATGTATTACAAGTTTGCTGTAATTTAATGTTTACATATGCAAATTAGGCATTATCTAATTAAATATGCTTTAATTTGCATACATTTTAAGGCACGAAACCTGAGCATTGGATACAGCCAAGTTCAAAATTATGTTTTCATTGTGTTCAGATATTAGATGGGAAAACATTTACAGAGGGATTTATGAATATCTACTTTTGTTATCCTGTAAATCAGAAAATTATGTCACTAGCCCTAAAAATCGCTTTTTCCATGTTTTTAGGCATAAAATGTCATGTAAGTCAGGCTAGGAATAATATATCAACAAACCCCTCTGTAGAAATCTTCGACATATAGTTAGGCATAAGTCTAGAAAGTTTGGTGTATGTAACGTGCTTCTGAAGTGGAGTTTTGAGCTCAGAGTGCGAGTGGAAACTCATTTTGAGAAAACAGCCTTGAAAGACAGCCAATGAGATTCCGTTCTCAGCCTAGACTCGCCTTTGAACTTTCGCGATTGGTTACTGATACAAAGGAAGTGTCCATATATGGATCACATAGCGTGATACAGGAAAAACAGAGCTTTCCAACGGTAGTACACATGTTATGTTTTGGACCATGGTCGTGGGAGTGCATGCAAGGTTAGAATGCTAACTTTTGCTGAATTTAGGAGAAATATACAGGCAGTGAGTAGACACAATATAATGAAATAAACACCTAAATGTGTAAATCGGACTTTTTTGTTGTAGTAGTGTGATAGAATACATGCTAAGGTAACATACTAGCTCAAAATCTCGAAATTGACCAGTGCATGAAAAAACGATGTTTTCACCTGCCGTGTCTCGCCTTAATCACTAAATTCTACTGGAAAGATAAGACCCCAAGGATCAAACTCACCACTCTCCAAAAACCAAAAGCAATGGGAGGACTAGAGGCCCCACACTTCCAGCACTATGCCCTGGCCAACCAGCTCCACTTCATCCACAAATGGCTACACCCCACCCCCTCAGACAACACCTGGTTAGACCTAGAACAAACAATCTTTCTGCAGTCAGTCGGTCAAAAAACACCCATCCTTCAAAGCCCCAACAATTTCAGCTACTCTGACAGCCTGGTGGAGATTCTACCACATCACTGATTCACCTATAGCACCATCAATTCGCACCCCGATTTGGAATAACCCAGATTTCACCGTCAATAAAAAAACACTTAACTTTCACACATGGATGGGAAAGGGCATCACTCACCTTCAACACATTCTTCAAGACAATAATCTGGCCTCATTTTCCTGTTTGGTCCAGAAGCACGGCATCGAGAGTAAACACTTCTTACAATACCTGCAAATTAAATCATCTATCCTAGGAAAAATTAACATCCAGACAGCTAACCTTGACATTTCCCCACCAATCTCAGAGCTGCTTAATATTCCCTCTCCCAAAAAAATACTCTCCCAAATTTACAAAATTATATCTCGTTCAGAAAAAACAATTGGCCTGCCATATCACAAATGGGAATCAGACTTATCAATTACTCCCGGTGCCGACTTCTGGACCAAAATGTGCAAAAACATCTACTTCATGACAAAGAATAGTAATCTACAACTAATACAATACAAGGTTCTTCACAGATTCCACTTCACTGCACATAAATTGGCTAAAATGGGGTTTGGCTCGGATCTTTGCACTCACTGCACACAAAATAACCCAGATACATACATTCATGCGGTTTGGCATTGCACTCCAATCAAGCACTTCTGGGTGAGTGTCACAAAATCTCTCTCTTCCATCTTTGGCTGTCACATCCCAGCATCCCCTTCCTTATGCATACTTGGTGATACATCCACAGTAAATTTAAGCAACTCCTGCAATAAAACACTGCTGGTAGTGCTGACTATCGCCAAGAAAACAATCCTCATTAACTGGAAATCTAAGAACACATCACTCATTGGAAAAACTTGTTAACAGACTATATATCATTAGAAAACCTATCAACTACAAACTTAATCAATACTCAGGATACAACCTCTCCTTGGTACCCCTTTATCACCTACTTACAGTCCTGACCCTCTTTGCCTGAGTTCCATCTCCACACCATCATAACAAACTTCATCAACAGATACACATATCATCAAACACTGGGCAGGGGAGGATAGCTGGAACTATTATTGTTATTATTATTATTAGTAGTAGTAATATAAATAGCATCCCCTTCTTTCCCTCCCCCTTTTATTTACATTCTCTGATAAACTTTACTAATTTCACTCTTTCTCTCTGCCTCTCCTATCGTTATTCTGACGGGCCCCATTGGATGGCTTGGGAGACTCGGTCCCATGGTCATGTGTGGTTTTGGAATTGGTTGGGTCCTGTGGGTTATCTATTGGCCCTGGGCCCCCGGTGTGCACCCTCCTCATACGCTCATGCACACGTTTTGTCCTGGAAGCACACAGCACGCTTCACTCTCTTTTAATTGCAATACATGTTAGGTGACATACACCAAACATAAACAAAAACTACAAAACAGGCTAGGGTAAGAGTGGAGTGCAGGTAGATGCCTCATCAGGTGTCTATCTGCATGCCTCACTTATTTTAATGCACACATTGAGGAGGCATACATCTTACACAGGGTAAGTGTGGTGTGCATGGGGAAATCCTGACAGATATTCACCATGCATGCCCACTTCTTTTAATGCTACACACTAGATAGATTCCTCAACCTAGCCATTCACATACTGTACATATTTAGGTCAAGAGTGGCGTGTTGGGTGAAGGTCTGGGGGCGAGGTGTGGTTGGTCGTGGTAGTGGGGGATGTGTGCATATGCTGGGAGCCTGGGGGGGTGGGTGGCACGCAGGTCCTCCCCTCTGTCACCTCGTCGCAGTATAACAGCGGGGGCTGGGTGGAACTGTGGCCATTAATGGGTGTCCTATTATTATACTTATCTTTAATAGAATAATTACAACTCATCTCCTCTGAAACCCTCCCTCTCTATGTTCCAGCTTCTCTCCTCTTGGCCCAACAGCAAGCCAGCCTTATACATATGCACATGCACACACACACACACACACATCCTCACTACCCCTCACCCCCCATCACTCTCAGAGCTACCATCCGCACCCCCCATCCCCCCTTCTTTTCATTCCGGTCATCTTAGCCTTTCTGTTATTAATGTTATGTTGTGTTATGTTTATGGAAGCCAAGTCAATGTGATGTTTTGTTAAGTTACAGTATGTGTTTATGTAATGTACATCTGTTTGTCGTATGTAGTATTCTTGTGCATGTCGTAGTGTTGCATTTTCTGTAATGTCAATGATGTTTGCAAAAAAAACAAAAACAGGTCCATTTTATGTAGAATAATGTTCTGATGCAGCAAGGTTTGGGCTGTGTTTCGTTGTTGTAAGGTTTATCCCTGATGCAAAATGTAAAAAAAAAAAAAGGTCGCCCTTTACGTGCTTCAATTGTGCGAGGAACAAAAATAAAGCACATTCATTTGAAAGATTTTAGCTTGTGTGTGATTTATCGCGGGCACGGGTCGGGTAACGGGCAAAATATTAACGGGTCCAGGCGGGTGCGGATTTAATTTTAATATCACCACAGGTGACGGGTCGGATCTGGTGCTGAACTTCTCGGGTGCGGGCGGGTCTAAAAAAATGGACCCGTGCAGGACTCTGCTACAAGTGAGTTCCTCCGATCCACTGGTTCAGGTACGTGGAAATCAAGACCAAAGAAATCAGTCCCTTTACAGACCATATAAATTCAGTGGACAACCACATCAAGTTCAAAAAAGAGGAGCTGAGGGAAAATCAACTCCCCTTCCTAGATTGTGGGATAAGTTTGGGGGAAGGGGGAGAGCTCCAGGTGGAAGTTTATCAGAAGCCAACCCACACTGACCAGTACCTAATGTTTGACTCTCACCACCCTCTAGAGAATAAACTCTATACTCATAAAGTTATCCGCACATTAGTACACTGGGCAGAAACTGTGCCTACAAACTGGGAGGCCAGGGATAAGGAACAAAAACATGTAAAACAAGCATTAAAACAGTGTCACTATCCTGAGTGGGCGTTTGTGAAAAAACCCCGAAAAGTTTCTAAACCATCAATAGAAACAAATCATGAGGTCAGAAGAAGCCATGTTGTCATCCCATATGTTGCTGGGCTGTCTGAGAAGTTCCGGAGAGTGTAAATACAACATCCCTGTATATTTTAAACCCCAAAACACACCGAGACAGCGTCTAGTTCACCACAAGGACAACATTCCAAATCATCAAAAAACAGCCGCTCAGCCGACGCATGTATCAACACAGGCGAGACAACTCCTCAGGACAGGACTCAGCAGTCTATACTCATCTACAAAAAGAACACAGTTTTCAAGATCAAGATGTCTATATCCTAGACAGAGAGGATAGGTGGTTTGAAAGGTGTCAAGGAGGCCATATTTGTTTAAGTGGTGCGATCCTCTTTAAATAGGGGAGGTGGGTTGAGATTTGTCTTCAGCCTACAACATGATTCTGATAACCACCGCTCACCCGCCGTGAGCAATGCTAAAGTCACTGTTACAAACAGGGCAGTGTTTATTACTATTGTTATTATGTTTTACTCTTATGAGACAATTGGGTACACTTTTGTGTAGTCTGATGTGAAATGGGTCTTAAATGTTCCTTTTTGAGGGGCACTGACTCTGCCATGACGCTCCTGTTCCTAGATACACTGACTGAACTGATTAATTAAGTTCGGGAGGAAAGAGATATAGCCACCTACACTGAAAACTGATTGGTTGATTTAGCAAAACAGACCAGGATGCGCTTCAGGCACACACGCACCTCTCCTCTCTCTCTCCCTCTCTGTTGTGTGCTTGTTAAACTCAGATGCACACACGATTTGAAGTCCGATCTGGCTTGCGTGCTCTTGTTCGCCCTAGGTTCCGGGAGATTTTATGAAATTTGCGGGCGTCAGGAAGCCACTATCAATATGTGGGAGACTTAGGATGTCTAGCTAGACAGCACTTTGTCGCCAGCACAGAATGTACAATGTACCTTAATGTTGTCATGTTTAGCTGACACAAACTCAAAATAATGACTGTATAGATAAAATGTGCATCTCTCTGCTCCCTCCATTGTTGTTTACGTTTGTGTCGCTGCGTGGTTTTACATGTGAGTTGTCCTCATGCTAAAAACGTGAGCATAGCCTACATGACGTTAATCCCAGAGACAAGAAGAAAGCAAAGAATCTTTTTACTAAGGAAAATAACAAAAATAGTAACGCACAGTGACTTACTCACACTTACTGGCATCACTGGCTGGGACACCATCTTCTCTGGCAAACACAAATTGACTACATCTCAGCAGTCATGTGACTTCATGCCATGAGACATTGTGACTGCCTTGTGTATTAATGCCAGAGTTACTTCCTGTACACACTGCATAACTGATGAAGGTGTTTGGAGGAACACTGAAATGTGTTGTATTTTATTCTTATTTTAATCCCGTGTTTTAAAATAAAACAGGAATTCGGTAAGTGCAATAATAGGCTAATAAATCTTGTTCCAGGTCCAATTGCTTT
Organism: Alosa alosa; assembly: GCF_017589495.1. Lineage (NCBI taxonomy): Eukaryota > Metazoa > Chordata > Actinopteri > Clupeiformes > Clupeidae > Alosa > Alosa alosa. Next base: position 966,627 of record NC_063196.1, on the reverse strand, counting down.
CAGAGCCGCTCGGTTTTCTCCATAGACAGTAATATAAACTTTTTTTTCCGCTATTCAGTGTAGCCTTTAAGATAATTGTCATCCTCCTACTCACCTTTTGCCTCAACCTAATAAAATCCTATTTTTCACGGAAGCCTGCACGTAACCCTTGATTGTATCATCTGGCTGCACAGCTACAGTAATTGCTCTGTTAAAGATAACCGATTTTGTTTTACCCTCAATAAAACGGAGGTGATGGTGACAAGGTTTACAAGTTGCAAAAACTGTCTGGCTGCGCTAGTAAACGTTTTTTGACCAAAAAGCTGTTGGGCCCATGATGTTGGACTTAACATCCGAATAATGTAAAAACGACAAGGGGTAGTCACAACATTTATACAAGCAGGATACACCAATTCAGGATGGATTTTTTAGAGTTGGAGCAGTGTCAATAGCTCAAATGCTCTAGAAGGAGTAGTCGCTCCAAAAAGTGGGTGAACGGAATAAATAAATAAAACTTAAGAAGAACAATAGTAGGCTTGCTTGATCAAGCCCATTAATAAAATAAACAAACAAGGGGAGAACTAATGGACATTAAAGGCCAAAGAAAATAGATGGGTCTTTAAATTTGATTTAAAGCTACTGATAGTGGGACAGGACTTAATTTCTATAGGGATATTATTCCAGAGGCGAGGGGCAGCAACAGAAAAAGCCCCATCACCTTTAGTTTTTAGGATTGCATTAGGGACTGTAAGAAGATGTTAAGTGGCCTAGAAGGACAATACAGACTTTTCTTACTTACTTTCTGCCCTAAATAACAGTTCCAATTACTTTTTGCCATCTACTGCTGCCAAAATACAAATACTGCCACTCTGCAGCAAAGTTGCATGAGAGATGCTGTTTGTGCTCATTCATTTAAAAATTTGCCTGTCTTCACATTAAGGAAATTTGTACATTTACAAAGTTGACATCAGACAAGTCAGTACTTAAATCTACACTGTGTAATTTCATGGGTTAATTCTTGGGGGAAATTCTCCCATCTAGCGGTGAGATAGTATATTGCAACAGACAATATGACAATATGCAACTGACTTTGTTCTGGCCACATGCACTGTCGGTAAAATACGCGGTCAAACCAGCGTTGCCATAATCCGCTTATTATAATATAAGTGACTTATGGCTTGTTTTTAGTGAAGTCGTGGGTTGCGGCTGTGCTTTTTTACAGTAGCTTGCTTTTGGGCATTTTAACCTATGCCTCTGCGTCGACTCTATGCTGTAACTGTAGGCTCCTCTGACATGACCGCCCCAGAAATGGAACATCGGGGGTCAGGGAATGGACTCACACTGTTTGGTCTTGGGTCACTTTTTTGGGCTTATTTTCAGAGACTTGGGGAGTAATTCCATCAACCTTGCTAAAGACTAAACCTGGCTTATTTCTAAAAGTCTCACTAATTTTAGTGAGAATTCCGTTCCATTAGTGTGGCTTAACATGAAGCCCAGCTTGGTAACTATGGGAACTTATGCCACAGAACTAGTATGCTTCGTAGGAGGTTAACTTTCAAGCTTAATCAAGCTGTGTTACAAAAAAAAAACATCAGTCAGAAAACGAGTCCCAAAAGACGGTTCCGTCAACCTGTGCTTTCATGTTGTCATCACCTTTAGCCTACAACTTCAAAAATAGAAGTCGAAACTTTTTTCCAACAGTGTTACCAAACATTGATTTACATATTCACTAGAGTTCTGAAGAATTTATGAAAATTATTCAACTTCAAAAATATTAACTATTACCTGTGTGGTTTTAGGAATACCAATTCAGAAAATATCATGATTCGATTCGATATTTTTAGGCTCAAGATTCCATTCAAAATTGATTTTCAATTCAAAAACGATTCTCGATTCAAAAAATTATTCACAGTATATAGTTACTTTTCCCATATGACTACAGTACACATTCAATTTAAAAGAAAATAAACTCAACAAATTAAATATAGTTTAATACTACTCAATATCAGCTTTGACTAAGATGTGTTGTTTTCATGCTGTCCACTCATAAGGATGGCCAACATAAAGTTATAATTTTGACTACATTATTTACTATAGGCCTACTTGATGATAATATATAGCCTGCCCCTAACAGTCCCCAATGTACAAAATAGGGAAACATATGATAGCCTTCTGATATTGATGCTGATTGAAAAGGGATGCAGCTTGAAGGTTGTTGATATTTTAGTTGAAAATGGAATCAAATTACACCTCTTCCTCTCCTCCCAAACAGCAGAAATTAAATTCAATATCAGCAGCATCATGAGATTGAGGAAAATCCCTACAGGGAAAACCTGACATGAAGCCAAAACGAGACAAAACAACTACATAAATTATGTCTTTTTAACCCTTTGCAGACCGCATGCTCTAATTTCGGTACCCCAGTACCGAATGACGTTCAATCTAATAACTCCGCCATACCCCAACCAATGTTATCAATGAAAACTTCTTCAAAAACGTTGCATCATAAGCTTTCTGGTGATATGACTGTTTAAGGGATTTGTGGCGTGAAAGGAAAAATCAAGAGTTGAAGTCTCCCTCCACTAGAGGAAAAACAGCAGGAAGCACTATGCATCGTTCATCTTGACGTCGTCTAAAGGAGAAACTACTGGATCATCTGAGGTAAAAACAATGAAACAATGTTATTATTACTTGTTATTCATGTTATTACTTCAAAGTTGTTTTTAAAAGTTATTTTTGATGGTAATTAGTATAAGTATATAAGTATATATACACTTTTGATTCCGTGAGGGAAATTTAGTCTCTGCATTTATCCCAATTCGTGAATTAGTGAAACACACTCAGCACACAGTGAACACACAGTGAGGTGAAGCACACACTAATCCCGGCGCAGTGAGCTGCCTGCAACAACAGCGGCGGTCGGGGAGCAGTGAGGGGTTAGGTGCCTTGCTCAAGGGCACTTCAGCCGTGCCTACTGGTCGGGGTTCGAACCGGCAACCCTCCGGTCATAAGTCCGAAGCGCTAACCAGTAGGCCACGGCTGCCACACCGTGTATGCATGGCCGTAATAAAATGCGTGTGTGTGTTCACTTCAGCTGATAACGATAAGCTGGTATTTTAGCACACCGTAATCTTTAGTAAACTCATTATTTTCAGTCATTTTTGGGGGGTTACTATATGTCAACCAAGATTACAGACCTACTAAGACTGACACTGACGATTTGTTCTATTTTGAACGATGTTGCTTGCTTGTCATGTGATGATCCAGACAATTAGCTGAAAGTTGGATAACGTTAGCACCAGTAAAGACTGCAACATGTCCTTGACGCGATACAGTTCACTCCTGTGCTTCATGACTGCTAACTTTGTCAAGTACACCTAATCGGTACGGTATCTGACTGTGGGCCAGGTCTGCTCCTGATACAGGTTTCATCTCTGCTAGCAATGCTGTTTTATCACCGGTTTACAGATTTGTCCCAGGTCTGATTTCCGCAACTCAACTGGAAGTCAGGAGATGCGTTTAAAATACAAAACACTGATTTGGCCCAAACCTGTGATACGGATATGAGCCGAAGGACCATTTTTTCACAGCAGACCCAGGTGGTTATGATATTAATTAAGGTGCTGATTCTGCTAAATTGACTGTCCTTTCCCTACTTCATTGTCAACTGGCTGCTAAAGAAAAAAAAAAGGCATTTTGGAATGGCACAAATTTAGAAACCATGGGGGTGCACTATGTTCCCATTTTGGAAAAAACAGTGACAATGCTAACAGGATCACTGATGATAAAAAAACGAGTGTAATTGTGACCTATTTTCAAAAAGGAATAAATGGCTAATGTTTATTTTGTGTTGTTTCAGATTGCATGGAGATGATTGAGGAAGACAGCCTGAATATCAATGGGAACAGTAACACGACTTAAACTTTGTCTGGGATTGCACTTCTACAGCCAGGTTGTTGAAAAAAAAAAATAATAAGACACTTATGTGTAAAGTTTTTTTACCCCCCTCTTGTGTTTGTAGCCTAGCTTATGTTTATCAGTTGAGCTGGGAAAACGTTACGAACTTTAGCCTGGGTGAACCTATAACGAACCTGTTAGCAATTCAATTCTGCATTTCACATGTCAAATAAAGCCGGCTGATATCTGTTAAACGGGTCCGTAACACACACAATAAGCGGACCCGTATTGCATATGATAAGCAAATATGGAACACGTCAATAACACAGACTACCATACGGAACTGGGCCAGTCTTAGCCCTTATTGGAACCAGATCCGTCAAACGGATCCAGACCAATTTTGGACCGATGTGCGTTTGGACGCCGGATCACGTCCATTATGCAGATCCGTGCCGGACGTTGTGGTAGGTGTGGCCCAGTTCCGTCCCAGTGTATGTTTGCTATCTGAGTCTCTAAGCAATATTGGAGTCATCCAGTGACAATACTTTTAGTGAAAAGAGTCATAATTGGTGGTGATTAAGATTATGTGGAAGTAATGTAAAATAAAACTAAACTACCTATTCACTATCAGACCTGTGATTTTTGTTATTTTAGATGGAGGGAGAGAAGTACGTGCAACTGGGGTGAAAGCAGCCAACTGCTGATGGCAAACATGACCCCAAGGACCACGATGGCACGATGGCCTGGACATGGGACATGGATGGGTAGCTTCTGGATGAAGAGGAAGACAATGATGTGCTAGAGGAGGAGAGTAATCTCCCATCATCCTCAGCTGGGTAAGCATGTTTGTGTGTGTGTGTGTGTGTTCGCCCTACTGGGCGCATGGCACATTTCTGGCTGTAATAACAGTGTTGCTTATAACAATAATGACAGGGATAGTGATAATCCCTGTCACAAAGTGCTCTGCAGACAAACAAACAAACAAAACAAAGCAAAAAACAAAACAATAGTAATGATAACAATAATAATAGTAATAATAATAATGATGATAAAATAGTAAACTACCAAACTATCAAACACAAACTTATCTAAATATAAAAAAATAGGAAAAGTATACAGTATAGTACCCAAGACAATTTAAACAAACAGAAATTATAATAATGATAATAAATTAGCAGAGACATGAGTGGAATCATTCACTATTTAAGGAAAGCAATTTTATATAAGTGGGTCTTTAGACTAGATTTGAAAACAGCCACTGATGGTGCAGATTTGATGTTATAAGGGTTCCAAAGCTTGGGTGCTCTAACTGCAAATGGTCGGTCACCCCTAGTTGACAGTTTACTTTCTGGAACAACTAAAAGTCCCAGGCTGGAGGATCTGAGGGGCAGAGCCGGATAGTAGGGGGTTAATAAATCTTTTAAATAGTCAGGTGCCAAACCATGTAATGCTTTATAGGTAATAAGGAGGATTTTAAAATCAACCCTAAAACTCACTGGCAACCAGGCGCGCCTGCAAGTGTACGTCCGTATGCACTGTGCGTACCATCAGGCTGAGGCTCCTCAACAGCGAGAGAAAATTTCTCTTGTGTGTGTGTGTGTATTCACACCAAATTGGCCTACCATACCTTCCCAACTATGCACAGTATCCCATTAGCTGCATGCCATCAGGCTATTTACCATTTTCTATTACGTAAAGTTAGTGAACACGTTATCAAAATTAACGTGCACACATTTTGTTTGAGCAGGAGAGAGAATACGCACGCAGGCACGCAATAGGCTACTTGTTGTTTTCTTTTACTCGGCTATCTATATATGGTTATCAGCACACAATGTTGAGCTAATTTACTAACTCAATACTCATCATGGATATCACAAGTTTTAAACAACAAAAACAGAAAGGATGGAGGCAGCATATTCCAGATGGACAAGAACAAGGTAGGCAATCGGTGTGCTTGTCAGAACGTTAGACTGCACTAAAGCCAGGCGCCACGCTACGCTAGAATAAAACTAAAGGTAACTTTAGCCTGTATAGGGCTGTATCAAGTTGTCCAAATGAATAGGTCATTGTAGACGTTGTCGTTGTATTATTGCATGTGGATGTTGTTATGCTATGTAGGCTACTTTTTTGCTGACTGACCAATGCACGGACCTAAAACGGACAAATATTGTTCACGAGTGATTTATTTATTTTTTTTTGGGGGGGGGGGTGATGGGTGTGCGTACCATAGCATTAATTCCTACAGGCGCCCCTGCAGTGAAGATTGGCCAGAACTGGGGTGATGTGTTCCCTAAATTTAGACTTTGTCAAAAGTCTGGCTGCTGAATTCTGTAAACGAGAGATGGAATGAAGATTTAAACAGGTGAATAAGGCGTTGCAGTAATCAAGTCTAGATGAGACAAATGCATGTATAATTCTCTCTGTGTCCTTTAAAGATAGCACTAAACACTTTTTTGAGAAGAGTGGCTGGTAAAATGTCTAAAGGACTAGATGAAGGATTCATTGTTGTATGTATTGTTGTTAAATGCATTGAATGCCTTCCAATGTTTTAATTGTTTATATGTGTGTGAATGTTAATATGAATTGATATTTTGTTCACCATGTTAAAGTATTGTGTTGATCTTACTGTTGTCTTGTCATTCTTGTAGTTCTAATAGTTACTGCTTGTTTGTAAACATATGTTTATGTTATTTACCTGACGTTGTTGTTCCTGGTTATTTAATGAAATTGTTAAAGACTTTTCTAAATAAAATTATTTACTTACCCTTTCACATGTGCCAGTGTCTCTATATTCTTGTTTTCATAGTAGAAGCGCACGGAGAAGCAGTTACCATCAGCTAGTCTGTATTTCAGCCTTTATCTGTCCTCCCTACAATTGATTTAGCCTCTTCAGAGTACAGTAAGACATCCCATATTGAGCTATGCATCTTGTTTTGATGATACAACATCCTTTTTTTGTTACTTGACCATTATATCTGTGTTTTTGGGTCAGATGTCAAACCAGGAAATGAAAACATCCTACTCTTTAAAAATTTTACTTGTTACTGCGACTTGCAGTTACACTGTATGAGTAAATTAATCATAACTTCTGAACCAAAGGTGATGATTGATTCTTGTTTTTTTTCACTGAAGATAGCACAACACTGTTTATCTTTCACACACTATATCTACAATAGACATTAGGTGAAAAGTAAGATTCATCTTGACAAATTGATATTTCCGTGTTTTTTGATTTTGAAGGTATTGTTTAAAAATAATGTGTGTTACACTCAAACTTATTAACTATGATATGTACCATTATAAAGGGCTAGTTCTCTGATTACAATGGTCGGTATATCTTATCTCTGCCATGTAGCATGGCCACACAATAAGCCTTTTTGTCTCACAAGGGCATCAAGTATGAAAAACGGAATGTTTTGTGCCGTCTGCAAAGGTCTAATAAATTTATCATAACATTTGAACAAAAGGTGACACATTGGGTGTGTTCGAAACGGGTAAAGTTGCTGCCTTTTAAGATATCTAACTGGGGAGCAAGGCAGCAAGTGCGGTTCGAAACCGAAAAAACAAATTCTGCTGCCTTTTAAGATATCTTAGAATTCCCAAATAACGGTCATTTTTGAAGGCAGCATCGATGCACACACTTCATGCTCCCTCCTACCCATAATCCCTTGCGGCAACGTCTGAAACAGCTGTGAAAGGTAAACAAACATGGCGGATGACATCGGTAATGGCTGCTGAATCTGTTTAAAATGTCATTTGTGTGACCTTATTTTGCTTAGATTTGTAGATTACAGATTAGAAATAAACAATTTACTATCTGATTATGCCATTGTTGTAACCATTAATAGCGTCTGGTCTGATATATCAGCTGGTCTGATGCAGCTAACTTGACTTAATGAAACGGGTTCAGCCTTAAGTGAAAGTCTACGCTACTTCATGCCAGGCTATTTCTGTTAATCGCAGCCTTCATTAGCAAGGTTGATGGAATCTGATATATCTGCCGGCCGTAAAACTAATTTATACCGTTAGCCTGCTATCTTACGTATGCTAATTTAGTTTAACGTCAGGCCTTTGCTAACGTCATACCGTAGTGTTAACCAAAGATTCTAGAGTGCTACGCTCAAACGGGTTCAGCCTTAAGTGAAAGTCTACGCTACTTCATGCCAGGCTATTTCTGTTAATCGCAGCCTTCATTAGCAAGGTTGATGGAATCTGATATATCTGCCGGCCGTAAAACTAATTTATACCGTTAGCCTGCTATCTTACGTAAGCTAATTTAGTTTAACGTCAGGCCTTTGCTAACGTCATACCGTAGTGTTAACCAAAGATTCTAGAGTGCTACGCTCATTTTTAACAGATGCATTTAATCCAAAGTCATGTCTAGTGAGACAGCTCTCTATGTAGGGAGGGAGGCAGTAGGCAGCTGTCTCCCGTTTCGAACACACCCATTGATTCTGTTTTCATCACTGAGTAGAGGACAAAATTGTGAATCTCCCATACACTCTAAGTTTTTTCTTTATCTACAACAGAAATTGGGAGGAAAATTAGATTAATCTTAACAAACTGATAGTTTCGTGTCTTTTGGGGTTGAATTTTAAAGATATTTTAAAAATATTACGTGTTTTCTCCTCACAATTATTAATTATATTTTATATCATTCGAAAGGGCTATTTCTCCTGATAATAATGGTGGGTAAATTATATCTCTGTCATGTAGCATAATCACACAATAAGCCTTTTTGTGCCATAAGGCCATTGAGTATGAAAAAATGGAATGTTCGGCGCGGTCTGCAAAGGGTTAAATCACAGCTGATCCACCCGTCTGTTTCACACATAGCAAAGGATCTCCTAACGTTGGCGTTTGCGCCGACTAGGCTACCTCAGAGCTCTGGGCTCCCTCTGCTGAACTCGTTCTTTTCATTATGTCAATTAATGAGTGCCCAGGCGTCAAGAGTGTGAAATAGATGCGGCGCCATCGATGGAAATGGTGAGCTAAACTCATTTCAGGTAGTTTAAATGCCGTTACAAAACGGAAATAAAATATGAATAGATTTTTGGAATTCTATGAACCAATTTTGAATTGGTAGAGCTTGGATCGCGATACAAATGTGAATCATTTTTTGCACACCCCTACATTCTAAGTTATAGCTTACTCTTTAATAAAAGGGCCATGCACATTTAGTGGCATGTTCAGTGACAGTAAATGCCAGTGGGATACATTAAATCTGATGCAAGGCAATTAAAATACAATCCTGTAGCCTATAGCCTAATATGATTAAAATCGCTTCATGTGTTGATGATTATTCATGAATGTCAAATTGACCTAAGCCTCGCTTGAATAAACAAAGGAAAGATGCAGCTAACTTGACTTAATGAAACGGGTTCAGCCTTAAGTGAAAGTCTACGCTACTTCATGCCAGGCTATTTCTGTTAATCGCAGCCTTCATTAGCAAGGTTGATGGAATACCACCCTAGTTGCTTGTTTTTCCTCACGTGACCCGGCAACACTGTCAAACATGCACCCTATTTCACTTGTAGTAGGCCTATTGTTTGCAATAACTATGTTGGAGTCATTGAATTCTGAAGAAGTCTAGAGCTACCACTTTTACAAAAATGTTACAAGGCTTTTCTCTATAGGCTATCAACTGAGTTGGGTTTGGAATCTTAATTTATCAATGTATGACAGAATGACATGACGGGGAAAATAACTATTTTGTCGTGCCATTAGGGTTAGGGTAATATACGGAATCGTCTCGTATTTGAAAGGAAAAGATGTGTTCCGTATTGAACTGATACGGAACGCATTTTGTTCCGTAATCAACTCAGACAGATCAGTACAATAAGTTCGTATGAGTTAAAGGGAAACCTTGTTGCTGTCATTTATCCCTCTTGGTTTGTCGGTCATCACTATCCCAGCAGAGAATGCACTTTTTGTTTGAGACACTGTGAATCATGTAGGCATATATTACACTGATAGTAGAAATCTAGACGCACCCTAGCGGCAGCAAATGTAATTTGCAGCCAGGGTAGTCTAGCAACTCTCCGTTGGCTTGCAAGCTGGAAAAATTAAACTTCTATCAGGCCAATCACATTGTGTATGGAGTCGCCGACGGTTCTGTATGAATTTCCTGCTACTTCAAAACAAACCGAACAGCGGTCTTTGAATTACGACTCGAGTTAAGCTTTTTTTAAATTGGCAAAAGTTTGATCAACTAGCTCCGCTGGTGGGAAAATCCATGGGACTCATGAGTTGTAGCGCTATCCTATTGCGTGCAGAGGAAATTTGAAAGACAACCGTTTATCCCGCCCCACGGATTGAGCAGTGCCAATGGTAAGTTCCCAGACCTTATATCTTTATGTGGGTCTGGCTCGTCAGGATAGTGAGATGATGTCTTGCTCTGAGTTTTACAGTGCATCTGTGAAAGATACCCAACAAGGCTAGCCTACTTGCTGCTGATACAGAAAAAAGCCAGAGATCATTTAAGGCTTCACCAAATTCAGCTGTTTGTGATGTTCACAAGATATTTGTTCTGTGATATCTGCCAATTCAGTTTAATACATTTCAGTCGTTTGGTTTGAGTAGAATATCGGCCACTCAATTTTCAAATATTTCTTTATCTTTTTGCCCTGGAGGCATCATTGCAACTTTTTTTTTTCATGAGAATACGCGCTCATTTGACCAATACTCGTTTTACTCAATTATGATCTCATTTTACTAGATTGTGCATAGAATGTAGTATGCACTCATTTTAGTGCATTCATTTTACAATTTAGTAAACAGGCCCACAATTTTGTAAAATTATGCACTATTTAATTGTTTTGATATATCTTGCAATACCCCACCACCACCACACACACACGTTCCTTATTTTCATATTAGAAAGTTGGCAACCCTACGTGGCATCATGCATTATAATCTTAAATTAAATTTCTGGCCTTTGAACTAGTTAAAGGCCCTACCTACTGCATTTCAATAGGGCCCTACCTACTGCATTTCAATAGGGCCCATTTTTTCCACTGATATGAAGTCTAAGCGTAACTGTAACCATAACCTAAGGGACGTTTTCCCCAGCAAATCGCTAAGGGTTGAAAGTCAGTCCAACTATCCAGTCCATCAATGCTAAGGTGAAGCACGTGGGAACACAACAACGCGTAGCAGTATCAAGTGTCATTTCTCCACGGAGATACTATTTTGGAAAATTATATATATAAAAAAATAAGCACCACGAGAAGCATGTCGACCCCCGCAACCTTCAAGTCGGCTATCGCATGTCCTGACAGCTTTTCGGTAAACACTGAATGAAAAGATTCTCAGCATTGTCATTACATCACCCAATGAACATTGTTTACTTGTTAATGTTATATACTACCCTATTAAAGGATACAATTAATTGGTAAAAATATAGCCTAGATGATATGCTATTTTTTACCGTCATACCTCATGAGTTTCGCAGGTCGCTAGGCTGTTCTACCATGAGATGGTCATTCGTGTCATTTATGCCAGTCACTTAGTCATAAAATAAATTGACATGATAGGCTAATAACTTCCTGATACCTTTGGTAGGCTATCTCAAAGTAAAAGATTTACCAGTAAGCTGGCTTTTTTCTTCAAATGAATGGAGGAACAAATCACAACTGGTACATCCGTCTTCTTAAGCGAAGTTAGCTTCAGATCGAATTGGAAAAGCTATCTTGCTTTCCACGCTATGGGCAATTATTGCCATACTGGGAAATGCTATCAATAATACATGTGCCCATTTTTTTTTTTTGTCACAAGAAAAGCATAACCTGACAACATAATCTGAGACCTTATTCAAGAGAACTGAAGCTATCCAGGACCCATATTGGTAGGACCTCAGTCTGCCACAGTCAAGCAGCGAGGATATTCCATAGTATCGCGGGATTACGTGACGAGAGATTTTTCATAGTCTATAGATAAGCCTATTTAACTTAACATAATAATATGTTTTATTTGGCTCCCATCTCATGTGGAAATAGAAGGCTACGAAGCTGCTGATCGCCTGACTAAGAAGGTTCATATAATCTCAATGGATAGCATACCACTGAGCAGACTGGAAGTGAAATACTTAAAACAGACTTAAAACAGTCGTTTTTTTTTTAAATATATAAAAACAGAAGCAGGTGACTACAAGCAGGCAGGGTGGTTGGAAGCGACTTTGATCACATGACTAAGAATTGGGCATACATGTGTCAATTACAATCTCAACCTAATAGGGAAGCATGCAACTTATTTCAAAATATGAGTAAATATTCAGTAGTGTCCACTAATCAATTCAATAGTCTTTCATTCAATAGTCTTTCTTATATTTTCTGAATATAATCTAATATATTTAAATGTATTATTCTAAGAAGCATGATCACATGACCCTTGAGGAAAGTTCTGATCACATGATCTATATATTTCAGACAAATATTTCTCTAACGTAGTTCATATTCAATTCAATTCAAATGTATTTTTCACATACAATTATGAGTATATGTAGTGAAATGCTTTGTCCACTGTCTCCATGGCTGTGCAATGTGTAAGTAAATAAGAAAACTAGAAATGCAATTCCAAGGAATTACCAGTGCATGAAAATGCTAAAGTTGTGATGTAAAATATCATGTATAGTTAAAACAGATAATACAGAGATGGTTACTACGGTGATGCTAGGATAGACATGGTGGTTGCATAGCTTAATAAAAGTTTAAAATTTGAAAGTTGGAATGGCTCTAATGTTTGCTAGCAGTTATGCTAAGATTTTTAACTATGCTAACCATGCTACTTAGCTAATGTTTTATAGCAGTGCTAGCAATGCTAACATGCTAACCATGCTACTTAGCTAACTTAGCTAACGTTTTCTAGCAGTTTAATGAATGTTGATACTCAAATAGTTTAATGGCTGTGTATAGGTAGATATTTGATGATAACTGAAAGTTAGAATGGCTCTGATGTTTGCTAGCAGTTATGCTAAGATTTAAACATGCTACTTAGCTAATGTTTTCTAACAGTTTTGATAAACATGTTAACTATCTTAACCATCTTTACTTAAAAGCTAACTTAACGTTTTCTAGCAGTTTTGCTAAACATGCTAATTACATGTTAACTATGTTAACCATGTGACTTAGCTAACCAAAGCTTATCATTTTTTAATAGTTATGCTATGCTAACTAAGCATGCTGACAATGCTAATTATGTGACTTAGCTAACCCTAGCCAATCATTTTTAGTAGTTATGCTAACCATGCTAACTAACATGCTAATTATGCTAACCATGTGACTTAGCTAACCTAGCTAATCATTTTTAGCAGTTATTCTAACTATGCTAACCAAGCATGCTAACTATTTAATAACCATGTTACTTAGCTAACTTAGCTAATCATTTTTGAAGTTTTGCTAAAAATGCTAACAATGCCAATAAACGCTTAACAACGCTAACATGCTAACTAGCTACAGATGGGTAGGAGTCATAGTTGATGACAAGTAACAGTTACAATGACTGAACAGTTAAAAGTTCAGTAGTTTAAAGGGTTAAATTGTTTAATAGTGAAATATTGTAGTGGATGACTTTTATTTTGAAACAGTTTTGGCAGAGGAAGCAGTTGAACAGGATGCGAGTCTTAATAGGGCCAGTTTGTATGTTTAAAGCCTGAGACTGGCAGTTGATCCATGTGGCCTGAACACCCGCCATAGGATTTAATTGCTTAACGGGCCGATTATGATGTCACAATCGGCAATGTTAAGTCTATGGGATTTTTAAAGTTTTTCAGTTATGCTAAGATTTAAACATGCTACTTAGCTAATGTTTTCTAACAGTTTTGATAAACATGTTAACTATGCTAACCATGCTACTTAGCTAACTTAACGTTTTCTAGCAGTTTTGCTAAACATGCTAATTACATGTTAACTATGTTAACCATGTGACTTAGCTAACCTAGCTTATCATTTTTAATAGTTATGCTATGCTAACTAGCATGCTGACAATGCTAATTATGTGACTTAGCTAACCTAGCTAATCATTTTTAGTAGTTATGCTAACCATGCTAACTAACATGCTAATTATGCTAACCATGTGACTTAGCTAACCTAGCTAATCATTTTTAGCAGTTATTCTAACTATGCTAACTAGCATGCTAACTATGCTAACCATGTTACTTAGCTAACTTAGCTAATCATTTTAGCAGTTTTCTTAAAAAAATGCTAACAATGCTAGCAACTTAACATGCTAACTAGCTACAGTGGGTAGGAGTCATAGTTGATGACAAGTAACAGTTACAATGACTGAACAGTTAAAAAGTTCAGTAGTTTAAAGGGTTAAATTGTTTAATAGTGAAATATTGTAGTGATGACTTTTATTTTGAAACAGTTTTTGGCAGAGGAAGCAGTTGAACAGGATGTGTAGTCTTAATAGGGCCAGTTTGTATGCTTAAAGCCTGAGACTGGCAGTTGATCCATGTGGCCTGAACACCTGCCATAGGATTCTAATTGCTTAACGGGCCATTATTATGATGTCAATCGGCAATGTTAAGTCTATGGGGATTTTTTAAAAGTTTTTCTTTAATAGTTTAAAAAGTATAAAAGTTTCAAAGTTGAAAAGACATAGCAACCCGATCTGTTTGAAGACCTACGTTACAAAGTTTGAATGAAGTTTCTAAGTTAAACTGTTCAAGAAAAATTGCGTACGGAAAAATTGGTAAGCGGAATAATAATAAGTTGCCTAGGAAGAACAGTACAGTGCATTTTCATGCACTGTAATTACACAATTACAGTTCCGAAAAAGAAAATAAAAAAATGATTTATGAAAATGCATTAAAATGGAGGATATAGCATTTTGGATCCAAACTCTTCTTATATGGCCCTTACAATAGCCAATATAAGAGCTTAATAGTAAAACTAGAAAAGCATTTCCTGAAGGAAATATAGTGCATGCAAAGTTGTTGCTAGGTTGGTTGCTAGGGTAATCATGGTGGTTGCTAAGGTGGTTGCTAGGGTGTCATTATGGAAGTGGTTGCTAGGTTGTTGCTTGGGTATGTAAGGTGGTTGCTAGGTTGTTGCTAGGGTACTTCAGGTGGTTGCTAGGGTGTTGCTAGAGTATTATATTGGTTACTATGCTATAAACAGTGGTTGCTAGGTTGGTTGCTAGGGTAATCATGTTGGTTGCTAGGGTGTCATTATGGAAGTGGTTGCTAGGTTGTTGCAAGTGTACTTGAGGTGGTTCCTAAGGTGTTGCCTGGGTAATAATAGTGGTCACTATGCTATAAAAAGTGTTTGCTAGGTTGGTTGCTAAGGTAATCATGTTGGTTGCTAAGGTGGTTGCTAGGGTGTCATTATGGAAGTGGTTGTTGCTAGGGTGCTTAAGGTGATTGCTAGGGTACTTAGGGTGTTGTTAGGGTAATTATAGTGGTTACTATGATATGAATAGTGGTTGCTAGGTTGGTTGCTAGGCTGTTGCTATGGTATTTATACTGATTGCTATACTATAAAAAGTGTAAATAGTAAGAAAAAGTAAAAAAAGTTCAAATTTATTGAAATTGGGAGAAATAGAGAGAGAAAGTGAAGAAAAAGAAGTGAAAGAAAGTGGGGATGAGAAGTGAGCTATCCAGTTAAATGGAGAGAGACACAGATAAGAGGTTCCATTGAAGTTGCTGAGGCAGTCAGTGAGAGAGCACAGTGCAGTTGATTGCATTCTAATTCTTTAATAGCCTATTATGATGTCATAAAGCCAATGTTAAGGCTATCATGGGGCTTGTTCGAAAAGTTCACTCGTTCACTCACTCATTCACTATATAGTGTTTGCTATATAGAGGACTATATAGGGGGCTATCTAGGGAATAAGTGAACCTGTCGATTATTAATTTCGGACACTCGGGATGTTGCTGTTGCCACATATTCATGCGCCGGATTTTCGTCAATCTCGGTCGCATAAACAAACGCAAATGCAAGTTGACACACGTGTGTGAGGCCATGGACAACAACGGTGCTGTTTCTGGATGAGTATTAAGGCTGGGATTTCGCAGCTGCATTGAAATAATATTTGAATATATATGTATACATTTGATTATTGAAATAAAACAGTGTAACTGAGATCTGTGTACATCCTAACTTTATTTAGGCTAACACAACATGGGGGTTACATTAGTTACGTTGCTGAGTTTGCCTACGAAAATATGGCTACACATTTGTAATCCTAAAGATATTATCAACTATATAACATGATATAACCGTTAAACGTTTTTAAAACTTCCATAGGCTCTCGTGAATGTATAGCGTCTTGTCTTGACTAACGTGAGCTAACATCGATACAGTGAGTGTTTAAGAAATGGATCCGATTCAGGCCTTAGTTGTAACTCTGTTGGTTAAAGTGTTGGTGCTCAGGTTAAGAAGGCAAAATAACAGGGCAAGGGTGAGACGTCTCTGTATTTTGCTCGCCAGACATAATGTCAACGAAATGGCAAGGGTAAATATCACATTTATTACTAGCGGCGTTACTGTTAATGCTAGCGCCCTTCTTGGCTGGACGATTTCATTCAATATAGCTTAATACTGCTTATTCTTTAGAAAGTCTGTCGACACCCTTTGTCAATTCTGAGTTTGATTTGTAAAAAAAAAACCCAATAAAAACAAAACTGTTACGTTAGTATTAGGCTACGGTTACAGTAATATCTCACGAGCTAGGGATCTGTCTTGCAGTGAAGTTGGTTTAACGATAACGGCATACACCTCTTTTTAAAATATCCACAAGGTGGAGCCATAGGAACAACAGTTAGGCAAACGTGTTCGTAAAGTGTTATCCCACAACTAACAGACTTTGCCTTTCAGAAGTGAAAACAAATCTTTTATATTGCTAATATATTGCAGAATTCTCACTTATTTCTCATGATCCTCCTCTTGACGTGGGGAACCAAGTAACCTTTCACATAATTGGCTTGCAGCAAATATATTTTAAATTGCCATGCAATGAGGTGTCGACAACTTTTATATTTCAAGTGTTGTACATAAAACATTACCATCTTACTTCTTGTTTAAGTAGTTCACTATGACAACTTAAAAACTACAAAAATAAAACATACTTAGTAGTTTAGTAGTGACACTTTATTTGGTGCCCTTTACAGCCGGAGCCTGCAAGATACTGTGTCAGAAATGAACATATGCCCCTGCTACAGATGTTTTTGGACGGGACCTCTGACCTGAAGGAAGATTTTCGCCTTGGCCGTCCAACAATAATGAGGCTGATTGCGCTCTTGCGCACTGACGACTGGTGGTATTCTGGCTGGGGCCTTGAACTAGAGGTCCTAGTATTTCTGTTCTGGCTCGCCAGTCCCACCGCATACAGAGTGGTGTCACGGGCCTTTGCCATGCCACGCAGCACTATACATGATATAGTCCACAGGGTGTCAAGTAAAATCCTTGGGCTCAAGCAAAGAATCATCTCCTTCCCCCATGTCATGGAGCTGGACACCATCGGCGCTGGATTTGCGCAGCTGGCACGTTCCCCAGCCTTTTCAAAGGTTGTGGGAAGCATTGATGGCTGCCAAATTCGCATCAAGCCTCCATCACAAGACCAATCATGTTATTTAAATAGAAAACTTTTTTTTTCAGTGCAGATGCAGGCTGTATGCAACCACAAGGGGCTGTTCCTGGACATTTGTGTTGGCTACCCAGGGTCAGTCCACGATGCCCGTGTGTACAGGAACAGCCCTATTTTTGCGGACAGACTTTACCGCCACAGGGTTACCTTCTCCTTGGGGACGGCGGGTACCCCTGTACACCATCACTGATCACCCCATACCGGGGACCAGTGGTGAGACCAATAGAATGGCGGTTTAATTACCATCACGCCAAGGGCCGTTCTATAATTGAGCGGGCCTTTGGCATCTTAAAAACGCGTTGGAGGACAATATTTTACAAGGCCCTGGAGGTGAAGCCCACCTTTGCTCCAGTGGTGATAGCATCAACATCGCTATGAATTTGGACGACTTGCCCTTGGAGGAGGTGGTCATAGTGAGGGATGACAACCAGGATCAGCCTCACCAACAGCAGCTGGATCCTAGTGGGGAGGAAGTGAGGAGGCAACTGGCAGCTGCTGTGATGGGTCAAATCCAGGCTGTTGCTCCAGAAGGGCATGATTACATCTAAATTAAAACATACATTTTTACCCCAATGTGCTTTGAGTGTATGGAACACTGTTTCTACTTTATGCAAAGCCAATGTATAAAAATCTACAGTAAAACATAAAACAATTATAATACTGAAAATGTAATTGAAGATAATAATTTATTAATTAAAAAATAAAACACAAAATAAATAATAGTAAAATACAAACAATATTACAGCTTTTCCACAAGCCTCTCCAGGATACTGAGGAGCCTGCCCTCCCACTCCTCGTCCCTTCTGGCCCTCTCCTCCGCTCTCTCTGCATCCCTCTCGAGGAAGTCCAGGACAGGGTCCACCTTTCTCTTCCCTGTCCTCTTCCTCTGGGTCTCTTTCTCGCCCTCCTCTTCTTCCTCATCTCTTGGCTCAGGGGAAGCCACTGCAGACTCACTGAAGTGGTCACCCCCTGCGGATGTGATGAGGACTGGGGGGGCTGATGGAGGGTTTTCCTCCCATCGCCTCATCCATCAGGCTGTACCACTTCCAGGTGCCTGCAGTGGTTTCCCCTGACTCGGTGCTCACACCTGTGGGAGGCTTTTTGAGGTCCTGAAACAGTCAATGTGGTCACAGTTAGGGAATTGAACCTGCAACTTTGCAGGCTACTGAATGCTAGCCCTGCTCCTTAATCATTACATTACCGTCGGCATATGCATGTCTTTCTTATACAGGTTAAATGTTATTAATCAGGATAAGAAAATTATTCTTTTTTTTAAATGACTCTTAAATGAAAACCTTGGCATTGCCACAAACTACTTACTTTGTATGTTTTCTTTAGGTTCTCCCACTTTTTCCCTGCCCTAGCAGGGGAGACCACTGCCTCCAGCCCCATCTCCTTCAGGATAACCCTACAACAACATTTTTACTATCATTTCACATGAATATCACTTGGTTAAATTCTTATCTTTTTGTAGTTTTAATTATGTATTTCATGTTTCTATTTACAACAACTGCGACAACTTACTCCCATCCATTTCTTTTGCCAGAGAAGAGCCTCTCCTTACTCTTCCTCAGCTTGATGAGGCGGTCAACGTCCTCATCAGTCCCTGAGCACAAACACATGTATTTAAAATATATTTAAATGTAGGTTGCAATGGCCTCATTTTTCTGGTGGTGCCACATGATGTAACATGATGTTTTGACATTGACATTGTAAACGTTCTTTAAGAAGAGTGAAAACCAGTTTGCCGTAAAGGTAACCACAACGTTGTGTATCGCAGGAAAAAAATAGTGAGCAGCCTGATAACCTAATTAAATGCTCAGCGGACCGGATTAAAGTGCTTGGCGGGCCGTAGTTTGCCTACCCCTGCCCTACAATGTATTCAGCAGTGGCGCAGCACCGCCGCTGGATTTTGAGCGCCACTGCAAAATCTTCACTGATCAGTAATGTCATGACATTTACTTGCATACTATAAAACCACAACAGCCAGCAATGTCATCTTGAAATTGTTGTCTTGTTGTTTTGAAAGGTACGTTTTAGGCAATTACAAGTAGTGGGGGGCCTTAAGCACATTTTCGCGCAAATTCTTCTAAAAGCGCCAAATTTGGCACAGATGTAGCTTAGGTCATACTAAAATGATCTGGCTAGGGCGCCGGAGTCAGCAACCCTTGGGGCCAAGATGGCGGCCAAATCCAATATGGCCGCTACCTGAAAAGGGTTCCGGCTATAACTTTTGAACCACATGAGTTACAAATGCAAACTTGATATCTTTTTCAGCTTAATTGATTATGGGAAACACATAGGAATGTTAATATTTATGACCCGGTGCATCTGGATCCCTTATTCCTTTAATTCCAATATGGCCGCTGTCCAAAAAAGCAGTTTTGGCTGTAGTTTGGGGCCTTTGTGACCCCAGTGATCGTGCAAATTCATCTACAAACACCAAATTGACACAGATGTAGCTGGGGGCATACTGAAATGATTTAGCCAGGGCGTCCAAGCGACCTAGATGGCAGCCAAATCCAATATGGCCACCGCCTGAAAGGGATTCGGCTATATACAGCTTTTGAGCCAGGTGAGATACAAATACAAACTTGATGTCTATCTTACCTTTTTTGACCATGAGAAACCCATAGGAATACTTACATTTATGATTGGGTATATCAGGACCCCCCAAATTCCCTAAATTCAATATGGCCTCTGTCCAAAAAAAGGTTTTGAATACAAATTTTGAACCAAATGCGCTACAAATGAGGATGTGGTGTCTATTTTATTTTTATTGACCACAAGAAGTCCATTGGCATATGCATATTTATGCGTGTGTATCCTTTTAAATCCTTTTTTTACCACAACTTTGAAAGTTTTTCTCAATGTTGATTCATTTCCTTATAAAAATGCTTTCAGTGCACCACAGATGAATACATTTCAAAGTGTAATCATATAAGAAAGAATAAGACACAATATTTTATTTCAGGCAATATTTATATTATGGCAAATTGTTAAAAGAACAATACAGTCAATTTGTCCAAAACTCTGCTTCACAACTGCATAACAAAAAAAACAGCAATACCAAAAAAAGAACAGTGAATTCTCATTATCACTCACGATCACCAGATCACTCATTGTCTCCACCATCATTGTTTGTACAAGCACCCTCACATGCACATATAGAAGTGCAACGAACTCCGGCTTTACAGCACTTGCAGTGCCCTCTACATGCTATCTTGCAGCCACAGTGGAGGAGAATGGTGCATGCTTTACTTGCGTCTCCGAGATTAGTCCAGTAAGGTTCCCAAGTCTTGCTCGTAGAGTCCCGATACCATCCCCATCCATTGAACTCTGGGATATCTTGTTGGACAGTGGTTGCCTGATTCCAGTAAAAGCTCGCCTGCAGCAGTGCTCTTTTGATGTGCTGAATCAGTGCAGCTTGGGTGGGAGGCAGGTTCTCGAGAGACTTGGTACCATTTGAGAAAAGGTGATGTCTAGCTTCATCTACGCCATTGGAACCACAGCTCTTGCTGTACATGATGACGACCATACGCTCCAGTCTTTGGATATGGACGTCATTGTTGATCTGTTCAGGGTCCCAGGTAAGGGTAACCAGGGATTCTGTGAGATCTGGTGTTGCCTCCCAAGCTGCCCAGGCACTCTTTTTCCAATGGCCCAGGAAGGCTGAGGTTGTGTCACAGCCTGTTAAAGCGTGGAAGAGTGGTAAGGCCAGTGACTTCTGGGGACCAAGATCCTTGCTGATTTCATGAGCAGGAATGTCCCTGTAGTTTTTTCCAGTTGCAAAGCCGATCCAGAGCTCTGTGAGGCCGAGTGTGTTGAAGAAGTGGATGGCAAGGATGAAAACATCGCTGTCGACAGTCCGGACAAATGCCTTTTTATGACCACTGGCTCCAGCATGTGCAAGATGCAGGATTATTCTTGTATCTGCTTCTGGGTGATTACAAGGCTGAAGGGCAGACATGTCATACCTTGGTCTGTTGGAGAGTACAGCATCTTTCTTGGTGGAAAGGAGGAGTTTACCTGACATGTCATGCTTGGTTATCTCTTCACTGATATATCCAAATAGTTCATCCTTGTTGTCCTCATTTTTCAGGAAGTCACTGTTCCAGTTACGTTTCGGAATTGGAGTTCTCCCATCTACTTTAGTTCTTGTCCCGGTTCCTCTGCGTTGGTGAGTTTGTGCTTTAAGGTTCTCCTCTGGATATATATCACACATAATATCCAGTCGCGCGACAGATTCATAGCTCATGTGTGACCTCACAAACCCAGCAATACTGGTGTTAACATAGTCATGGAATGTTTTTGCAGTAGTTGGCCGCACCATTTGGACCATTACAGCACCATCAAGCACAACTACAGTTGCATTTCTAGCTGCTGCTACATGGGTTTTTTTCACCTTCATGCATTCGAGAATGTCTGACTTTTTACCACTGCGTAAACGCCCCTGGTTGGAAATGCTGGGTGGCTCCCTTTGATTTTCAAACCTGAAGAATTCTGCCATGTCTGCATCAGGCCTGGACTGAAGGGAAAGGAACAGTTGTGTGACGAGTGTCATGTTTTGCTTGTGAATACCATTCTTTGTTTTGTGCTTGGCTTTTGTATCAGGTCGATTGGCAAATGTCAGTATGTTTGCTCGAGGAATCAAATCTGATACAGGCTTGGTGACCTTGTCCAGGCGCTGCTCTACATAGGCAGCATGTAGGGCTACACCAACTTTGTGGGCAGTAGTGAGCGAATCAGCCACTTCTCTTTCCATAATATCTTGGGTGTCGAGTGCTATGAGGTCATGATTTGTTGATAAGAAGGGATTTCCATGAGTTTCCATAACCTCAGTAAAGGATTTAACATCCTTCCTGAACATAACTTGTAAGCTGTATGCCTCTTCTTTATGAGATGTTGATGATGATGATGAGCTGCTATCATACACAGCTTGAAACTCTTGTACTAATCTGGCACAGTCAGGCCCTGCCAGCATGAAGAGCATGAGGGCTTCAGGGTTTTCATAAAGTCCAGCTGCTCCACCGCAGGATTGCAGGATTTTGTTTGACTGCTCATGGGACTGATCTTTTGCAATCAAGCTGAACTTGTGCTCTGACCGCTGCACTACGAAGTTCCCTTTCATGAACTCTTCATAAACAGCAGGATGTTTTTCAGGCAGCTCAACCATGTCTTGCAGATGGATGGGTAACCAACGGGCGTAGTTTGTGTGATCCACCACATGAAACCAAGCGCACAGTTCATCACAAACTTGGACATAAAGCTGAAAGTTTCCTTCCCGAAGTGACCGAATGAATCGACAGAGGAGGAACTCCACCTCCATGATGGTAGACCAGTACTTGAACTGTGGGAACTTGGCTTGAGAACATTGGTCCCACATTTCGAATGTTTCCGGTGGGCCTAGAAGATCTGCACAGTAGGTAGTGTATGCTTTCTGCTTGAGAATATAAAGAGACATGAGAGTGACCTGGTGGGAGTACCGTGTTCGTTTGATATGGTGCTCATTGAGGACAGACTGAGCACGTCCTGTAGTCAGGACCTGTGCCTGGGAAAGGATGGTGGTCCAACCTGAATCACGAAGCAGCTTCCCCGCCATAAGATGAGATTTGTCTTCGATATGTAATGCTCCCATCATCAAGATGAGCTTATCTTTACCAAGTGTCTCAGGATATTGCCATTGGAGCTGCTTTGCTATGGCATACAATGGTTGATCAGCACCAAGGACAGCAATCTGGCCAGGATTCAGGAATGATGTGCCTTCCTGTGCTAGCTCCATTGCATGCTTCATCATGGATGCAGAGGCTGCTTTGTCTGGGAATAGGGGATACACTCCTATCTCAGCACGGGGTTTCACTGTGTCATCATTCAAAAGGTGTGAGTTAAAACCTGACCATGTAATAACATCCTTTTCACCTAATGTATCCTGATCAAGTATGCCTTTGCCATGCAACAACCAACTCTCATCTTTCACTTTGGCTCCATGCACAAGATCATGCGATGGGCGGATAGGACCAGTGCCACTTCTAGGTGCCTTTATATCTCCCTTATTGAGTTCTGCTGGCTTCACAAGTATATATGAGTCTGGAAGTTTGGGTGTGGATGAATCTTTAGAGTCTACCTTTATTTGAGGACGCTTAAGTCCCAGATTGTCATGAGAGAGGTGATTTGTAGCACTCAGTGCAGTTCCATGGAATTCATCCTGTGAGAAATTTCCTTTGCTCTGGCCATCAAGGTTGTCAACATCATAAGTGGTAAAGACATGCTGACGAAGATTAGTAGGAAGAACAATGCCGTCTTCATTGTGTCGCTTACATACTGCGCGTGCCAGTGACTGCTTCACTTCCATGATTCGTTTACACGACACCGAGAGCCCTTGTGCATGTGCTTCATCGATGTCCCCTTTCCGGCGTCCACTTCCATGCAATTTGAGGCCACAATAAAGTGGAAATGGCATCTCTCGGTCCTTGCTATAGCGTATTGCATCACTCTTAGAGAGGTGTCTGTTGCTGATATATGCATTGTACTTCTGACATTGGGTGATGAGGCATGCTATTTTCGTTCTCCGTTTCAGCTTGGCATCCTGTATATTTGCTGCACTGTGTTTGAGGAGCGCTGGTCCCTGAAGTACAATGTCATTGAACACTCGTAAGGGTTCAGCAACTGATGTTGTTAGACAGTTGGATGGGAAAGAGCCATCAAATATGTAGCCTGGCTGTAAGCAATACTTGTGTAAGATCAAGGCAGCCCTCATTAACAGCAATGCTTCATCCTGGTTTATCTGGTTGGAATCATGAGTGGTAACCACTCTCTCAGACACTTGTTCCTTGCTTGCAATATATGTGTCCTTGCCTCTGTCCAGTCAGAGAGATGGCTGAGGAGGTGTTTCTTAAACCGTGTTGTGTGGGGCTCATAATAAAGACATGAATGCCCGCGGTCTTCCATAAGGTCCCTGTAGAGTTGTCGTAAATTGGAAATTGTAAAAGGGCTATTTGAATGTTCAACTAGGGTAACTATTTGTGCAATGGTTAGATGGTCAAACATTGTCCCCCAGTCACTGGAAGATGCTTCCCCCTCTGACGTCCTGGAAGTGTCCTGAGATTGCCGCCTTGCTGTATCACGCAACCTAACATAGCATTTGGTGTGGTAGTAAACGTCTGCTGCGTGCACATCAGATCCTTGGGTAAGGAGTCTTCCAAGAAGCTTAAAGTTTTTACTGGTTTCTGCCCAGGACTTCAGATTAGAATCAACATTATCTGTTACTGCCTTGTGAAGGTCATCTGTATTCTCCTCCTCACATATCACACAATGAATAGGCCTACCACCTGCTTTAGGCTGGCATGATCTTAGTTTTTTTGGACTCACTAAAGGCGGGGCATTATCATCATTTCGCAGTCTTTTAACACGAGAACTACTGCAGTAGCTTCTACAGCGTTTGTGATACTTAGCATTGTGTGTTTTTAGTGTCTCTGCGATACCTGATCCATTATTCAGCTGATCAATAGTTACATTCACAAAAGAAGGGAGAACATTAGCAACATTGAGGAAAGCTTTTAAATCCCTTTCTAATGATAAACATCCCTCCTCTTTGGGTGTTTGCAGTGTTTCATTAGCTTCTTGTTGACATAGGCAGCACAAGTCCCAGTTGATGTTGCTGCTGGTAACGCCACTGCCAGAGCTAGAGGCCATATTGGTGACACAACTTCTATCAGTGGTCAATCCCCTCCGTTCCATCATCATGCACCAATGACATGCAGCAAGATTGGCTCCCCAAGACCTGGTAGGAAAATTCACTTGATGAGATTGATAATAGGCTTACATTAGAATATTGATTGACACAAATATATCTATTGAAAAGGAAAATACAGATGACTTACTTGACATTCTATGTAGTTGCAGGAATAGTTGTAGACAGATGAGCATGAGCAAGACCAAGAGCATCTCGCCCACTCAGAATGTTTCCTATCAATTGAAATGATAAGAATGCATGGATAGTTAGAAAGCTGTATTAAGATGTTACATATGGCTTACATTGCAGTAATATTATAATAATACACCTTACATAGTAATAATACATATGACTTTGCAGGAACGTTTATAGGTCTTGCAGGAAAGTAGTTGGAAGGAGGTAATAAGAAACATTCTGCTTGTGTCAGTTGAAATGGTGAGAATAAATACATATGATAAAAGGCAATCTTCATATATTTGAATAAACTAGTGCAATGGCCATTCAAATTATGGTAATTTACACTTGCCTGTTGCCTGCTAACCCATGTAACATTTGAGGTAATCAGAACTCATCAACCAAATAGTTGTTACTGATAGCTATAGCTATAGCTACAGCTAGCTAACATTATCTTGTTGTGACAGCTTGCTAGCAGGATATTTTTTTATATAAAGCAGGATATTTTTTCTATTTTGCAATTGTAGTCATACTAAGAACAAAACACTTGTAGAAAAAAGTACACCTGGTTACTTACATGAGGGAGGAAGTTGTTGGTCATCTTTATTCACCGTATTGCAGTGACAGTCCAGCCTAAACGATGTCCAGACCAGGTGTCAAGCAATAGGGTGATGTGAGATGTCATCAGCTGGCGCCCCCGATGAGATCTGACTAACAGGTGGCTGCGACCTATCTTTTATACTCCTTAACCTTGGAGTTGGGCCCTCTCGCCACCCTCGAAAGATACCTGCTGGCCTATCAGCATCCACCAAGGTCACGACTATTGTTGGAACCCATTGTCTCATCATGCATAAATTATATGCAAAACTGTCTTCTTCTGGGTTTTTTTCCCAGATTCTGTTTTTTTCCAGTTGTAACAGGGCTTCTTATCTTGCCACCTGTTACTTGGCCTTGCTGTTACCACCATTACATCATCCAATTACATCATCCTCTCGCTCTCGACCATCTAGTTCACTGTGAACTCCTTCACCTCGACCATCTAGCCAGGTGTCACTGTGAACTCCTTCACCCCCTCGACCATCCAGCCAGGTGTCACTGTGAACTCCCTCACCCCACTCCTTGACTGCTGGTCTGGTCTGTTTAAATTGTGTACAGGCCTTGAAGTCTCATAATAATTGCAGTAATATCAAAGTTTATAAAAACCATACATGCATCCGTTAAGTCATAGAAATCCACCACAAAACCAGAAGATGAGAAGTGCAGCTATCTTCTTTTGTGGGTCGGAGAAAAAGGTAGAGATATCTATAATACATGGACATTAAACGGAGGCAGAAGCAAAAGTTTTGAAGTCATACTATGAATGTTTTGAAGCATACGTAATGCCAAAGTCCAATGTCATTTTCGCACGCTACAAACTCCATGAGAAGATACAGGGACCTAGCGAGCCTTTTGAGCAGTTTGTCAAAGAATTGAAGCTGCTTGTGAAGGACTGTGGATATGCTAACGGTGAAGAGATGATAAGGGATCGGGTAGTGTTCGGCATTCATTCGCCTAAAGTTCGTGAAAAGCTGCTTAATGTCGGATCTGATTTGACACTCGATAAAGCAATAGACATTGCTAGGTCTTATGAAATAGCACAAGTGCAATTTAAGACAATAGATGGCAGCAACAGTTCACATGAACAGGCGGTTCATGCAATTGGCAAGCAGTATCACAACAAAGGTGCTTGGAGAGCACGCCAAGAGAGAACAAAAGGACAATCCGATGACGCACACAATCCAGCCGACTTCCGTGGTCGCGCTAAAACCTGCGGCTACTGTGGAAATAAGGCACACGACGCGAACAGCTGCCCGGCAAAAGGGAAACAGTGCATGATATGTGTGGCATAGGGTGATTTGAGAAAACAGAAAAGACTGAACCCCATTTAATTTTTTTGACTTGGAACACTACCACTGATTCTGTAGACCTCTCATTGTGATATTCATCCCTGTTAAGAGTAAACTCTCCAGCAGATGGCGCTCTCTGTAATACACACATGCAACTACTGGTAAATAGCTGACGACAGAACAAGAGTTGTCAAGTAAGTTACATGTGTAGAAGTGCGCTGATGAACTGTCACATCTTTTTGTATTCCCAACAGGTAAATACACTTAAAACAGAATCTTGAAATTAGTTAACAGTTGTAATGTTAACCCTCTACAACAATGAGTTTTCTTGTGAGTTTTAACTAGCTTCTTTTGGTACAGTGGCGCGCGGTCAATTAACGGTTATCGGCAAAGCCACTGAGTATGTTTGTTACATTATACGAAAGCTTGTCAGCTAGAGGAATAATACAGTTCAAAAATGAAGTCTGTGTATGTAATGTATGAGGTTTACTGTTATGAAAAATAGGCTAAAAGTGAATACTGTAGATATCATTTTGTGTATTAGCTCCAAGTTTGTGTCAGCGTCAGTCCCAATGAGTGAATGTATGTTAGCTAACGCTAATCACGATAGAGGTTATTGCATTACTAGCTAACGCTAAACGTGATAGAGGTTATTGCATTACTATAGAGGTTATTGCTATGTTACACTCTATGTGGTTCTGATGGAAGACATTGAGACATGACACACACACACACACACATCTTCACAAAGACTTACCGGTTACATTTTACAGTCTATGAGAGAGATTGTCATTGGGTAAATAGCTGTTATATATGCTTACTGCTACATAAGTTAGACATAGTAAATACTTACCTGTTACATGGTTTCTGCTTATTAGAGAGATTGTCATTTGATGAATAATTATATGATTACTGTTACATACACATCTGTAATACTTACCTGTTACATGTCTACTGCTTATGAGAGAGGGTATCAATGGATGAATAACTTAGATGTTAGATGATTTCTGCTACATACACATAGTATACTCACTTGTTGGTGGTATAATTG
Source organism: Alosa alosa (assembly GCF_017589495.1). Classification (NCBI taxonomy): domain Eukaryota; kingdom Metazoa; phylum Chordata; class Actinopteri; order Clupeiformes; family Clupeidae; genus Alosa; species Alosa alosa. The sequence goes on along the minus strand of NC_063196.1, from coordinate 938,321 downwards.
TATAATATGTTCCATTATTACTGCTTATGCGAGACATGGAATTTAATTGCATATTTAAAATACAGTATATGTTACAATGTTCTTCTGAAACCCAATGTGTGATTGGGTTATACATGAACTAAAGGTTGTGATACTTAGTAATAGTAATGTGTAAATAGCTGAGGACAGAACAAGAGTTGTCAAGTAAGTTACGTGTGTAGAAGTGCGCTGATGAACTGTCACATCTTTTTGTATTCCCAACAGACTTTTAATTAAATGTGTTACACCAGACCACAGTGTCATTCTTGGACCCGTAACATATGCAACAAGTGGAACCATTTTGCAAAAGTATGTCGTTCCAAGCAAGGAAAAGGAGTCCATGCAGTGAGTGAAAATGAACCAGACGAATACACAGACGGTGAAGATTTGTTTATTGATGCAGTAACAGAGGGAAATAGTTCTCAAGGTACCGAACAGGCTTTTGCAAATTTACAAGTGGGACCAAATCAAAACATGGTCAAATTCAAATTGGACACCTGGGCCTCAGCTGATATCATTCTCACACGTGCTTTCAAGGGATTGGGAATACAGAATATGCTACAACCCTCAATGCGCCCGCTTTATGGCTATGGTGGAGAGCAGCTTGTTGTAAGTACAACATGAAATGCCAATACAGGGACATTCAGTTGATGCTGAAGTTTTATGTTGTAGACACACATGCACCACCAGTGCTAGGATTACAAGCATGCCTGGATTTTGGATTGATCAAGCTCATTCTCTCTGTGTCCGCTGAACAAGAGGTGTCTATAATGGAGGAGTTTGCGGACGTTTTTAAAGGAATAGGACTTTTCCCTGGTGAATGTACAGTGGGTCCCAGTTAAAAATTGACACTTCATTCACGATCATGGTGAATGGTGAAATGTAAGTACAACTGCAGCCGCTTGGGGGCAGCATAGTCCGCTGTGGAGTTCCACGGTCGAACCAGGCGGCGATTCGACAGCAAGGGCTGTGATTGGCCGAGTTTTCAGTGCGTTTCTCTGTGTTTTTAGCAGCCCCTGCAACATGCTAGTCCACTGTAGCCTAAGCCTTGTACATAATGTTAAACATAGTTTTGGATTCAGTGGCAAGATTTCTTGATTGTACAGTGTCTGTCTCTCAGTAATGTTTTAAAATGAGAGCCGTCCAGCTGGCAGTAGGCTACTTTGTCGGTAGCCATGAGAAGTTAAACTTGCTAACAGAACATAAATATGCTGCCCAGAAACCTTGTGAATAGTTCTGATTTTTTTTTACTACACTAACGAGGTTGAAATATAGACTTTGCCTACAGCATCTCCTTAACAGTAATGTTAACAAAATTACAGCATTCATATGACAAAGAAAAAAACAATTAGGTCACTCAAGACTGTGCCACAGCAACCAGTGTAGGCTACAGTCCTACCCAATAGGCCTACTCGAAGCAGATAGCGTTGTCTGACGGTCGAAAGTGGGTTAATGCAGTGTTTCTCAAACTTTTTTCTGATGGAGGACCACTTAACCAATAAAAATGCATGGACCACCTAGCTAAAAAAAAATAGATTAGACCTACTTCAACAGTATATCAGCACAATAGGCCTACTCACTGAACCACCTTGCTTATTGTATTTTCACTTTGCTTATTGTGTCAGAGGATTCATATGATTTAAACTGGCATATCTTACATAGACAGTGTTGCAGAACTGTTTGGATTTACATACAAGTTGGTTCAATATTGCAAACAACTCATCTATATCATATTTTACCACGCCTGCTTTGGGAACACTTGGGATAGCTTGCGGACCACCAGTGGTCCCCGGACCACACTTTGAGAAACACTGGGTTAATGCACGTATTTCCAGAACAGGTCTGCAACTTTCAGGCAGTTCTGAGTTGAATCTAGGCAGGAGCAGAGCCATATAAAAGGCCTAGGCCTATTGTTATCATTTTTTTGCAAGGTGTTGCTCCTGGCAATACTTGTTTATAAGGCGTTTGGTGATTAATTGATAGCTGTTTTTGGGACACGTTAAGCGTTCTTTATAATGAAAGCATCTGGGGAGTAAAACGACTGTTGTGCAGCTGTTACAACTGTAGGCTACAATGATTGCAATACAAAAAATATGCGCGTGTTAGTTTAGTTAGTTTTGTGATGTTTTGCACTTTTGCCTCATGTGTTTTCAGGTTTGAGGGCTTTTTTTGGCAAGATTGACCTTGGTTAGACTCTGCACATGTTATTTCTCCGTATGGAAAATAAAGTCAATTTTCGACCGTCTGTTATTAGTTCAATAACAAGTGTTGCTTGTTAAAACATGTGACTAGTGAAACTCAAATGATTTTAGAAATATTTAGCCAAAGCCAAAAGTGTTAGAAGGAGCGGCGGTGCAGCTCAGATGTCTTCTTAATTTTTCTTTATTCATTAGTAAAGGTGCAGAACATTATTAAACTTTTGACTAATGTTTGATGTTCGTTAGTCAAAACATCGACACATCGAAATGTTAGTCAAAGTTTAATAATGTTCTGCACCTTTTACTAAAGAAAAAAAGAAAATTAAGAAGACATCTGAGCTGCAATCCTCCTCTCTAAAATATCTGTCCTGGCCTGGTTGCAGCGGATTGTGGCCAAAGCGACAGAAGCGCGGAGAACCCTCCTTTGTCTACCAAAAGTGTTACTTTGTGCTGGCAGCTCCCCACTGCTTGTGAAAGAAGGGGATGGGGGGGGGGCTTAACGTGAAAAAGCTTAATGTCACAAAAGCGGCAACGAGTTGTTTTTTTAGGCTACAGGCCTTCATAATGGTAGGCTACAGGAAGTGGGGGGGAGGGTATGGGATGACCAGAGCCGTCATCTATCGTCTTTCCAGGCACACAGCTCGTTATATAGCCTATCGACTGCCTTAACAGATAGGCTTTGCTCTTGGGTTTGGCCTTGGCGAACTCAATGCTCTTGTTGCTTGCAGTTTGTTAAATAAAAGCGATGCAGATTACATTATTTATTTCTGATTAATTGCGTCTTTTGATGTATTTTGCAACATTTGCTTGTTAGGCTGGGCTACTGTCAATGTCCTGTACAGGTCAATGTTCAACAATTGCTGGTGTAGGCCTAGGCTATTAATCAATTAGGGACTGTTAGTTATATTTAATTAAGGGGCTACGGAGGAGTTTTGGGGAGCGTTAGTCAAAAAGCGTGACCCCTCCCTCGCCAGCAAGAAATTTTCTATGACCCTCCAAAGTGATTGAGAAAAAACGCATGACCCTCCTCAGTCCCAACAATTTATTGATGCCTTAGGCTACTGGGTCAATTTGGGAGCGTGCATGCTACTGACTCCTTCCTTGAAATGCCTTGAAAAGGCTGTCGTTTTACACAATTTCACAAATAATCACGGGACCGAAACAAACCTGTCAACTTTTCCCGGGTTTATGGCGTATTTTAACTTTTTCCTCACTGTCTTGGGAGGAGCTGCAGGGCCGTCGCCAAGGGGATGCGAGGCCCTGTGCGAACTTGACAGATGCAAGGCCCTTTTCACTTACGTGCATGAAATCATCGCGATAGCTTACTTTACACATAGCCAAGGCTACCCGTCGGTGTATTTTAATAGTAGCCTAGTCTAATAAGCTACACCAGCTTGCCTTTAAGAGGGGAAATTCAATTGTACAGTATAGCCTATAACATTAGCTGAGTCACATATTTTGCCATATGGTGTTTATCATAGGCTACATCACGAAACCAAATAGTGTAACAAAGGCGAACACTTTAACAGGGGGAATAGTTGGGCATGAATCATTGTTCTGAACGGCATTTGTCAATGAGCAGAAACACACACGACATTCAAACTATTGATAAGATGTACTGGTCTGTATCTATAGGCTAACATTGGACAAATAAATGGCACTGACTCGCCATATCCTGACTCAGGAAAAAAAACATTTTCTTGCTTTGCCGCAAACTCAGCAATGAAATCATAGGCCAGTTTGCAGGTAGCCTAACGTCTTTTTCATAGAAGGGAGAGCCCAGTCTCTCCTGTGACACGGAGGTGCCAAATAGTTTTAATAGCCTGTTCAACTTCGAAAAGCTTCGTTCACCGATGCCAGTCACTGATCGCAATTTCAAAGTTCGGAAAGCTTCATCTTTTTTAAGTTTTAAGTGCAGTGGCCCTATCTGCCCCCTTTGGAATTATATCTCGAGCCTATTATAAGGTCCAGTGCGTTATGTCCTGGGATTGGATGTGCTCAAAAAAGAAAAGAAAAACACTTTTTATAGATGGTTATGAGGAGCAATGTGAGAGAAATTTGATGATCATTGATCGTTGTTTTGGGGACGTTAAGCCTTTTCCATAGGCGTCAGTGAAGGAGATTGAAGAATGACCATTTTTATACGAAAATATTTCTTAACTACAAAAAACTCAGTGTCTAAAAACTCAGTGTCATTCAGACTCAACCCTCTTGTTGTTTTATTATCTTTTTTTTCGTTGTCGTTTGAACGTTGGCAAGCAGGCATGTTGGCGGTTGCAATTTCAGTGAAATTTCTACAGTAGGCCTACAACATGCTGTTAGGCTGGGCTACTGTCAATGTACTTGTACAGGTAAATGTTCAACAATTGCTGGTGTACAGGTTATATAATCAATTAGCTAAATCATTTGTCCAGCTGTTTAAACATTTTTTTCGTGCTACATTCAAACGCAAAAGGTGCTTTGATATATTTTTTTCGTTTGAGCGTCGGCAAGCAGGCATGCTTTGGTTGCAATGAATGAGGATAATTGCTTTTTTTTTGCATTATTTTGAATATGACTCGCTCCAGTCTCAACAGCACATACTTTTTTCCACACGCTAAGTTCTAAACACACATACTGTAGGCCTATCCCTCTCGGCTTTCTCTCTCCATCCCTGCACACGGTGCTTTCTTAAAGGAGCTGCACCATTTTACAACAATTGCATCTACATTTTCATATTAGAATGTTTTTGTCAAGTGTAAGCTTAAACTACCGTGATCAAGTTAAGTTCCCCGCGTAAGGTCGTCATGGAAGCAGTAAGTCAGTCGCATCAAAAATAGTAGTGGCACCCAAGTGACACCTTGTGGTTGTTTGTGTCAACTGCAGTTTGTGCCATTTCTGCTGAGAAAATGGGGTGCGTGATTCATGAAGGAACCCGTCCAAACTTAACGGGGACCCACTGTACCATTCACATCGACCCCAATGCAGTGCCCGTTGTCACAGAGCCAACCGAATGGGTCAAACTCAATGGTAGCAGCAGAAAAACCACGCACAGGCAAGCTGAGGATATGCCTTGATCCCAAAGACTTGAACAAGGTAATCAAACGACCCACTCCCCATTACCAACCCTCGATGACATCACATCCAGGTTAGCTGAAGCATGCTACTTTAGTGTCATGGATGCCAAGTCAGGCTACTGGGCTATAAAGCTCACAGAGGAGTCTTCCAAGCTGACAAGCTTCAACACAGTGTTCGAACGGTACAGATTCCTGTGGTTACCCTTTGGAGTAAAATCTGCCCAGGACGAGTTCCAGCGGAAGGTGAACAAGACCTATGAAGATCTACAAGGCGTCATGGCGATTGTGGACGACAGTCTCATATACGGCAGGAACAAGTAGACAGGACTGACGGCTGATCACTGGCAGGAGGCAGAAAGAGAGAGAGAAAATATCTTGCACACACTCTCACACACACACACAACTCACACTGCAACCAGGTGACGACACTGGACCTGGGTCAGCTGGACCTGGGCTACTCTGCGGGAGATCTGCCGTGACCGCCGAGCTGTTGCTGACCTGCGAGCTGCCATGCCAACTGCAGACTAACTGGGCCTCTGGCATCCTTCCATCCATCCGTGAGCGGTGCGCGCCAGCTGTCTGGTCGATGGGATCTCTCGGGACGGCTGGACCTGGGCTGGTTACTCTGCGAGGGATCTGCCGTGGCCGCCGAGCTGTTGCTGACCTGCGAGCTGCCATGCCAACTGCAGACTAGCGTTGGCCTAGCGGTGGGGAGCTGCGGTCTCATGGAGTAACAGACGGTCGCTGTTAGAAGTCCACCGAGTTCGCATCATCTACGACGCATACCCACTAGCCTACTTCAGACTGTGCTTCCAGTGATCTCCAGACTGCAGTCTACAAAGGCCTAACGTCAACGTGATCTCCAAACTGCCAGTGAATTCACTGGGTTGATCATTTGCTATCGTTAAAGAACTTTGGTTGGCATATCGGTTGTGAAGACACTCTGTGCAGTTTTCACGGATCACCATTGCCCTTGGAGATTTTCAGCTGGTTTGGAAATGGGACTAATTTTAACATCACCTTCCCCTTTTTAAATAGGCTATATTTTCTTTTCTTTTTTTCACTTTTTTATTTGTTTATTTGTTTTGTTGTCTGTCTTATATGTCTTGGTGTCACGGGTGCAGCTGGCGACTTCGCCCGGCTCCGCAACATTTTGTATTTGTTATTTTTTAAATGTATTTGTCATGTCTTGATGTCATGGGCACATTGGCGACTACGCCGCTCCATCCAGCATCGTTTGTCTTGTTATGTGTCTTGTTTGTTGGAGCGCTTTGGGTTGCACTATATGCATGTTAAATGCGCTTTAAAAATAAAACTGACTTGACTTGACTTGACTTGACACTGCAACGTCAGACACACTACGTGGAAGTAGGGAGGCTAGTGAGGAAGACCACCACCCGGAGACTGCAAACCACCAGTGTAGGCCAGCTATTCCTGTCGAGGAGGGAGAGAGAGATATCAGCTACATGCGTATAAGGGGGGAGTTGCCACCCAATAGATAATGAATTATTAATTAGCTCTGATATGAAGAGGGTACTTAGCTTGGAGAGGCCCAAAGCCCTGCCATAAGGACCACGTCGGTTAAGACCCCAGGCGTCCTCCACCACTACAGGGTAGCAGAAGTTAGGCACATAGGACCATATGCACACACAAACACACACAAACACAAAATATGGAGTAATACAAAAGAAAAGAAAGCAACCAGATGATACAAAACTCTCACCAGCAGTACATAACAATCATCGTAACAAAGCCAGCTGTAGACAAAGCAAGCTGCAAATAAGCAGCAAGCGTGAGGTAAACAACCAAGCCCTAGCAACCAAAGCTAGCAGCCCACGCTAGGATGACCAGAGTATGGAGAGATGAATCAATTGATTAAACATGTCACAAAAACAAGACAAAATGGACAAGACAAAACAGCAGTCCCTTGTGAGAGCGGACACTCGCCTGGTGGTCAATCTCGTCTTTGCCGGTGAAACATGCAGTCTCTATAAATGTAAACGTTAGTTACTCTATGTAAATTACTATTGAATACATCAACTATGGCAGTGCTTGCGTATTATCGGCTCACAAAGTGCAGCTATCTTAGCAGTAGAGTAAGCCAAAGGATGGACCAGAGGTCATCTAAATACAGACTAACCGGCCGATAAACAACTATGCGTTAACTAGCAATAGTGCTATATCGCACCACAATAGCGAGCATTAGTAATGAGCTTACCTTTGACCCACACAGGATCCACGCTTGCCCTGTAGTAGTAGAACCCACGAAGACAAGGGAAAGAAACACCAGCTCCACTGCACTGGAGTAGAACCTTAGCTCAACCGTAAGCTACTCGCACCAAGCCGCAATGAGCCACACCACTTGCTTGGAATATGTTCACCGCTCAAGAGAACAAGCTAGCTCGACCAGCTTGCGTGCCACGCCACAACAGAGACCAAGCCCCCGGAAGAAGAAAGGTAGACGCGTAACCCCAGGAACTGCCACCGTCAATATACGTGCACCTAATTGTGACCCGCCCATTCATCAGGTCTAGACTTCGGAACACGTAACACTCAGTAGAGGCACAGCCTGCTACACAAGCATATCGAGGAAACGGTTGGAAAGTGCCCCACATGCACAGACACAGACCTTCCAGACCTGTGTGAACACAGACCTTCCAACACCAAGGAGCCCATGATCAGCCAGCCGATCGGGCATGGCAGACCGTTGCTACGGATTTGTTCACCTGGAACAATGAACAATACATCATCACAGTGGACTATTACAGCAGGTATTTTGAGCTTGACAAATTGCACAGCACAACAGCCTCTGCTGTAATACACAAACTTAAAGCAGCCTTCGCTAGACATGGCATACCTGAGACTGTTGTATCAGATAACGGCCCTCAGTACAAATGCAGAGAGTTTGAAGCTTTCGCCGACAAATGGGAGTTTACCCACATAACATCTCAGTCTCCTTGAGTATCGTAACACTCCTGTTGACTGTTTCAGATCACCTGCTCAACTGCTCATGAGTAGGCGGTTGCGATCAGTCTTACCCAGCACCCACCAGCAGCTTCAGCCAAAGGTCGTCAGTTCGAGAGAAGTTCATGCAGGGCGGGTCCACCAGCAGCAACAGCAGAAAACGTACTACGACAGGTCAGCCAGACCTCTGTCGCCGCTGCAGGAAGGTCAACACATCCGCTTTCAAAAGCAAGGTCAGTGGAAACCTGCAGTAGTCATCAGACCGGCTGAAACTGACCGTTCCTATCCCATACGTTCAGCTGAAGGAGGACAGGAATACAGGAGAAACAGATGCCACCTCCTTTCCACTAAAGAACATCACACTCACACTGACAAGGATCCTGAGGACAACGCATCACAGACTCCACACAACAGCACAGACCACAAATGAATTTGCCCCTCTGACCACCAATTACAAGACAAAATCAGGACGTGAAATCAAGCCTAGAGCTATTTTGGACTTGTAAGACCATGTAAAAGGGTGTAGGCGGATCGCTGCCCTTCCAAAAAAAAAAGAGAATGTGACTGTGTCATGTGATGCCTAGTTCTTTTGGCAATTTTGTGATTTCTGATAGTTTACCAGATTGTTCATTTACCTCAGTGTATGAAAGCTCATTGAATATTAGAGCAGTTACTTTGATGTCAGTGAACTAGTGCATATAATCTGTATTAGAACCTTACACTTCTATAAGAAGGGGGATGTAATATTCACATCGAATATGATTTCAGTTAAAAGCATTACTTATGAGATTCTATGTTGGCCAATCAATGAACGCCATGTTTGTAAGATGCACATGCTCAGTGTGTGGTTGTAACGATTTGATGAGCAGAGACACATTAAAATATGTTGCTCCAGGTTTAGTAAATAAAAGTAATACATTTACAGCACGTCATTGTGTTCAACATTTTCTACATTCAGTACGAATTAAGACAGTGACATGACTGCAAAAATATGAAACTTGATCTTGATATAAAACCTGACATAAGACATATGCAAATATCATCACATTATAGCCTACTTTTCCAGACAAGGGTAGCCCAGATAGTCCTGAAAAAAGAAAGATATAGATGGCCATTATATTACAGTTAGATTAACTAGCTGAACAACACAGGTGATAACTTCTGCATAATTTCATGGAGTGCTGAAATGTAATCTTTGACTATTTCTTCACTGTGAAACTCAGCAAATATGCTTTGTGGTTGTGAACATATTGCAGTAGCATCAACTATTCCACCTGTGTATGGATGGTTACAATTCTGAAGTGCACAATAGTTTATGCTACAGCAGAAATACTTCCATCCATAGATAAAAATAGTCAAACCTCTGAATTTCTTTTCAAAGATGCATTTAAACGTTAACATATTTAACATTTCTTTCGGGGGGCCATGCCCCCGGACCCCTGTAGCATGCCCTGCTTGCTTGACTTGCTTTTTGTTTCAGTTGTGCATTGTAGCTAGCTAGCTCGCTATATAGTGGTGTAAAGTGGCAGGTAGACCATCCTAATATTGTTTACCTGAAGTTTAAAAGCCATTTGATGATGGTCTTCCTTAGGAGGAGGGACTCGGAATAAATCAACAAGGCAGGTAAACATGGCAGATTTATTTAGTTAAACTCACATGAAATAAAATAAGTAGGCTACCAAATAGCCTGACTAGAAGTGCTGCAATTAGCCACTGGCCAAGCCAGCTGCCTCAAAACTCCCTAACAATACTGATTGGTCTAAACTTGTGCTTGGAGCAACTTTAGCCCCTAAAGAACAATATAGTACCCAAATAGTACTAATTTAATAATTGCCTAATTGAGCTTTCCCTATTTCAAAGAGTCCGCCACTGCTACTTACCATACTGTAAGTTGTCCTATGTCTCATATAGCCTATGTGTGTGTGTGTCCGATTTGTAACACCGATTTCTGACTGTAAAAACAATCTACACAATCAGTAACATTATCGTTATTTTAAATGGCAAACAAAAAGCAATTTGTACTCAATAATACTGACTAATAATAATGATCTGTCCTGGATATTATTATATTATTATTATATAACATTTTTATAATCCAAAAAGTCTTAAAGCCCCCCTTGGTAGGATTAGCTATATTTCCCCCTCTGCTGGAGAAGTTGTGCATTATGCTATTTTAAAACTGTGGAAAAAAGTAACGATGGATTTGTTTACAAGCTAGTGAAACGGTTAGCATAAAGGCCCATTCACACCAAGAACGATAACAATAACTATAAATAAATGTTGTCGTTAATATGAATGACGACATTCACACATAAACTATAACGATAATGACATGAAGAACGATATCGTTGGGGATCACTTTCAGAGCGATTTTCAGAATGATAAAATGCTAATAGCCAATCAGAACCCATCGAATTTTAACCGTCACAAGGAGAGACTTTGTTTATCGTTGTTCAGTGTGAACGCTTTTATCGTTATGGTTATGGTTATAGTTATAGTTATCGTATCATTCTTGGTGTGAATGCCTTAAGCTCGGCCTTAAGTTTGTAAGAACAATGTGGATGTTACAAGGTAAGAAACACGATTTCAATCGAGTTCCTTGTTTCTCACTTCTCTTGCCGGGACGGTAGTCCCAATGTTGCAAGGTTGGTTTTCCGCCTTGAACACACAAATTATACAAATGATTAGAATTGTACAACTCTTCCCCATGTTTTCTTCATGCCCTGTCACATTTACATAAAACATCACATAAAAAGTGTCCATTTGACAAAAGTGATTGATTCGGTCACTGAGTTTTGATTGAGTTCTGTCATTGTACTGTACGATTTTTTTTTTGTAAACTGTTGCCATTTTTATTTAAGTGTGACAAGCTAAAGAGTCAGATCCTGTCACACTAAAATATCCCAGAACTTATATTTTTGTGAAACAAAATACCTTGTCTAAAATTTGTACTGTGTCCTGTCACTGTACATTCAAACGGGTTTGAAGCATGTTTAAAGGCAGAAAAATTGCATTTATTATTATTATTATTATTATTATTATTATTACTTTTACTGTAAATTTATTTAATAATGATTTTAATATAAAACACATATCAAGTTTCCCTGTATAAAAAAATAAATGATAAAAAATAAAATTCTGTTACACCACCACCAGTCCTGTCACACAATACATATGATAGAAATTAGGCTACTATTTAAGAAAATAATGAATTAATTTCTTTAACTGTGTAGAAGGTGTGGGTAGGCTACATCCACTATTAGGCCTATTAGAATGTACTGGTAGAATCACAATAATATAGTATTTTATATAGGCTATTTGATTTAACTATTAATTTCTAATGATAATGTTGGTTAATTTGTTGATATCTAATAGCTTAGTCCCTTTGGACAAAAGCATCCGCTAAATAACATCCTAAGCATAAAATTCTTCTTATTATTATTAGGCCTATTTAAAAACAATGCTAGAATTTGAAAGGCTACGCTATAGCCCTTGGAATTGCTTTCCCATTTGTAATAGGCCTTCCTATCGATATTAAATTAAATATGGAAATACTTAAAAATGCTTAGGCTACTTACAAACATGAAGCATCTGATCAGAGCCTTAGCCCACATCAGCATTTTCTAGTCCTTCCTTAACGCTGCATGATATGGTCATAAATCCGACGCAAGCGTAGGAGCAGTTAGCACTACAGGCTCCTGGAAAAATATCATAGGCCTATGCCATTGCAGTATAACTAGTGAGACTTTCGTGCCTACATAGAGCAGAGGCAGGTTGAAATCAAATTAACGAGAACAAAATCCCTCGATAAATCAGTTACGAATTTTCTATTCATTGTAGCCTATTCTCATATGGACTGGGCATCGGAGCCACGTGTCACATGTGCTTCTCAGGACAAAACGGGGCATCTGCAAGCTGGATCTGGAGGAGGATGCTGCGGCAAGTGATACACAGAGGGCTCAAAGCTTCTTTCTACTGGCTTGGATTATTTGTCAGCAGGCACCCTGTCTTTTTCCTCACCGTCCCTGCAGTCTTAACTATCATATTTGGATCCACTGTACTGAGCAGATTTAAGCCAGAAAAAGACCTCGAAATCCTGGTTGCTCCAACGCACAGTCTTGCTAAAATAGAACGGAGTCTCGCTAACAGTCTTTTCCCGATCGACCAGTCCAAGAACAAGCTATATTCTGACCTACACACTCCTGGCAGATATGGCAGGATTATCCTGCATTCAAAATCTAGCGGAAACGTGCTGGAATTGGCTGACCAGGTCCTTCAAGTCCACAAGGAAGTGCTGGATTTGCGGGTTAATTATAAGGGTTTTAACTATTCTTTCGCTCATCTTTGTGTCATGAGCCATCGGGACAAGAGATGTGTTTTGGATGATGTAATTGCAATACTCGAAGATATCCGATTAGCTATTCTATCAAATAGCACATTGTCCAAGGTGTCATTGAGTTATCCAAATACAACATTAAAGGTAAGACATGCCAAGTAACCCAAGGATAGCCTAGGCTACTCATAAAACACCCTGACTAGCTACCACGGGGCAGCAGTTGGCAGATTCAGGTTTTCAGTGCTGTAGGCTATGAATGGATGGGTTGAAACATCATTTACCTCCTTTTAATTCTCACAATTAAACCTGTCATCTTAACCTGTCATTTTAAAGCGAAAACGTCTGCGAAAGTTGTCGATGAATGACAACTCGAGTTATCAACATAGCCTTGGCTACTCTCGAGTTCAGGCTAAGGTTGCTTTATTGATGTAGCTGCTCTCCTAACACAGAAACAGTGAAGTAGCCCAGGAGGCTATCGAAGCGCACAGAGGTGTAGCACAGCGGATGCTGTCAGATGCGTGCTCTATTTCGGACTGTAGACGACAGGCTGTTTTTTCAGTCTCTGTAGGCCGACGCGTTGTACAAACGCAAGTTTAGACTCCTGAATAATGAAATTGCCTGCTGAAGTGGTGCCTTAGTTAAAAAGTCTAATTAATCTTATAGTATTTTAGGACAACATATTGTAGTAGGCTAATCTTGTAGTGTTTTGGGACATAGCCTATAGACGGACTGAACACTACAAAGGGTAGGATATTGCAGAACATATACTATAACTTGTTGGTAGTGTTGCCTATAGGCTATTAAAAAAGCATCACTAGTTTTATGTTCCCTGGACACCGTGCTTTCCATTTAAGAATGTCGATGTCACTGATGCTGTTAGTCCATCATGACATGTTGACAGTTTGTGTTTCAGCCAACCATCAACCAAACTAGGGGTGCCCAATATTTGCGGCCACATTTGGCTCGTGCTGTTTTTTTGGACCGCCTCGTTTGTCCAAAACGTATGTCAGCCACTGGGAATTTCTGTCGAAATGGTTTCTTAAGGGTTAGCTGCAGTTCATTAGCTGACCAAGGGGTTTAAACGGAGCAATAGGGGTGCAGGGTGGGCTGGGAAGCAGTGAATCTCTGTCAGCAGAGATCAACAGGCCCATGACACCAGTGAGTAGACGTGGTCACCATGAATCTCTAAGGCAGTGCCGTACTGATAAAAATATGGTATTTAATTTCAATTTAATGTAATGTGACACAACACATTTATTTTTGACCCACCACTCAGATTCATTTTTGGCCCTTTTTGGTAAGTTTGTGGGCACCCCTGCTGATACCATCCTCTTAAATCTATTAAAGGAACATGGGAACTTTTTGGGAAATTACCTTATTTTCCCTCTGTGTGCAATAACTCAGTTTGACATTGTTAGCATAATTCACTGGAGGTAGGTTATGGTGCGTTCCATTTGTGCTCGCAAGTTGTTTTTCCCGATTTGTTACTCTGAGTTACAAACAAAAGGTTGCAATTGGGATGCCCCCTGCAGTCATCTTTCGACTCTTCAGCTCGTTCGAACCCCGAGTTAGAATTGCCAACACGCGCATTAACAGTGAACGAGAGCCGTATAGACTATTTTATTACCAGCTCTGTCTGCTTTGTGCCTCATTAAATCGGTCGGAGAAACAATAGTGTCCATTCTCTATCTGTTGCTATGCTGCTACAATGTTTGTTTCTGTCATATACTGTGTAATGTGTCATTACAAACTATTGCTATATCTGGTAACAATTGCTAACAACAGACAGACAGACAACAGACAATGCAGGCAAACAGACAAAAAGTAGCATTTTGTTCTTACAACTGGTTGATAACTGCAATGCACCCAACTCTGTGTTAACATGGATGTGTACATGGACAACATTCTGAATGACTAGTAATGGACAACTGGAACACATCATTAGACCAAGTTAGCCTACAGCTATTGCTATAACCCGATTTCCAAATAAGTTGGGACGCTTTATAAAATGTGAATAAAAAATAATGCTATGATTTACAAATCATATCAACCCTATATTTAATTGATAATAGTTCATAGACATCATATCAACTGTTGGAGGAGAGAAATTTGACTATTTAATGGAAAATGTGATGGCTGGAAAAGTTGTATAATGACAAAGACAACAAAAGGAGGAACATTTCACAACTAATGAGTAAACTGGTACCATGAATGTGGATAAAAAAGAGCATCACAGAGAGGCAGAGTCTTTTAGAAGTAAAGATGTAGAGGTATTCATCACTCATCAGATAGATTCATCATTACACAATCACAATTCCAAAATGAATTCCGCAGATTCATTACACTATTTCTCCATAAAGGAAGAGTTCAGGGGCTAAAATGGCCTGTCTGCAGTGCAGACCTGTCCAATTGGGTGCATCATGGAATAAAAAACATGATACTGAAGTCTTTTGAGCAGCTGGAATCCTATATCAGGCAGGAATTGGACCACATTTCATATTCAAAAGTATAGCAACTGGTCTCCTCACTCCAAGTGACGAGGTAAAGCGGTAAAAATTACCCCTGTTCCAACTTTTTTGAGACATGTTTCTGCCATTAAATTCAAAATGAACAGATTTAAAAAAAAAAAAACAATAACATTTCTCTCCTTCAACAGTTGATATGTTGTCTTTGAACTATTCTCAATTAAATATAGAGTTGAAATGATTTGTAATTCAAGGCATTATTTTTTATTCACATACAAAGCGTCCCAACTCGGAATTTGGATTGTAAAAGAGAGCCATTGGCTAACTGGTCTAACCCACTTCCAGTGAATTATGCTAAGCTAGGCTAAAGGTGTCAGGCTGTGCAATTACACACAGGAAGGAGAACGGTATGTGTTCTCTTAGCCAATTCTGGGGTCTGGCTTAAGGCTCTGCTTATACATCTTACATTTACATTTATTCATTTAGCTGACCAGGTTGATGCCCCACGTCCATTGGAATGGACACAACATATTTTTGGGTCTAAACCAATTATAATCTGTGATTTCACCATTTGAATCTTGATGACCCAATCAGAATGCAGCCATGACCTGTAACTGAGAGTGCTGCAGACATCAGACAAGACAAGCATGGCTCTGAAGCTCAACAGGAACAGATGCAAACACCTTTTTTCCCTATATGAATTCATGTTTTGCTAGCCCAATCAATTTGCACTCAGTATAATTCTAACCGTTGCAGGTTATTTGAATATATTATTTGCATGATATTTGAAGTTAGTTTGAATATATTTCACAACAGTGTAGTACAGGATTTTTAAAAAAGTTTAATGTCCATCCCAATGGACACCAGGTTATGGGAGATGTTAGCCAACATTCATTTTATTAGTGTCACTAAGTAAGGTTCTGACATATCCTCAAAACCCAAGAATAATTGCATTTTTTTTTCTTTATTTAGCCTATTTTGGAAGAATGTGAACTCATTTTACTAAAGTGTGTGGCCCACATACTTCCCATAAAGGGCCAAAAATGAATCTGAGTAGTGGGTCAAAAATAAATGTGTTTATACATTTTACATTAATTTGAAATTACTAGCTTGTGCACTGAATTTAGTAAATTGTGTGCTCAGTTTACTAAATAGTGTGCTCATTTTACTAAATTGTGGGCTCATTTAGCTAAATTGTGTGTGCATTTAGCTAAACTGCTATTTTTTGTACAATGAGTGCACATTTTAGTATAGTGAGTGCACTATTTACTAAAAAGAGTGGACGATTTAGTAAAATGAGCACATTAGTAAAACGAGTGCACAATTTAGGGTGCGTTCTTAAATTCAATCTGACACTCTAAAAAAATAGAATAACACTCTGAAGTTCGAAAAAGATGAGCATTCTAACTCCCTGTGAATTTACGAATGGTTATTTGGGGTTACAGACAGTACGGTTTACAATATGGACACCACTACAGCACTTGTGAAACAGGGTTTATGTGTCAGAACTCAGAATTCAGAACTCAACTCTACTAATGCAAGAGCTTCTTGAGAGTGATGATGAGGAACACTGTATGAGCAATTTTTTTAACCTACTAAATAATCTTTTTAAGCAACAGTTGCAACAGCTTATAATGCCAACTCGAAAACATTCTAGCACTAGCCTACTACAATGTTACAATCTATTCTCGTTAGTATAACCAAAGATCCTTGATCACTAGTGTGCTCGGAGTCACATTTACAAACCCTTATTAAAAAGAGTGCATAATTCAGTAAAACGAGCGTATATTATCTTTATATACAAATACAATCTTCCAATGACATCTCCTGGGGGGTGTCATTGCAAGATTCTCTATGTACCGAGAAAACATACATTCGTTGATTAAATCATGTTTTCTCTCTACTAAATTGTGCACTCGTTATACTAGATTGTGCACACAATTTTGTGTATTGTACTCTCGTTGAATTACATAGTGTGCTTGTTTTACTAACTTGTGCTCTCGTTTTTACTAAAAAGTGCACTCATTTTAGTAAATAGTACACTCATTTGATTAAATTGTGCACTCATTTTACAAACATTAAAGGGACACCAGGCAACGTTTTCGTGTTAATTACTCATCTTCGTAAATCGGTATATGGTTAAATGACTCATTACAGGGCGAATGAAGACTCTCTCGTCCGCCCCTACTGCCTGTAGGAAGAATATCCCGCTTGCAAGTTCAGTGTATCCTACCCGCCGACCGAAGCAGGCTACTAAAAGCTAGAAGCGAGAAGCTGCTTGCTGTTAAAGGGAATGACAGATTTCATTCTCATTGGTTTAAATGATGTTAGGCCCAAAACACATCCATGACTGATTAAGAAACATAGGAACGCCTTATTGCGCCATCTGCCGTTTGATAACAAAACCACTCCCAATGTGGACTGGACAACCCACTAAATTTAATTAACCTATTCGCTAGTGACCATGTGTTTTAGATCGCTAAAATAGGGGCCAAAGTGTTTTTTCCCTAAGTTCTCATGTCATTTTACGCCTATTTAGTCAAGGTGTCCATTGTAATGGACATTAAAAAAAAACTAATAAAGACATAATTTAGCAAAACAAAATTCCCTTTATATCTACTTTGGAAAGGAGTAAAAATCAGCTGGATAATTTTTTTTGTTCAACAGAAGAAAATCTGGTTTGAAAGGGTTAACTTTTGCTGTCTATATAATCGCTAAAAGTGTATATTGCAGGATAACCACCACACTCAATTAATGTGTAGATAAAGAGCTCAATATGTATATATTAGGGCTTTCAAACAATCTCATATTTTGAAATGAATTAATCTAGATTAATCGCAATTAAAACATATATTTTCTCCCTAAAGACTTAAACTTAAAGGGCATATTAAATACAACATAAATCCCAAAATTAATGAGTAACCACAAAGGTAAAAGGGTCATTCCACGTCAGTTCAACCAGGGCCCACGCACTTAGGTCTCAAAAAATTCTGAAAAAATTACCAGGTGTACCTATGTTACCCAGGAGACACACTGTAAAATTACTCTTATGTAAGATCAATACTTTCCAAGATACAGCCAGTTTTACAGGGGGAGGGGGTGTCGATTTTGTTCGGGTTCTTTTTTTTGTCAAAGTTCACAAGCCCACAGCGCAAGAACTAAACCATGTAGGAGGCTCAAATTTTGCATGCTGGTACATAAATAGGAATAGTATGTAGCAAAATCGTCACGTTTGGTCTGGATAATCCTGCATGGTCATAGCTGTCCCTCAAAGTTGATACAAATTTTATTGGAGTTTTTGGCTGGGCTCTGTTTAAGCCTTCAGAAGACATATTTGTACTCAACATAGGCTCTTGATTTATTTTCCTTACTGAGATAAGTAGAAACACTCTCACAAAAAGCAATGAACAGAAAATAAATCCCTTCAGGGTCTGAATGACCCTGAAGGGATTTATTGTACCAGCATGCAAAATTTGAGCCTCCTACATGGTTTAGTTCTTGCGCTGTGGGCTTGTGAACTTTGACAAAAAAAGAGCCCGAACAAAATCGACACCCCCTCCCCCTGTAAAACTGGCTGTATCTTGGAAAGTATTGATCTTACATAAGATTAATTTTACAGTGTGTGTCCTGGGTAACATAGGTACACCTGGTAATTTTTTCAGAATTTTTTGAGACCTAAGTGCGTGGGCCCTGGTTGAATTGACGTGGAATGACCCAAAAGTAATTTTATATTATTTAAAGGATAATAATGACACAGTATTTTAAAAAATATATATATTAATTTCTTAAGAAACACTACTAATTTGATGCTGTTTAACTAATTTATAAATGGTGCACTGTCACTTAAAGCGCATTGTGTCTGCACGTTCTCATAGTGATCTTTTTTTACCAGCTCCATTCAAATATAGCCTATGGCTAGCACAATATTAACAATGATAAGCATGAGGTTAAGTTGGTATAAACAGTGAGCTTTCATTACTCTGGAAATTAAAACATGTAATGACATGATGCTAGCTAGACATTTTCTGTTTGCAATTAAAAGTGAATTATGAGCCTGGTAGCCAGTAGCCACCTAGCTAGCTGAGTGGAATGCGTTTCAATCGGCATATCATGTGCTTCATGTAAACAAATTATTGAAGACTTCAAGACTCACCAGTCAGTCACAAAGGCAAAGACAACTTCATATGCTTGTCAATTTTCCAAATCACAGTGAGTGCAGCCTATGTCAAAGTGCCCTGGCTCTCACAGTTTATAACTGGTCAGTAGTAGAACCGGATAACTCCACAATCTCCTCTAACCTTGTCTTTGTTGCCTTCACGATTTCCTTTTATAAGTTTGTTATATTAAAAAAGGAGATATCAATTATCAACAATGACAAGCCAGCTGGAACCTGCCACTCTCTCTCTCTCTCTCTCTCTCTCTCTTGTGGACGCCCAGACGTGTTTTCAATTAAATGGAGTAGCATAACGTTCAAGTTGAATCTTAATGGAGAGGACCCAAAAAATATCTTTATGTAACATGCTGTTTGTGCATTTTGACATTGTAAACATTTTCTAACAAGAGTGAAAAGCAGTTTGCAGTAAATACTACTATCTATTGGCTAAATGTTGGTCCCTCATCTGTCCCTTGGTGCCCTACGCACAGTGCGTGATGCCTGTGGTGCTAGCAGAAGCACTGATCACTGTGCTTTTTGCATCAGGCAACTTTTTAAACTGAAACTTTAGGACCCCCTTGAAAGGTATTAGAAGTGATACCTTTACTGTCTATTAAACCTAAGTACTAGATTTGTGTCTTGCCACTAAAAAAAATCACCAAACAGCGTGTGATGCATGGGAGTTTAATGTTCAAGTACTACCCACCAGTAGTAACCAAAAATGTAGCCTAACAATTTCACAAACTTTCTTGAGTGACATTTAATTTAGTCTATTGTTTGCATTCCAGGATGGTAGGGTGTCTTTCATCGGACATCAGCTTGGTGGTGTATCAATTTCCAACAGCCGAGACCAGCAGGTGAAGTTTGCCAGAGCTATACAGATAACTTACTACCTCCGCAACAATGGGCCAACAGTACAGGATGTTATTGCTGAAAAGTGGGAAAATGAATTCTGCAAACTCATCCATCGATTGTCCACTATGAGTGAGGATCTGCACGTCCAGTCACTCACATCCTATAGCCTTTTGAGGGACTTCCAAAAAACAGGAGTACTTGCGAAGAGTGAGGTACTGGTCAGCCTTGTCCTGGTGCTTTTGGCAGCCACCATCTCTAGCTCCATGAGAGACTGCCTGAGAGGAAAACCCTTCCTAGGTCTCCTTGGAGTCTTGACTATTTGCATTGCCAATGTGACTGCAGCAGGGATTTTTTTTATTTCTGATGGAAAGTTTAATTCTACACTTATTGGGATCCCATTCTTTGCCATGGGTAAGTGTGTCTAAATTCTATAGTGCTGAATGCACCAGTATTTAACACTGATCAAAGAGGATGAGCCTTGACATTTGCATGTTTTTGTGTTAAATTACTCTGCTAAATTTCACTTACTTCTTTCATTGCATAAACTCTTGACTCAGTGTCTTTGACATCACAATATGATTAAAGGGTTTGTTTACCATTTTCACTAACCTTCTCTTAGTTGTAAATAACACTCTGTCATTGTAGTGACAGTGATGTGGCTGATTGCAAAACAAGCCTCAGTCAGCTTGCCCATTGTTCTTTTAGCCTTCCCCTTCTCAGTGGTCTTACCAGCCTCCGTCCACTTTTGTCCTCTGTCCAATTTTTTCCCCAAATGAAAGAAGGGAAAAGCATTTTTTTACTAATACTATTCAACTATTAATATTTTTAAAATGTTACAAAAAAGCCCACACAACATGTACATAGTATGACAATCAGGGTAAATGATTTGCTTTACAATGCCTAAAAATGAAACCTCGAAATATTATTTATGTCTTTGTTTAATCTACAACTGTTAATTTTTTTAATGGTATCTGGTCATTAACAATTGTTAGAATAGAGAAAAGAAGATAAGGCAGGGATCACATTGGAAATAACAAAGTGATTGAAGATGTTTGGAAAAATACGATATGTATTGATATATGGTTCCGCTATTTGACCACTGCCACTTTGAGATTTTAAAGGAAATAACAAAGTGGCATGGGTCAAGCGTAACGCAACAGTCAGGTCATAATAAGTTCTATCTTGTTCCTAAGTTACCTGGGGCTGGTTTCCTGAAGCCTTCTTAACGCTACGTAGTTTGTAACCTCTACCTTAAGGGAACCATATGTAAGATTGTGGCCAAAACTGGTACTGCAATCACTTTCAAATTACTGTAGAGCGGTGTATCCCCTCCCCCTCCCCCCTGACTAGCAGAACTGGCACCCTGGATGCGAAACACTACTGACTTAGTGATTAGTAGATAGGTGGAGGGTGGCGCATCAGGCCAAAACACAACATGACGACATCAACATCAGTTGAGGGCTGCAACTTCACTTTTTAAATTATAATATCCTGGCCGGACTACTGTTGTCAGTGATATAAGTATTTGAAATGAACATGATTTCTTAATGTCTAGTGACATATCAGGGCCATTTTATGATTAATAGAAATACATTTCTTACCAGGGATGGATTACTGAACGGGCCTACCGGGCCCAGGCCCAGGGGCCCAAGGGGTCAGCGGGCCCTGAAGCCCAAGCCTTTGCATGGAATCATTGCCTCAATATCAACACATCAGGATGTAGACTATGAATCTGATTGAATTTAGTATTGGCCATCCCCAAAATGCACCAGAATACAGGAAATCACATGATCAAACAAATTGGGGGAGGACCCCCAAACCCCCCCCACCCCCCTTCCCCACCCCCCACATATACGACAATAAGTGGGGGGCCCTTAATACATCTGGTCCCAAGGGCCCGAAAGTTCATAATCCGCCCCTGTTTCTTACATAAGGTTCCTTTAAGCTCTACCTTAACATTTTCACATATTTCCCGAAAGGTACTTTGCTACAAATATCTTTTGTATGTTGTTTGTACAAAACTCTTGTAGTTGCACTGTAGTGATGTTTCGGCTCGCGACGCTATTTGCCGTCACTGTAGCCTACAGCAAACTTTAGAAATCTCTCTTGCATGCAACTCAAAAATGGTACAATATCACTGTTTTGGTTCAATGATTTTATGTAAGTAGGCTAATTAAGAAAATAGTTTGGTCCCCGACCCGCCCCCCCCCACCCCCACTCCCCCTAAAAAATGAAAATGCAATATTATTCTGCTTTAATCGCCACAATCTTCAGTTGAGATGCTCAAAACTGCACCAAATTTCATGTGTATGATTAACCTGACATCCTCTGGGGGTATGCCAAGTTTTGTGGACTTTCAGGTATAAAATAAATTAATTTATGTGTACATTTAGTGACTGTACACTCATCGGCCTGTAGATGGTGGTGTTGAGCGAAGGGTTGCTGATAGAGAGTGAGAAGCTAAAATGTAGGACTGTCTTACACACACTCTCTCACAAACACACACACACACACATGCACACACATGCACACATACACACACGTACACACACTCACATTCTGATTTCCAGTATTGGCGTTACGTAGTTTGTCCACCAGATGGCGCAGCAAGACAGAGCCGTAAATGGCTCTGATGCAAGGCATATTCAGTACTCCACTTCACTTCCGAAAACCACAATGGCTTACAGGTTTCATTGCATTGTGGCTTGTGTATTCATGGTAAGATGATTTTCAGGTGAAATGTGATTCCTATTTCTTCTTGAAGCCGAAATAAACCCTGTGTGTTTATCGGACATGCTTGGTTTTTACTGCAGGTAGGCTACTAATCTTTCACCAACTTGATGTTATATCCATAGGTAAAATACTGTTAACGTTTGCATAAGTTGAGTGATGGATGGAGGCTAGTTTAATTGTTGGTGTAGTTGCGAAACATAAACGCGGTTATACCGATCAAATTGATAACAGCACTGTAATTGTCTCTTTCGACTGTCATCCCATTGTGTTCTGACCATACCGACAGGATCTAATTTAGTTAGCCACAAGACTAATGTTTGCTAATGCGATGGTTTGCTGATGGAAGATATAGCCTAGGACAACTGAGTCGTAGGAGTGTGTAGTAGTACAGGTAACGCACATGAGTAATTTTTTACAGCAACTGCCATATTCCCTTTTTCAAAATGGTACCTCTACTCTTACTCAAGTACATTTTGAGCCAGTAATGTACTCTTTACTCCGCTTAATTAGGGCCCGAGCAGCGAAGGTGGGCGTCGCGCACCGAGAGGTGCTAAGCCCTATTGTTTTTGTAAGGATTATTATTAGGGCCCGAGCGCCGAAGGGCGCAAGGCCCTATTGTTTTTGTAAGGATTATTATTATTATTATTAGGGCCCGAGCACCGAAGGTGCGCACCGAGAGGTGCGAAGCCCTATTGTTTTTGAAAGGATTATTATTAGGGCCAGAGCACCGAAGGGCGCAAGGCCCTATTGTTTTTGTAAGGATTATTATTATTATTATTATTATTCAGTATTATTGTTATTCTACTTTTTTGCTTTCCTGTTTTTGAGGTGGTTAACATGGTCGAAAACTCTTGAAATTTGGCACACACGTCAGGTGGCACGCATCGCAGTTAGGTACAAGAGCTTGACCCCGGGCGTGGCCCAGCCCAGGGACTCGCTAGCACCCCCTTAGGTGACTGATCCCGTGGTTGGCAAATATTTTGAGGTGGTTAACATAATCGAAAAGTCTTGAAATTTGGCACACACGTCAGGTGTCACACAAAGCAGCTAGGTAAAAAAGCTTGGCCCCGGGTATGGCCCAGAGACTCGCTAGCGCCCCCTTATATCACTGTGACTTGTGGTTGGCATATAGTTTTAGATACACACACCAAATTTGGGGGGTGTATGTAACTCCCAAAAACAAACAACTTTTGTATTAACATGCCATTAGCCACGCCCACAGGAAGTGAGGTAATTGAGAATTTGTGCGTTGTGGACATGATCAATTTTAACGTACTCCTCCTAGACGGTTGATCCGATTCATGTCAAAGTTGGTATACATGACGCCGAGATGTTCCGCCTTTTTTTGATATGTTGTAATTTGACAAAATGGCGAAATTGTTAATTTTAATACCGTTCCACACAAACAATAAATGTGTCATAATTCACCATGCATGGCTTGAAATGTTTTAAATTTCACAGGTCATTAAAGACCATGTTAATGATAATATTCACATGCCCATAATGCATGTTTGGCATAGCGTCACCAACTGGCAACAGAAAGAATGACAATTATACTGATGTCACATGATCAATTTGAACATACTCCTCCTAGACGGTTTGTCAGATTCATTTGAAATTTGGCAAACATTATGCCAAGATGTCGCTGATGTTAAATTGTGAAGGGATTTGTGAATGTTGTAATATATTTGATATGATTTTAATATCTCACCACATAAACAGGAAATGTGTCATAAATCACAGTGCATTGAATGAATGGTCTGAAACTTCTCTGGTTAATAGATATCATGATTATGCTGATATCCAGACACCCAATGGGCCTGCCTGACATAGCGCCACCACCTGGCCAAGCAGGAAATGTGGCAGAAATGGACAATGCCTTAAAGTGATTGATCTGAAACTTTATAAAATATCAGACATCATTATTGTGGTAATATTCACATTCGTAATTCACAGGCCTAGCATAGCGCCACCATCTGGCCAAGCAGGAAATGTGCCAGAAATGTTCTATGCTTTGAATGAATGGTCGGAAACTTCTCAGGTTAATATTATGATTATGATGATATCCAGACACCCAATGAGCCTGCCTGGCATAGCGCCACCACCTGGCCAAGCAGGAACATGTGGCAGAAATTGGCAATGCCTTTATTGATTGCTCTGAAACTTTACAAAATATTGGATATCATTATTGTGATGATATTCACATGTGTAATTCACATACCTAGCATAGCGCCACCATCTGGCCAAGCAGGAAATGTGCCAAAAATGTTCAATGCTTTGACTGATTTATCTGAAATTTTACACAAAATTAGATATCATGATGATGAAATTCAAATGTCTTATTAACATGCCTTACATAGCGCCACCAATTGGCAAGATAAGGAATGTGTTTTTTCCACGTCTGTTGGATATCACCATCAGATGCATCAGATTAATCAGATTAGCACACACATCAAATATGTACATTTCAGAAGCGCACCACGTCGGTGCTTTGTTGGGTTCCGAAATGTCACGGGTTGCGGCCCGCAGGTGCTCGGGCCCGCCATTGCCGCTTGCGGCTATATTTATTAGGGGTCCGAGCAGCGTAGCTGCAGGACCCCTATTGTTTCTGTACCGTTCATTTTTGGCCAAAATTCTGTAAAAGTCATACTGCAGCCTAAACCGTAACTCCAAAACTCTTAAAATTTTCAGGTATGGTTACCAGTACCCTCCTCTGCCCATAACCCAAAATTTGGGGTACTGCACCCAAAGGTGGCGCTATTGGGGAAAAAAGTTAATTATGCTAATTTCTCCTTATCAGATTGACCTAGACTCAACATTCTTTCATAATATTAATCTCTAAACTCAGATGCATCTTTTTAGCCCTGGTCTTATGGTCTAAAAATGTTTACTTTTGACACAATTTCATGGAAAAGCCAAACATTATAAAAAGTTTCACACTCTTCAAAAATAATCAAATCTTCACCAAAATTCTCACAGACAATGTTTAGACCAAGCCTCACAAAAGTTATCGTTCAGAATTTTGATATTTTGTTCCATTTCAGAGATATAGGCCAATAAAGTTAGACCACTTAGGCCATTTTTCCTAGATCACCTATATTCCTATAAACCGTAAGTCCTAGAAACTTCACATGTTCAAGTATTGTTACCAGTACCCCCCACTACCCATAACCCAAAATTTGGGGTACTGCACCCAAAGGTGGCGCTCTTGTCAAAAATGCTTATTTCTCCTTACCAGGATTGACCTAGACTCAAAATTCTTTCATCATATTAATCTCTACATTCAGATGCATCTTTTTCACCCTGGTCTTATGCTCTAAAAATGTTTACTTTTGCCACAATTTCAGAGAAAAGCTAAACATCTTAAAAAGTTTCACAGGCTTCAAAAATTATCCAATCTTCACCAAAATTCTCACAGACAATATTTAGACAAAGCCTCACAAAAGATATCAAAAGAATTTGGATAGGTTGTTCCATTTCAGAGATATAGACCAATAAATTTCGACCACTCAGCCCATTTCTCCTATATCACCTATATTCCTATATGAGTAATTTTTTTTCGTGGAGAACAACCATACAACCATAATTATGTGGATACCATTAACAGTGCACATTTTCAGATCTCTACTCTTTTTTAAAAAGCCCTTAATTCTATTGTCAAATGTATGCTAGGAATTTTCTTGATGTTGTCTGTTTGCCAACACACATTTTCACCATGTGAATGTGACTGCCAAATGTGTAGGATTGTCAGTGGCTCAGTGGGATAATGCCTAGTGCTGTTGTTTGTTAGGTTGAGAGTTCGAATCCCCGGTAGTGCTTTAGGCTCTAGCTCGAATACTATTGGTTATTGAAGATTCACACCATTGAACAGCACCTGAATGACATCAGGCAATCAACATACACAGTCATTAGTTGCCAAGAATCAGAATGCCGAGACACTCTGACATTTAGGGGAACTTCTTTGTTTGCTATTTTTCCTTCATCATTAAGTCTATCATATTTATATTTCATCCATTAGTGTTCTTCTCTACAAATGTCTAATTGCCCCAGAATTTCAAAAAGATTTCAGGTGTACTCTTTCAGGAAAGCCCTTTATTTTATTGTCAAATGTGTGCTTGGAGTTTTTCTTGTGTGTTTACCAACACACATTTTCACCATGTGAATGTGACTACCCAATGTGTATGATTGTTAGTGGCTCAGTGGGATAATGCCTTGTACTGGTGTTTCTTAGGTTGAGTGTTCAAATCCCTGTTAGAACTTTAGGATCAAGCTGCACATGCTATTGGTCATTTAAGATTCACACCATTGAACAGCACCTGAATGACATCAGCCAATCAACATTCACACTCATCAGAATCAGAATGCCAAGACACTCTATGACATTCAGGGGAACTTCTTTGTTTACTATTTTTCCTTCATCATTAAGTCTATCATATTTATATTTCATCTATTAGTGTTCATCTCTACAAATGTCTAATTGCCCCTCCATGCTTGGAGTTTTTCTTGTTGTGTGTTTACCAATACACATTTTCACCATGTGAATGTGACTGGCCAACATGTAGGATTGACAGTGGCTCAGTGGGATAATGCCTTGTACTGGTGATCATTCAAATGCCTTGTACTGGTTGAGAGTTCAAATCCCACTTGAAGCAATAGTGTTAGAATACTGTTGGGTTGTGGATGTTAGCATACTACAATAGAATGCTGTACGGTTGTGCAGGTTAGCACACTATAACATTACAGCTACTTGTCAATATGGACTTGTAATGCAAGGCAAGTGTAACTGTATAATTATAGGCTGTTTATCTTATTGACTCCGACACAGCTGTAGCCTATAAATATTTGTCATTTCTTATACATATTTAGTCGGCTCTTCCACTTGACAGAACAACTCTATATGTCATAAGGATGTCATGCATGAAACAATGCTGCAGAAACACGAAAATATGACTTTGAGTTTAGTAGGCTATAATTTTCAGTTCCAGTTTATCTATTGCACGATGGGTAATGATTTAAAGGAATCGTGTTGCAGTCTTGTAAATAGTGACCCTGCAAGATCCCTAGTCATTGCAAAATCATAGTCTGTGACTTAAAACTCTACTACTTGTCTTTAGATGTGATAGGGTCTGAGACTGTAGTCTTTCAAAAAATCTTTTCCAAATCTTTGCAAATCTTTCCAAAGTCTGTCAGTGTAAGGAGGGCTTGAGGTGAACGTGCTGTGGAGAAATTGCATGATTGTTTGGCTCTGCCACCTAACCACACCCAGTTTACCTGCTGGGAAACCCTGTAGCTCCGGAGCAGGGGCTCAGACCAGGATAAATTGTTTGCTCGCCCTCAGTTCACTCTTTTGTTCATCTCAACCCAGCACTCCAGTGTGTCCTGCTCTGTGTGCGTCTTTGAGTTAACGTAAGTCATCACTTTAATGACCCTCACTATGACTTTTGTGATGTTTATCATTTTGTAGAGTGGCTCTGCCATCATGTGTAAAGTTAAGGTCTTTGTTTGTTGGTTTGGTGTGTTGGAGTCCCATGTGAGAGATGATTAGGTGATGTTGGTTGACTTGGGATGTCAAGTATTGTTTAGTTGTACCTTATATAGCCATATGATTTCAGTTTATTGTTCAAATGTCAAATGGTTTGTTTGTGAGTTGGGATCTGTACTGATTTACCCCATTTCACTGATTACTCCATTTTCTGTTTGTTTCCTCTTTGATGCAGCACACATACAAGTAAAGAACAAAAGAACAGATTAATTGAAACTCAATAAAGTTCACTTGTGTTGCACCGAAACCTGCCATCTCCGTGTCATCACTCCATACCATTGAGCCTTCTGACCGAGGCTCTGCCTGCTCGCCACACACTCACTCTACCTCGACCCACATCGCCCCCTACAGTTCCTTCAGTTGGGTTGTGGAGGTTGGCATACTAGAATAGAATACTGTTAAGAATACTGTTGGGTTGTGGAGGTTAGCACACTATAACGTTACAGCTACTTGTCAGGACTTGTCGTGCAAGGCAAGTATAACTGCATAATTATAGGCTGTTCATCTTATTGACTCCCAACACAGAACCCACCCCCACCCCCCTCACCTACCACCACAAATACAATTCCATTCTGTGGGAAACACTGCCTTCCATTATCAGACCCTTCATCTTATCCATGACAAATGCATAGTCCTGTAGAATAGAGTATTGTTAGAATACTATTGAGTTGTGGAGATTAGCGCACTAGAATACTACTGTTAGAATACTGTTGGGTTGTGGAGGTTAGCACACTAGAATAGGGTATTGTTAGAATACTATTAGGTTGTGGAGGTTAGCACCAGTGTGCGATTTGTAGGGGGGGATGGTGAGGATTTCCCCCCCTCTGGTTTTCCTATCCCTACCTCTGCTAAATTATTTTTATCCCCGGTGGGGACAACATTTATCCCCCTCTGCCCTTCATATTGATTAATGCTACTTCATATAAGGAAAGCGCTGCAACGTGAGAACAGTCTCGTAGGCTAGACTATATAATAATCTGACATCAGAAACGTACCGTCACCGTCAGCACTCATGCTGCTGTACTGGCACAGTGGCTGCGTGATAACTTAATTTGGCCTTGATCGTGCAGGACATTTCAGAATGTTGAGTGTGTAATCCATCATAAATGGCTAGTTTCAATGGAAAAGTTAGCTGGACAAATGAAAGAATACAAGAAGGATTCAGTGAAGCATATAGTCATATTTTAGAACCCTTAAAATTAGAAAACTGATGCAACTGAGATGGAGGACAACTGCACGTAGAGTAGAACGTAAAGGCATTAAATGAGGAGATATTTGCTGAATGTCACAAAAAGTGTTACAGAAATTGCTTGGCATCGCTTATTCAATGGCTCTCTATCGAAACACCTGTAGTTTGCGGAGGACGAACGAGAAAGCATTTGTTTGATAAATCAGCCAGTAGCCTAGGCTAGGCCTAGTAGACAAATAACATTCAGAAATAATCTGTACTGCAAAAACGAATGTTGGTGGGTATTTAAACTATCTAGCGGGTGTTTCAACAGCTGCAAGAAATAGAAGCTTCATGGTCTTTATGTTCTGGTTCGTAAATTATTTTCATGAAACTTTAAGTTGCCCTATAACTTTACTCTCCAAACTCTTCACTGCACTGTAGCCAATTAACTGACAGTATGATAGTAGGCTATTTATTTTCTGTAGGCTACAATAAACACATTTATTTTTTCAACTTCTGCAATATTACGCACTTGGCTACTGAACGCAAATCGGCAGGAGAGAGAATGCACGTAGCCTACACAACTAACACTGTTAGCCAATTCACTAACTTAAGACTTCAGTGCCATCATATACGTTTTGCATAACAAATACAGAAAGGATGGAGGCAGCAAAAGTAGAGGAGTAATTTCAGATGGGGCAAGAACAAGGTGAATTTGTATGCTTGTCAAAACGTAGTCCTACCCTGCATTAGAGGAGCTGATCATCATACCAAACACACTCGCTGTTTAAAGTCATACACATACACACGGTAAACTAAAACTAAAATGTTACAAAGGTGGCAAAATTAATATAGGCTATTATTAGCCATGACATTACTAGGCTATGAATTGTTCGTTCATTTTTTTTTTTTTGGGGGGGGGGGTTAAAAACGTATTCAAAATCATCCCCCCCTCTGGTTTTTACACAAATCGCACCCTGTTTAGCACACTATAACGTTACAGCACAGGGTAATCCTAATTTTATGCATCACATTTATTCCAATCCAACTCAAAAGTTTTGAACAACACAAAGTGAAAGTTTTATCCAGATCAAAACCAAGAATAGATTATGTGATCTAATCCAATTTCAGGATCCTTGTTTCCCTTTGAACAAGCCATTTTCAAGATTTGATCCAATCCGATAGCCGAAATCCGGTAACTGAAATCCGATAACCGAATCCGATCACGTTTCTTTTGAACAATTGGGCCCGAACAATCAAAGTATATGTAAGACTAAAAAGCTATGCTACCTCATGTTCGTTTTGCTCGGACCCCGCAAATCACCGCTTGCGGTTATATTTATTATTATTATATTAACTTTGTCTCAGAGCGTTTTCCTTTTTTGAGGTGGTTAAGATGGGTGAAAAGTCTTGAAATTTGGCACACACATCAGGTGTGACGCTAAGCAGTTAGGTACAAGAGCTTGGCCCCGGGCGTGGCCCAGGGACTCAGTAGCGCCCCCTTAGGTGATTGATGCAGTGGTTGGCACATACTTTCAGCTAGACACATCAAATTTGGTAGGTGTGTGTATCTCCCCAAGATGAACAACTTTCGTATGTACAATGCATTAGCCACGCCCAACAGGAAGTGAGGTATTTGGGATTTTGTGCGGACTAAAATGTGATGAATTGTGATGCCAAAAGAGGTGCTTCCCATCGGTGAAAACGCATGAAATTTGGCACGCAGGTCAAGAGGTACTGTGAATATACAGGGGAAAAGCCTTGGCACCGGGCGTTGCCCAGGAACTCCATAGCGCCCCCTTATGTCACTGTGACTTGTGGTTGGCATATAGTTTTAGATACACACACCAACTTTGGTGGGTGTATGTAACTCCCAAAAACAAACAACTTTTGTATTAACATGCCATTAGCCACGCCCACAGGAAGTGAGGTAATTGAGATTTTGTGTGTTGTGGACATGATCAATTTTAACGTACTCCTCCTAGACGGTTGATCCGATTCATGTCAATGTTGGTATACATGACGCCGAGATGTTCCTGATTATAAATTGTGAAGCTTTTTTTTGATATGTTGTAATTTGACGAAATGGCGAAATTATTAATTTTAATACCCTTCCACATAAACAATAAATGTGTCATAATTCACCATGTATGGCTTGAAATGTTTTATATTTCACAGGTCATTGAAGACCATGTTAATAATGATATTCACATGCCCATAATGCATGTTTGGCATAGCGCCACCAACTGGCAACAGAAAGAATGACAATTACACTGATGTCACATGATCAATTTTAACATACTGCTCCTAGACGGTTTGTCAGATTCATGTGAAATTTGGCAAACATTATGTCAAGATGTCGCTGATGTTAAATTGTGAAGGGATTTTTGATATGTTGTAATATGTCATGATTTTAATATCTCACCATATAAACAGGAAATGTGTCATAAACTCACAGTGCATTAAATGTATTAAACCCAATGGGCCTGCCTGGCATAGCGCCACCACCTGGCCAAGTAGGAAATGTGCCAGAAATGGACAATGCCTTAAGTGATTGATCTGAAACTTCATAAAATATTGGATATCATTATGGTGATGATATTCACATGTGTAATTCAAATGCTTAATATACCACCCCCATATGGCCAAAAAGTGTTTCAGAAATGTTCTTTGCTTAAAATGAATAATCTGAAATTTCTCAGGTTAATTTATATTATGATTATGATGACACACAATGGGCCTGCCTTGCATTGCGCCCCCACCTGGCCAAGCAAGTAAATGTGCCAGTAAATGTCGGTGCTTTGTTGGATTCTGAAATGTCACGGGTTGCGGCCCGCAGGTGTTCGGGCCAGCCATTGCCGCTTGCGGCTATATTTTTCAATTGCCTTTCGTTACGAGTAGGCCTACAAGTTTATTATTGGAGGAGAAAGTATCTCGAGGGAGAAAAGCGCACCTCTCCCTCGGTGTTCAACGGCCTGGGAGAAAAGGAACAGGGCTTCAGAATGCATTGCTACGTTTCCCCCGCTATTATAAAAGTAATGTCTGGCCTATGTAGCCTACTACACGGAAGTAGATGTTCCATATATCTAACCGCTCAGTTAACGCAATGACGTCCTGCCAGCTGCTGTATCTTTTGGTGAGACTGCCAGAGTAGCAACGAGACGAGAGGTATGACATGACACGGATATTCATTTCTGGCCAGCATCATTCAACAATCACATTGGACAAGGAAAGTAGGCCTACAACTTCATTTACAAGCAAAGCAAATGCACTGGAAATTGAGCACACAAGTTAGAAAAAAACTAGCAAATAAACTTCGTTTATGTAGCCTCAATGTTGCAGGACATGACATGAGACGGTCGGCTGTGAAAAGCTCTGTCCGAGTGGATATGCCTAGGCTATATAGGTCTACCCATAATATATTATAGCCATTGTTTTTAGGTTACATTGTCTGCAGGGTTCTAAATTAACACCCGCCAAATGCAGGTTCAAATTAATTTTGGCGGGTGTTAATAAATTTTACTAGCCAGTTTGGCCGGTGATGCATGAGGCATTACATGCATGATACATTAGGCTCTGTTCTCGGTCGTATATCCCCCTGGCAGTACTTCCTACATTTTCCATGACCACTGTGTCATAATGCTACGTGATGACGTTACATACGCCCATTGGCTGCGCGCAGTTTGCGGTGAAACTAGCGAGAGAGATCATGGAAGCGAACGAGTGTCTACCAGAAAACACAAGGATTTAGAAGAACGAACGGAGCCAGAGCAGGGAGCATAGACTGAAAGAGGAAGGAGTTAGCCAGTTAGTAAAGTAGAAAGTACATAACACAAAACATAACGCGTTACGAAATATTAACGCAAAACGCATTGTATTGACCTATTTCCTTTGTGGGCTGATGTCATGTAACAGAGGCCACAAAACCTGAAGTAGCAAGATCGTTTATTTTATTGTCTATGGAGTTAGCCGAAGATGGAACGTGAGGAGCTTACAGTGTATAGGCGAAAATGTTCAGTATTTAAAACAACATTTATCCAATAAATAGTAGCTGTAGCCTACTGCAAACTGTTTTTCACTCTTGTTAGAGAAAGTATACAATGTCAACATGCACCAACAGCATGTTACATAAAGATGATACTTTTTGGGTCCTCTCTATAAAGATCCAACTTGAACGTAGGCCCTATGCTACTCCATTTAATTGAGAACGCGTCTGAGCACGGACAAGAGGGAGAGAAAACGAATGGCAGGTTCCAGCTGGCTTGTCATTGTTGATGATAATTGATATCTCCTTTTTATTAAGTTAAGATTAAACTAAATGTGGCAGTGGTTGGGACAGACATTGATAAAACATTTTTTATCAATATGTTTATTAAGTGTTTTCCAAGTAGTTTAGTACAATGGAACATAAATTAGGAGTAACACATGTCTATATGGATAGAAAAGAAAAGAGAAGAAAAAACAAATAAACAAAGAAGTACAGAGCGTATTACTCAAGATAATGACATGTACTGTTGCATCACTGGTACTTTAAATCAAAACTAGGGCTGTCAATCGATAATTTTTTTTAATGGAATTAATTACATACTCTGTGATTAATTAATCTAAATTAATCGCATATATAGTTTTTGCTGTGAAAGTATTTTAAATATTTAAATTCAAATACATCATTGAATAATAAGTATTTGTGACATTAAAGTTCAAAAACTCTTATTATTTTCACTGTTCAAATAATGGCCATAATAATCTATGATATGACCTAATATGCTGAGGAAATAAATTCAAAAGTACTTCGGGAAGAAGTTTTTTTTCACATACATTCAAGGCATTTCAGGCCACAGATATAACCTAGGGGACACAATGAAAATAAATTAACACTTCCCTCAATGTCAACACTATTTCTTTGCATTGATGTGCGACTTTAGAGTTGACGAACTCCGGTGATATGCAAATTCCTTGCTGCAGACAATGCAGAGGACTTTAATCAATACTTTATTTTTATCAACACAATCAGGCCATTTTTTAAAAGTAAATGTTCCAATCAATGATCTACTGTAGGCAGCACATTTTCTTCTCTCTCCTTCATTTTACAGTCTAATGGTTACTGACTAGAACGGCTCGGGGTCAATGGTCATACGGAATCGATTAATCTGCACTATTTTTTTTAATCAGTTATTTTTTCTCAAATTAATTAATCGAAATTAATCAGTTATTTTGACAGCCCTAATCAAAACAGAATTTATCAAAGAAGAGGTGAATGGCGTATTGTGAGTCTCAAAATTGTTCAAGATCTCCATCAAATTGAGCAAGATGGTCCAAGAATGGCTGCCAAATCTTGTAGAATTTTTTAAGACTGTCCGTCATGGCATATCGGATTTTCTCCATGTGTAATACAGAGGCAAGATCTGTTAGCCACGTCTTGAAGAGTGGCACTGCTTCTGACTTCCAAAGCCTTAAAATCGGTCTCTTTGCAATTAACATTCCATACATAATGGTGTGCTGTACAAGGGGACTGTGAGTCAATAGCTATATAAAATAAACGTATTATTATTTTATTATTAATAGAGACAGGGAGTAGCCAAACAGTGCCACCTCTGGCTCGGGCTTGAGCACACAACCATACATTTCAGAAAACCAATGGAATACTCCACACCAGAAGTCATACAATTTTGGACATGTCCAGCAGAGGTGGGTTAAGGAGCCATCAGCTGACTTACATCGATCACACAAAGGGGAAACAGTAGGGTATATTCTATGTAATTTAGTTTTTGAATAATGAAGTCTGTGCATGACCTTAAACTGGATTAAGTGATGTCTGGCATTAATAGAACAGTATTGGATTCTACCTAGACTCTCCTCCCAAACAATATCATTAATCTGGAGACCCAGTTCCTCTTCCCAAGCTTTCCTCAAAGAGTGGGTGGCATAGTTCACCTGTTCAGAAAATATCTTGACAAAATCTGAGATCAAGTGTTTTGAATCTGGAGGGTCAAGACTATAAACCCTGTTTTCCTCAGGGAGGGATTCAAAGTTAGGCAGGTTTTGGCGGACATAGTTCCTAACTTGAAGATATCTAAAGAAGTGTGTTGACGGAAAGGAAAACTTGTCTTTTAGCTGAGTAAATGAGGCAAAATGTTTGTCAATGTACAGATCTTTCAAAACTACTATGCCTTTTAGCCTCCAACTACAAAAAGTTGCACCTGAGAGTGAGGGGGGAAATGCATGGTTATGACACACTGGAGCATAGATGTGCTAGGCAACTTGCAGCACCTCTTAATTTGCTGCCATATTTTCAAACAATTAAGAACTTTTCGGTTATTTACTTTAGTCTTTACAGACAGTACAGGTGTTGAGAAAAGTAGAGCTGGAAGTGAACTGCCTTTAACATCTTTCTTTTTAATGGCCACCCACGCAGGGGTGGTTGTTGAAATTTCCAGACTGTAGCCTTCACGACAATAGGCAAGAGCTCTAAGATTTGCTGCCCAATAGTAATGCTGAAAGCATGGTAACCCAAATCATTCCTTCTCTCTGGATTTTTGTAAATGAGCTTTTGATATTCTATGAGCTTTAAAAACCCAGACAAAAGGCATGACTATTGAGTCTAATAGTTTAAAAAATGATTTAGTTAGGAAAATAGGAAGGTTTTGAAAGAGATGTAAGAATTTTGCCAGTGAGACCATCTTGATAGCATTTATACGACCCACCATAGAAAGCGGGAGCGTGCGTCACTTGCCAATATCTAAGTATAAGTATATATACTCTTTTGATCCCGTGAGGGAAATTTGGTCTCTGCATTTAACCCAATCCGTGAATTAGTGAAACACACTGCACACACAGTGAGGTGAAGCACACACTAATCCCGGCGCAGTGAGCTGCCTGTGAACAGCGGCGCTCAGGGAGCAGTGGGGAGTTAGGTGCCTTGCTCAAGGGCACTTCAGCCGTGGCCTACTGGTCGGGGTTCGAACCGGCAACCCTCCGGTTACAAGTCCGATATGCCCACACATATCTCCTTTTAATCTTCCCACCTTTTCATGAAAATTCAGTTTAAATATGAGTTTAGGATCTTTTGGTAGAGTTACTCCAAGATACTTCAACTTTATGCTGAAATTCCGCTTTATGTTTGTCCCCAAGAGGCAAAAATTCACTTTTTTGTCAGTTAATTGTGTACCCAGAAACCTCACCAAATGACTTAATAAGGTCTAACAGAATGGGGATAGACTGCTTAGGCTGTGACATAAAGATTGCAACATCATCTGCATATAAAGATAGATGGTGGTCCGCATCACCTAAACAAATAGGTTTGAGAGAGCTGTGTTGCCTGATACCAATAGCAAGAGGTTCAATACCAATCGCAAACAGGAGAGGGCTGAGGGGGCAGCCCTGGTGCGTACCACAATGTAATGGAAATAGAGCTGACCTCTCTTGATTTGTTAGAATGGAAGAAGAAGGATGGGCATTTAGAATTTTAAT
This sequence comes from Alosa alosa, assembly GCF_017589495.1. Lineage (NCBI taxonomy): Eukaryota > Metazoa > Chordata > Actinopteri > Clupeiformes > Clupeidae > Alosa > Alosa alosa. The sequence goes on along the minus strand of NC_063196.1, from coordinate 901,360 downwards.
CCATGAAATAAAACGGCTACCAAATCCAAAGTCCTCCAACACCCTCCACATGTATGCCCACTCAATCTGATCAAAAACTTTCTCTGCATCTAAACAGAGGACAGACACCTTCTGATCCTTCTTATAGTCATGGTACATTATGTTCATTAGTCTTCTAACATTAAAAAAGGAAAACCTTCCAGGAATGAAACCAGTTTGGTCAGCATGGATAATGGAGGCAATATATTTGTTTAACCTATTTGCCATCAATTTTGTGAAAATGTTCATATCAGAGTTCAGCAATGCAATCAGACGGTAAGATGAGGGCTCAGTCTCATCTCTCCCCTTTTTTGAAATTAGTGAGATGTTGGCTTCATATAAGGAGCTTGGAAACTTCTGAGTTTCAAATGAGTAATCATCCTGTGCAAGAGAGGAGTCAACTGTTCGGGGAATTTCTTATATAGCTCTATTCCAAAACCATCTGGTCCAGCACTCTTGCCATTAGGAAAGGACTTTATAGCATCTAGAATCTCTTGAGTGGTGATGTCAGCATTAAGTGCTTCACACGCTGTGTCACTCAATTTAGGGAGATTCAGATTCTCCAGCCACGCAGAAGCATCCCCCCCCAGCTTTAGATGTATATAATTGTTGATAATATTCCCTGAAGCACTTGTTTATATTGCTGGGATCAGTGATAATGTCCTCAGATTTTTATTTGATTTTATGTATAGCTGTCAGCTGTCAAGCCAATAGCTTCTGGGGCTTGTCCCCTAGTTCAAATTGTTTTTGTTTCAGTCTAAACAGTTGCTCCTGTACCTGAGCAGACAAAATGTCATTATATTCATACAAGGATACAAGGATACAAGGAAGTTTATTGTCACATGCATATAGTTACTGGAAGTAAGAAATGCAGTGAAATTATGTCTGGTGTCAGCCTATTTGTGCAAAGTGGGGGAAGAAACCTTGGGCAGATCCACGGCTCAAGGGGCTAACCCAACTGCCAGGGGTCTTGGTGTGTGTGTTGGGGGGATGACAGGGGAGATGGGATAGTGTGCTGTGTATGTGGGGAGAGGGCAGTGTGCAATATGTGTGTTGGAGAAGCTTCCTCATGAGACAATGTGCTGTGTATTGGGGGAGGGACAGTGTGCTGTAAGTATATTGGGGATGTGTGTTGGAGAAGCTTCCTATAAATACTTCATACTTTTTAAGAAAATTCTGTAAGGTGGTGGAGTTAGCAGAAGATTTATAGGCAGTTTCTAGTTGCGTTAGATCTTTTTCAATTTCTAAAACTCGTTTTTTCTTTTCTTTTTTCATTGAGCTTTCAAAAGAGATGATGTGCCCTCTAGTCACAGCCTTAAAAGCTTCCCATAAGTTGGAGTCTGTAACCTCTAGGTTATCGTTTGTTTCCAAAAAATCTGAGATCCTAGAAGAAATGAACTGAGTAAACGAGGAGTCGGAGAGAAGTGAGGGATGGAACCGCCAACTATATTGCTGTTTCTTATGGTTGAGTTCAAGTACCAATGATATAGGAGAGTGATCAGAAATTAAAATATTATGATATGTGGTGGAGATTACATTTGATATCAAATTGGAGTCAAGCAAAAAATAATCGATTCTAGAGAAAGATGTGTGTCTCTGTGAGAAAAAAAGAATAATCCCTATGTGTGGGGTGCTGAAGCCTCCATATGTCAACTAGACGTGTGGATAGCATTAAATTAGATAGATAGATAGATAGATAGATAGATAGATACTTTATTGATCCCCAAGGGGAAATTCAAGGGTCTCAGTAGCATACAGACATCACACACAACATGCACTTACAGCAGAAATGGTAAACATAAGTATAAGTATAAACATAACTAAACTCCACTGTACAATAAAGACAGTAGAAGATAAATTATTCAAGGTTGTGGAGGCACCAGAGGGCAACTGGTTTGTTTTGAGCTGATCTATCCAAAAAACTGTCAAGCAGACAATTCAAGTCACCACCTATAATCACATGTGTGTCTGATAGAGTGGGCAGTAAATTAAAGACCTTACTGAAAAAATTTGGGTCATCAAAATTGGGACCATATATGTTTAAAAGTGTGACATGATATGAGTAAATGTAGCCTGTCACCAGGATATATCTGCCATTAGGATCACACACAGTGGAAATATGCCTAAATGGAATAGTCTTGCTAATCATAATATCCACTCCTCTAGCTTTACTGGAGAATGTGGACTGGAAAATTTGATTGACCCAGCTGCACCTAAGCAACTTTGCTCTTGTGGGCTTAATATGCGTTTCCTGTAGGAATATAATGTCTGCAGCTAAGGACTTCAAATGAGAGAAGACTTTTGCCCTCTTAATGGCATGTCCCAATCCATGGACATTTCAATTAGTAAAAGTAATGCCACCACCTCTTGAAGAAAGACTAGGATGCATATCTACTGTAAGTACAGTGATGCAAAAATGTGACGCCCTTAAACAACACTGATAACAGCACAGAGGAAAACAAAATAAAAAACACACAACTAAGAACTTACCCTCCCTCCCCCCGTCCCACTTTCCCAAACAAAGTGAGAACACGCTCCCCTCAAACAGGCATAGAGGCTGCCGGACCATAGGAAAGACTAGTTTAGCTAAGCTAACAAAAAGAGCCCTATGCTCTCTCTCCAATTATGCAAAAAACACACAAGTAAATTTAAACCACGGTCATGAGAATGTTTCCTGCCATTACGCAGGTCGGGACAAAGTCACATATCAGATAATATACGCCATCCCAAGCGCATGCAATGTTCAAGACAAAGTCCCTGCAAACACCTCGGCTTCTTGTAGTGAAGAAAATACCTGCTCCGAGTTCCCCAAGGTGACCCGGAGTCGAGCTGGGTAGATGAAACCGACCCTTGCACCTGCCTCCTTGAACCTCTTTCGGACATCTTCAAAAGCCTGGCGCTGTTTAATCACCTCCACTGGCAAATCGGGGAAGAAATGGATCGCCGCCTCGTTGTATGTCGGGGAATTGTTGACGAGAAAGCTGTAGTATTTTCTCCTTGATTTGGAAGTGATGAATCCGGGCTATCATCACACACGGTCGTGCATTTTCCTCTGAAGATTGTTTCCCTAGACGGTGTGCTCGATCCACAACAACAGGGCTGGAAAAATTGCTAGCACCTAGCAGTTCAGGAATAAACTTCTCCAGAAATTCAACAGGGCTTCTTTTCTCGATCTTTTCGGGCAGGCCAACAATTTTTATATTCTGACGCCTAGAGCGAGCATTCAGGTCAATTACTTTTGAACAGAGTGCTTGGTTTTCCGCCCGCATTTTCACGCAGACTTGTTTAACTTGTGAGAGGCGGTGGTCGTAGCTGGAGTTAGCTTCTTCAATTTCTGCCATACGGTTTCCTAGACTCACCAAAGATGCTTGAGTGGATGCTAACGTTGCCTCTAATGTGTCAAATCGATCAGTCATTGTCTTGTTCAAACTTTCTATTGCCAGAAGAATGCTGCTCGACTCTGCATTAGTGTCCTTGCTAGTCTCAAGATCTGCCATGGCACGTTCTGGTGCTAGCGATAACCCCAGCGGTGCTTTTATCCTGCTGTTTTCCACGCTCACGTCTTCCACGTCTTCGCTTTTCGCATCTCCTCGATTTTAGTCTTAGGTTAAATTAACAAGAGGTCGGGTAAATTGGTGAATTTTAAATTAAATACCGAATTATTCTATGACATGGAGAGGAGCTCAGGAAAAACGTGTCTACTCCATTAGGTGCTCACTAGCGCCCCCCGCTGTGGTTAGTGTTGATTAGAAGTTTCATATGACCTAGAAATATGACTTTGAAAGCTAAATGTGTAGGCTGCGCATTAAAGTTTTTCTTTTTCAATGTTTTTCTTCCTTGTTCAGAAGAAAGTTTCAGTTTTCTTTGGTCTGATAACTGTGTTTTGGCTTTTGGCCTCTTAAAGAAGTGATCATAAATAGGCTATCCACTCATAATTAGTCTGGAGAAAATGTCTATTTTAGCCAAGAGATTTAGGAGAAACAGCGACCTAAACATACAGTTGTTGCTGACCAGATTCCTCACGGAGATTTGCGATTAACTACAAGCTGTGCTGTGTAGTTCAGATCTTTACGGATTAAACAATAGAGATTCTGAAGCAATTCAATCTTTGGCTACGGATTTCTTTGGAGAATGGACAACAGAGATTGACAGCAACAGCACTGGGGCAATTTTAATTCCAAAGGCCAAGAGAACTTTATCAGGATGTATATTGTTGTGATTGGTTGAGAGGAAATATACATAGTACGCTCATTTACACTTTACAAACTTTAAAGCTGATTTTCTCAAAACTTTTTTTTTTGCTGAGACTAGGATAGCTTTCACATTTTGGCCAGTATCTCTTTATTTTGTCGAACTGGATTCATTTTGTCATTGCATGCCCCATATTTCAAAATATGAGTAAATATTCAATATTGGCCACTTTCTTATATTTTCTGCATACAAGATATCCAAATATAGCCTATGTTGGGTTCCACATATACTTGCATGCATCATTGTAGCCTACTATTTAATAAATATATTGTAGCCATCTATTGAAATATAAGCTGAATCCAGCTGCATGCTGTGATTATATTTTCCCTTGATTTTTCTGTATGGGCAGCAGTAGGCCTACATTTTTTTTGTCACAACACTTCCAGTCAGCCAGCTAACTTTGTCAGCATTAAACTCAAAGGAGGAAATGTGGGAAATAGGTTAAATCGAAACAAGAAATGTGTATAAGTGTATGAAATGTACGATGAAAATTGGCAAGCAATTTCGTCAAACAAAAACCAAGACATTTGTAGAAGTTTGTCTTCAGATTACACTTGCAAAATCCGCAATGGGACTGAGATTAAATGGCTTTGGCGACTTTTTATAGTACAAAATCGCTGTCAATCAAAAGGAAACAGACCCTCCAATCATCACGCAAAAGCCCGGAGTCCAGTTCAGCCGAGGCCAGCCCACTCCTCCATTCACCCCCAGAAACGCTTAGCGTCTGTGGGCAGGACATACTCGTAGCATTTATCCAATGACCGTCTAGTTTTGAAGCACTGAAAAAAACTGTTCAAAGCAGCCCCATTGAAGTCCATGGACGCTGGGCTTCAACAGGGAAATGCCATAGGGAAATGCACTGTGACGCTACGTGTATGAGAAGGAAATCAACCTACTACTATAGCTCCTACTATATGTAACTGATTCTGAACGAACTCATCATTAATGTGTTCTAACACATTTTTAGTCAATAAAATGTTAACACAATATTACATATTTGACCATTAACTTTTTGACATTTTAGGGGAAGCTGAGCTTCCCTTGCAGTCTTAAAGAAATCGCCTCTGCTTAGTATCCATCTCTGCACTATTTGTTTTGGGGCAGCCGTGGCCTACTGGTTAGCGCTTCGGAGGGTTGCTGGTTCGAACCCCGACCAGTAGGCACGGCTGAAGTGCCCTTGAGCAAGGCACCTAACCCCTCACTGCTCCCTGAGCGCCGCTGTTGTTGCAGGCAGCTCACTGCGCCGGGATTAGTGTGTGCTTCACCTCACTGTGTGTTCACTGTGTGCTGAGTGTGTTTCACTAATTCACGGATTGTGATAAATGCGAGAGTATACTTATACTATACTTTTAACTATACATGATATTTCACATCACAATTTTGCATTTTCATGCACTGGTAATTCTTTGGAATTGGTTTCTAGTTATATAGACTGCGCCCTCTGTTGGATTGAAGTTAATAGCAGTAGGCTATGTTAATGTTTGCAGAAAAGAACAGCGCGGCACAGTTTGTTTGTTTGTTTGTTTTCCCCCACTGTGTTAGGGATGAAAAGAGTATGACGTCCTGAACGCAGAGCTGGCAGTTTCCTCGTCTTGAACCGGCAACTGTTAAATAAAACAAACACTACTCAATAATGTCAGCTCACACATCGTTAAAACTACAACTAAGAAATTATCGTAGACGATATATATAGCTCATCCCTACCTACCTGTTTTAGTGTTGAGCCGGTTGAGCCTGGAGGCAGGCTTCGCGAAAATGGAATCAACTGTAAACAAGTAACTGTCCATGCTATCGCTGTTATAGGGCCAACGAAAGTTGTACAACAAGCTGAACTAGTGAGCTTCTTTTAAACGGAACTGCGTGTTTCCTTTGCTTTACAGTGGCAACCGGGTGATAAGCGGGATAACGGCTTCGAGGTGTGTCCAGTTATCCGCTTCGCATCGGGGAGTTCTTTGCCCCTCGCCCTTGTCCATTAATTCCGTATAACAGGACACCTCGGCGGCCGTTATCCCTTACATAACAGGCTACTGCAACAAACCAAAGAGGCTACTACTAGGTTACAGATCAAATGTTAACTCTACATAGTGCAGTGGAATTTTCCATTCAGAGGAATTGATTGAATAAGAAACTGAAATGGTTGAGAGAAACTTTAATGCTGCTTCAACTGTTCACCAAAGTGCCAAACACAAAATAAATCCAAAATAGAAAATGGGAGAAATCCTCACAAGTGTGTCCATCACATATGTTACTACAGCCTGTATTGCTGAACGTGAAGCTATAATGTTGATAGGCTATACTGATGTGGAGAAACTAAAACATGGTACAGGCGAAAAGATCCCAGGGTTTCCACGGGTCATGGAATTTCTGGAATATCATGGACATTAGAGTCTATTCCAGGCATGGAAAGTTGATCTCTGTATGCTGGTTGTTGGTCTCAAAGGGCCATCTCAACCCAACCCATAACCACTCATTGGCGGTATAACACCACCTAGTTAAAAATAAAAAGCAAAAATGAGGCGTTTTAATTGCAGGTATCTTTGACTGACATGTTCAGAACTGCACGCAATTTGACATATAGGATCATTATGACACCCTCTGAATGCATGACGAGTTTCGTGAAATTCCGTCCATGGGCCATACAAAAAATGAATTTATGTGTACATACACACATACACACAGTACGGTCATATTTTGTACCGCTATGAGGTACATCTACATACATTTGGATTATTGGACCCATCATGCCGTAAAAGTTATTTACTCCTGGCTAAGATTTGTCTTTTTGCTTTTTTCAGGGCATGGAACAAAGGGGGTATTTGAACTCCTGGCTGGCTGGAGAAGAACTAGAGAGAATCTGCCATTCAAGGAGAGAGTTGCTGATGCCTTTGCTGATGTTATGGTGTGCTATACCATGACAAGTTCTCTCTATATTATCACATTTGGAATGGGTGCCAGTCCTTTTACCAATATTGAGTCTGTGAAGATTTTCTGCCAGAGTATGTGTGTAGCCATTTTGGTGAACTACTTCTACGTGTTCTCCTTTTATGGGTCTTGCTTAGTGTTCGCAGGACAGTTGGAGCAGAACCGATACCACAGCGTGTTCTGCTGCAAGATACCATCAGTAGAGTACTTAGACCGACAGCCAGCGTGGTTCAAGACCATGATGAGTGATGGACACGACCTCTCCACACACCATGACAGTGTACCCTATCAGAACCATTTCATTCAGCACTTTCTGCGAGAGCACTATACAGAGTGGATAACTAATACCTATGTAAAACCATTTGTAGTCATCCTCTACCTAATTTATGCATCTTTTTCGTTTATGGGATGCTTACAAATCAGTGATGGATCTAACATTGTAAACCTTTTAGCCAGTAATTCACCAAGTGTTTCATATGCTCTTACACAGCAGAAGTATTTCAGCAATTACAGCCCAGTGATAGGATTCTACATTTATGAGCCCATAGAATACTGGAACACTACTGTTCAAGAGCACCTCAAAACTCTGGGCCATGGTTTCAATAAGATTTCATGGATTGACAATTACTTTCATTATTTGAGGGTGGTGAATGTGAGTGCATCAACCAAAAGTGATTTCATCAACATCCTTAAAAGTTCTTTTCTTAGGAGTCCAGAATATAAGCATTTCACTGATGATATCATTTTTTCTAAAAATGGGGATGAGTATGATATAATTGCCTCCAGAATGTATCTGGTGGCACGGACAACAGAAAAGACGCGGGAGGAAGTTGTGGAACTTCTGGAGAGACTGCGCCCACTCTCTCTTATCAACAGCATCAAGTTCATTGTGTTCAATCCTACATTTGTGTTTATGGACCGCTACAGCTCCTCTGTCATCTCTCCCATCTTGACATCAGGTTTTAGTGTTTTAACCATCCTCATCCTCACTTTCTTCCTGGTCATCAATCCATTGGGCAATTTTTGGTTGATTTTGACCGTCACTTCTGTCGAGTTGGGAGTGCTTGGTCTGATGACTTTATGGAATGTAGACATGGACAGCATATCTATTCTGTGCCTTATTTACACTCTCAACTTTGCAATGGATCACTGTGCGCCCCATCTTTACACTTTTGTACTTGCCACTGAGCATACAAGGACTCAGTGTATCAAGATCTCACTAGAGGAGCATGGAGCAGCCATTTTGCAAAATGCCTCTTGTTTTGTAATTGGGATGTTGCCCCTGCTGTTTGTGCCTTCAAATCTGACCTATACACTGTTCAAGTGCTCTCTGCTGACTGCTGGTTGTACAGTGCTGCATTGTTTTGTCATCTTACCTGTGTTTTTGACATTTTTTCCTCCATCAAAAAAAAGACATAAGAAAAAGAAACGTGCAAAACGAAAAGAGCGAGAACGGGAAAGGGAGAGGGAACGGGAAGAAATGGAATGCATCGAAGTCAGGGAGAACCCTGACCATGTGACTAACGTCTGAAGGTTTAGGACAGATGAATGACAGGGGCCACATTCAGTACAAGAAGATGCCTAAAGCTCCATAAGTCCATAGTTGCTAGAGCTTACTGGTCTGTAAAAGAAAGATGACACACATCATGCAAAAACAGCTATGCTGACCTGAATACAGACGTTTTCCATTGTGCACTACATTCTCCAGAGCAGACTATAATCTAGAAACAATCTAGTTCCTGTTCTGCATAGTGAATGTAATGTGCTGTACTGCTGTCCTTTTGGAACTTGTTTAAAAGCAATATTTAGTATAGTACTTAATGGTCTCAACTATTCCGAATTGTGTGTGTGAGGCAGGCATCAAATTAACCAATGTTATTGTGTCTCCTCACCCTGAAGGGTTGACAGTTGTAGTATGTAAAGAAAGTGTTGTAAAATTCCAACAATGATCGAGTCTCTAATAATATTGTAACTCTGATAGCTGAATGTCCTATACAGTTACACACTCAATCGATCAACCAATCTCTTATAAGAAAGGTTTCACTACCATACTGTAGACTTCTGAAGTTCACCTACAAGAGAGCTACCACCTTTGACCATATAAAAGGAGATCTGGTAACTTGAGATTTTTTCTATGGGAAAATAACGTGGTGATTTGGAATTATCACACTTGTTAAACTCTCACGGGACCGAAGAAATCGGAAATGCGAACGTTTTGCTCAACACACTTTTGTCCTCTGTCTTCGAGTGGGTACTGTGATTACCTGTATGTGAAGGCGGCACACTTTGATTTTTGCTACCCCAGAGCTAACTTGCGATGCAACTTGCCATGCAACTGGGGTAGTAAAAATCAAAGTGTGCCACCTTCACATACTGGACATTACAGTATCCACTTAAAGGCAGAGAAAAAAAAGTCTGTTCAAGAAAAAATACTGCATTTCAGACTTTTTTGTCCCTGCGAGAGTTTAACAGGTACGATGATTCAAAATCCCCATGTCCCCATGTTTTCCCCATGTATTAAAAACACCAGATACCAGATCTCAAAGATGGCAGCTTTTTTGTAGGCAAACTTCAGAGGTCTATTGGTCACGTTTTCCTTTAACAAGCAAGGTAATTACATAATTTCAGGTAATTGTTCAGCTTGGTTGAAGCCAAAAGGGGAAATAAAGTGTGGCCTTGCCTAGCATTGGTGATACTAGCAGGAATTCATGCATAAATAGCATCCTGTATGAAGGCTTAATTGACTCTCATGTGCAACAATTCCTAGATTTGGCCGTTATGGCTAACAACCTGCTGACATATGTCTGTAACAGTAGGCCCTATTATTGCTAGTCAAACATTTTGTGTTGGTATGTTGCTAAGTTTTCTAATACATAGTCACATTAGCAGGGGAATAGTCCCACACTGCCTCTGCATTACATCAGTCTACAGAATCATCTGGTTTTGATACTATCAAAAAAAGGAGGAGTGTCTCAACTAATTATTGCTGAAATATGAATTTGCAGCAGTTGTTTGTAGACTTGCAGCAGTTGGTAGCAAGTGATAGTTTGGTTAATAGCAGAGAAATCGGTTAAACAATGCTTATATCTCTACTAAATTCTGCTTTTGACCATTTGCTTGATTTTTTAAAACTCTGTTACAAAATAAAATCTGGTGTTGCTACTGTAGGGTCCTCAATAAGGGTGAAATTAAGGCAAACAAATGTGCAGGTCATAATAGAAAGTTTCATGGTATATAGTATTTTTGGCAGACATGTAGGTCAAGAAGGGAGTGTGATTGAATCAATTATGATAGGTACCTTTTCAAACTGAGTTAATACTTAATACACATTCTGAAGCAAATATTTTCATACTAAAAATTTTCATAATATGATACAAATGAGTAAAGGAATAGAAATTACACACATACACACAATCCAGTTCAGTGGTCCAGAACACCAAGAATAATTTGACAGGGATCCGAATGAACCTGCTTTGTGTTGTAGCTTCCCATGCTCCTCATAACCGAGTATTAGTATTTAAATAGTACTTGCATGTGTTTGATATCACCTTTGCAGGTATTATCTTAAGATCTAAGGAGTATAGCATATTCCTTCCCATAACTGCTGGTATAACTCAAATTTAGGAGCAACATGCATAGCACTAGTAACATGTCAAAACACTGACTATGGAGCAGTGTGTACAATGGAAAATAAAAATTGCCTAATTTATAGCTTGAAGTTCTTAAAAGGTAGGACACGATGTAATACAGTAAAGGATCAATTCTACTGTGAAATATGAGCTGTAGCTATTTGGCATGATATTTGTCCTTACAGTTTTATTATGTTTATCTTATGCATATTTGCTCCTCATGTCAAAGAATTGGGTACCATTTTGTTTTACAGAGCCCTTGTTATATTGTAATTACAATGCACACTGCAAAAACTGCTTGTCTAACCAAGTGTTATTAATCTTACATTAAGATAAAAAAAAAAAATGTAGTTGGTATTACTTTCAGTATAAGGACACTTACCTTTCTCGTAAAATCATTTGACTTAATTTAATAAGAGTTTGACTAATTTTAACATCTTAACAAGAAAACAAGCACATTTGGCTGCTAAATCATTAAAGGAGAAATACGACTGTTTTTCCACACTGTCTATACGGAAAAAAAGAAAACAATCGTTTTTCCTAGCTCGAGTTGCTACAGCCAACAGCTAAAGTTGCCAGGCAGCTACAACACTATACTCTGGGGTATGCCCACAGAGTGTAGCACTGTAGCTGCTTGGAAGCTCTCAGTGTTCGCTGCAGCAACTAGAGCTAGGTAAAACCGATTGTTTTCAGTTTTTTTCTTACCGACAGTACTCTGTGACCTTGTGAAATGGAGATGTATGTGAAAAATCGCCTGATTTTTCCTTAAAGCAAATTTGCCTTGATAAGTTCTACTAAAAGCAATTATCATAATATAAGATTAATAACGCTGTTTTTGCTGTGTAATAATGTAATTTAATGGTAGTTAAATAATTAAAATATACATTATTTGTATGTAACAGCTCTTACCCTAAACTTAGGATTTGTTAGATCAAAGTATCAGTGTGTCATTCATCGTTACACCATATTACACAATACAAAGCTAAACTTGAGCGTGTAACTTGACCTTACTTAAATTCATTTGTCATATTTGACACATTTGGAAGATGACAAATCCGCAATCTATCCATTGGTTGAAAAAAAAAAAAATCTAAATTCTGGTTGGTCCAATTCCTTTTTATTTCCTTCTTAGTGATTCTTAGAAATAGCTGATAGTTATGTGTGAAGCAAGATGCTCTATGTCTGGGTGTTAAAACAAATGGCATTTTAAATCTCTGTCAGAATTGAGACCATTTACTGTATTAGATAATCATTTAAAATTATGAAGAGTTTACTGCTCTCATTCTAGTGGTTCAGCTAGTCATCTATTAAAGTCTTGTAACAGACTGCTGAGAAATGGATATATGTCAGGTTCAAAAGGGTACTCTGCAATGACTGCATGTTCAGATAAAGGAAATGAAAAAAAAAACGATGAAAAGTAACTACTAATGTATTGGGAAATAGAGTGATCACTTATTGAATGAGGATTTTTGGTGATTGCTGTCTCGAGAAGTCATCCAAAACTGTAATTCACCTTGTGTTTATGGTGTCATAGCATGAGAAAAAGGATTGTGGGCAGTATTTTCAAGCAGTGGAATTTTATGAAAGAAAGTGAGGTACAACACCAGAGATATTTCAAGAATATTAAAATTCAGGATTTTTCAGGCTTAATGGTCAGAGTAGGTGAAAGCTTCCTATTTTATTTGTAAATAAATCAGACAAATATCATAATCTTAAGAGCAAAGAACACCTTTCATATGAAGACCTCATCCTTTTTATATAGACATTGTAGCAAAATCTGTGAGACACAATTTACGTGATGACACTTCAATTTATCCTCACAATTTGTGATGTCATTTGTGTATACAGCATGAAAGTATACTTCATTGAGAAATAAACTGCAAGATCAGATATTTTCCAAAATGACTGTTTATGCATGGCACACATTGTATGTATGCATCAAGTGAGGATTTTGGTTTTACTTTGCAGGGTTGCTTATATGATGTCTGTGCATAACTTGTATAATTTTGTTTGTTATGGCATTATAGTACGTAGAATAATTGTTCTTATTTTGTATTTATTTTTAAGGCAAAAAAAAACTTTTGTAGAAAATGTTTACTAAAAAGGCAATAAAGACCAAAAATAGTTACCAAGAACATGATTAACAAAACATAATAAAAGAGTGATACAGACTCCCAGTACACCCTCTGTATAAGTGTACATTGATATTAACCTTGTGTGTAAAGCTGCAGAGCCTTCTTACAAGAGGATTTTTTTTTCCGCACAGCATTTCTACTATGAGTCCTAAAATTTACATCCTCATGTAAACTACATGCAATGCTGTTTCTACAAAGATACCAAACATAATTATATAATTTACTTTACAGTAAATAGCAAATTGAATAGAAACTATTCAATTTGAGCAACCTGCAATACTGTGACAGTCTGAGCCAATTGTGGTTATAATCAAATGTATAGACACCTTAAATGTATATGGTTGATTTAAGGGCATGCTCAAATATATGTAGTAATTTCACTATACCCTCTATTCAATAACATTCGATGGACAATGCTAATACAAACACTTTGGACAACTAATATGATACACATGCATACAGAAATGTATATTTATTTGCGTATTTTTCATACAACACATATTTTTCAAAATGCACAAAAGATAATATCAGCATATATTAGATACTGTATCGTATTGGCCCCCAATATGTGTATTTCATAAAAAGGGAAGCTACTTAAGTTTCCATTGTAGCAGATTTCACTTCTCCCTCATTCCGGTTGTTTGTGGGACAAATTTGTTCTTACTGGGCCAAATCAGAGAGAATCTGTTAAGCAAGTGAAAATGAGTTGGTGAATCCTCAAATTTATAAAAATTAGAACCATAAGAGAACCAGTTAGTTCAGCATGTGTGTTAGTACCTGTCACTCTAAAGAGAGGCAGGAGTACAGTAACACAAAAGTCTGACCATACTTCCAGGGCGAAAACTGGTTGGGCAAAATTCAAGAGGTGCCTCACTGTGGAGAAACCTGACCTTTAAAGCATGTAGAAATATTTGGCAGTGCAGTTCAAAAACTCATGACACCGTCCCATGACAATTTTAATTAAATTCTTGCTCATCCAATGCTGCATTTTCACTGTTTACATGAATAATATCATATCAGCATACAAATGAACCTATAGATATTGATGACATCTGATGCCCATAATGAAATTATGAATTCAGCAAAATACAAAATGCTTAGTTGCAGATATATTTATTCTACATAAGAGACAGATTTATAATGTCATCAAGAAATTTGATTTCAGATTCTGTTAACTTTATGGTTACGGTTATGGTTATGGAATTAAGCAGACACTTTTGTCCAAAGCAACTTACAAAATAAAACAGTAATATAGTTTAAAAAAAGACTTTATCTTTTTGTATTATGCATTCAGTTTGAATCACATTCTATTCAAGGTCATTCGGATAAAATAACAGAAACACAATGGAAAAGGGAATCAGTATGTAAAAAGGGAAACAAATGAACAACTTTTTTGAATGAGGAGGGATTCATGTCATAGACATACCATACACCAGCATGCTTATGTTTGCTTTTTCTAGTCTTCCATGTTGCTGTGCAATAATATTATGCAATTTCAAATAGTTATGACCTCAGTGGCATTTTTTATCTCCAGACTTTCAACCATAACCCTTCTATATCAATTCTGATATCAGAATATTTTTTCCAGGTTAATCTCATCCAGTAGCCACCAGTAGGTTTGAGCTAACATTTCAATTTAAGACACAAATAAATGGTTTATCTGAAATGTTCGAACTTGCCAGTTATTGAACATGCATTTAGAAGGAACATGCTGACCATAAGAAACCACAAAGGGTCCTCTAAAAGCTAAGAAATGCCAAAGTTGTGATGTAAAATAAGATGTGCACTGAAGAGGAAATAGCTATTATGATGAATGAGGATATATTCTACCATTTTAGAGATATACAATAATAGGTAACCATCAGTTATTAGACATACACCCTGTTAAATCTGGTGTAGTTTGTGTGGATGGTTAAGTTCTTCACTTAATCACAATATTAATCTGAAAAATTGAACCAAAATATCAATCCCGTAAAAAATAGAGCACTATAATAATGCAAATACCAGATTTAATGAAATTATGTACACAAAACATAAACAATTGCTATGTATTTACTGTGAATTTCTGTTTGCACTATTGTGCTGTTACTGTAGATTTGTAAAATAAAAAATCCTGATTGAAAGAAAAAGGCTTGTGGCTTTCATTTGTATGTAATGTTCAGATATTCCCTTAAGGGGAAGGGGGTTGTCCTGTGAGGAAATTTGTTCTCTGCATTTTACCAATCCGGGTGTAATGTGCACACATTAATACACACACACTTGGAGCAGTGAGCTGGGAGCCCACGCACACTTGGGGCCCTATTGTGCACCCAGCGCAAGTTGCGCAAAGCATGACACAAGGTTTATTCTTATCTTACACTCAGTAAAGTAAGGGTTTTTTCGCCATGCGCTCCACTTTTATTAAACCTTGCGCCCAGGGGCGTGATAATTAAATCTACATAAGGTGTGGTCGCATGATCCAAAAATTGTTATCTTACACCCTCTCTAAATCATTATGCCACTGACCAAGAAAAACTTGGTCTATAGCGAAAGGCACATATAGAACACAGACGAAGGCACACTATCATGAGATGTAAGCAGCAACTCCTCTCCAGGATTTTTTTTTGTAATGCTTACATGATGTTTATTTATTTTTTAAGTATACACAGCATTTGTCAATAATGCTAAAATTTTCCCTTAACCCCCACCCACCCACCCAATCCCTTACCAACACATGGATCAGCATTAGTCAGAGACTACAGATACATGTTTGAAGCAATCATACAAAATGAACACACACACATTATAGAAAAGGATTGAAAGAAAAAAAGAAAGAAAAAAAAAACTCAGTATTTTTATTTAGTCATTTGAAACACTATTGGGGTAAATGTTGCTTTTTCAGGCTATGTTTTCGATGGTAACCCCTTGTCATTCAATAATTCAAGTTCAAGTTTATTTATATAGCACATTATCATACAAAGATAATGTCACTCAATGTGCTTAAAAAGTAAAAATAAAAAGAAATATAGCTGCAAGCAGCAATGTGGGGGCCTGCCCCACCCTTGCACGCACGCATTAGAATGAACTGGATGGAATAAAAATAAAAGATTGACTGAGATATGATCACACTTTGTGTGATTTAAACACAGAGGTCAGAAATTGACGTCATAGGGTATGTTGAACTCGGCTTGGCCCAAGGATTCCAATGATACCTCATTTTGACATTCGGGTCAACGAGTCAAAAGTTACGTCCGTGAACACACGTCCAACTTTGGCCTGTTGGTGGCGCTAGAGCATTGGAGGAGCCGGCATGAAACTTGGTGAAATTAATTATTGGGCTGTCCCCAATCAGTGTGCCAAATTGTATAACTTTTTACCAGACGGTCCTATGGGCTGCCATTGACTTTGATTGGTTTTAGTTCCGGAGACAAAACACCACAACTTTTGTGAGGCTTGATCTGAAGATCATGTATGTCAAGTTTGGTGTCGATCGGACAAAATTTGTGACCTGTGAAAAATTAGTTTCACTTTCGCTAAAATCCAAAATGGCGGAAAATCCATCATGGGGGAAAATGACGTCATAGGGTGCGTTGAACTCGGCTTGATCCAAGGATTCCAATGATACCTCATTTTTGACAATCGGGTCAACAGGTCAGAAGTTACGTGCGTGAACGCAAGTCCAACTTTGGCCTGTTGGTGGCGCTAGAGCGCTTAAGTTGCCGACATGAAACTGGGTGACATTAATCATGGGACTCAGCCTAATTAGTGTGCCAAATTTCACAACTTTTCACCAGACGGTTCTATGGGCTGCCATAGACTTCAATGGCAGAGGAATAATAAATATAGCTGCAAGCAGCAATGCGGGGGCCTAGCAGTGCGCTATAGCAGGAATGGCGTTGCCATGGCATGAGCAAGCACTCACAGCAAGAGGCCAAATAGATAGATAGATAGATAGATAGATAGATAGATAGATACTTTATTGATCCCCAGGGGAAATTCAAGACCAAAAATTACACCAATGTCCTTGTGCATTCTCACAATCAGCTACCATGTCCCTCTACCAAGTTTGGACTTCATACACCAAAGTGTTGCTGAGATGTGAGCTCACTTTCTTTATTACAGCACCCCTAGAGGCCAAAAGAGACCACTTTCCTTGCATGTCCTCACAATCATCTAATATGTCCATGTATCAAGTTTGGACTTCATACAATGAAGCGTTGCTGAGATATGAGCCAGCTTCCTGTATTACAGCATCCCCTATAGAGGCCAAATGATGCCAATTTCCTACTGTGTCCTCACAATCAGATACCAAGTCCCTGTACCAAGTTTGGACTTCATACATTAAAGCATATCCGAGATGTTAGCCCACTTCCTGTTTGGTGGCTTCATCGCCATATTTGATTGGCTGTCACGGGCAAACAAAAAAAAAAAAAAAAAAGTATCGTTTGTGCGGCTCGGTCTGAAGATCATCTCCGACAAGTTCCGTGAAAATCGGATGAAATTTGTGAACGCTGAAACTTTTCATAGAGTTTGGACTAAATCCAATATGGCGGAAGTCCAATATGGCGGAAAGTGACGTAATAGGAGTCATTGAACTCAGGTCGGTCTAGGGACTCCAACAGTGCCTGATTTGTGAAAATCGGATGCACCGTTCAATGGTCACATGCATGAATGCAACCCGGTTTTGACCCATTGGTGGTGCTAGAGTGTTGGGCATAGAGTTCTGTAAATTGGTGAGAGTGATCATGGGACGGTCCTGAATCAGTGCGCCGAATTTCATAACTTTCGACCCAGCGGTTCAATTTTCGACCAAATTTTGACCCGTTGGTGGCGCTAGACGGCTGAGTTTAGAGATCCGTAAATTAGCGGGAGTGGTCAGTGAAGTGTCCCGAAACTTTCTGCCAAATTTCAGCACTTTTTAGCCAGGCGTTCTATGGGCTGCCATAGACTCCAATGGCGGAAGTATAATAATAGGAAAAGCTAGTAACTCAATGGGTGCCTTCGCAGCTTCGCTGCTAGGCCCCCAATAAGAAACAGTAGAAACACAATGGGTGCCTTCGCAGCTTCGCTGCTTGGCCCCCAATAATAAGAACAAATAGAATCACTATGGGTTGCCTCGCAGCTTCGCTGCTTGGCCCCCAATAAATATAGCTGCAAGCAGCAATGTGGGGGCCAAGCAGTTGAGCAGGAGTTGTCATGGCAACCCAATGTTGCTACATTATACACACACACAATTAACCACCCGTCCCACACACACACATATACACAGATAAACTTCCTCTCCCACACACCCCAATAACCCCCCACACATACGCATACGAGAAAGTGTTGTAAATTATAGCACCCCTAGTGGTCAAAGGTCGCTAAAATTATTGTATGTCCTCAGGATGTGCTCCCGAGTCAATGAGCCAAGTTTGGTTTTGATACGTGAAAGCATTGCAGAAATATGAGCCCACTTCCTGTGATTATAGCGCCACATAGTGGTCAAAATTTACCACATTTCTTGAGCGTCCTCCTGATTGGGTCCTGAGCCCATATACCTAGTTCGGTTTTGATATGTGAAAGCATTACCGAGATATCACTTCACTTCCTGTTTGGCGGCTCCGCCGCCAAACTTGATTGGTTGTCACGGGCTACAGGTTTCATATATGGCTCCGAAGAGCAATACATTTATGAGTCATGGTCTGACGATCATCTACGTCAAGTTTCGTGAAAATCGGATAAACTTTGTGACCTGTGAAAACTTTTAGGTGTTTTTGATTAAATCCAATATGGCAGTCAGATCAATTACGTTGACGCCACAAATTCACATCTGTCGGACTTAGGACCTTCCATAGTATTAACAGACACCACTGGTAAGTTTTAATTCCAAACACATCACCTGTTACAGGCTAAAACCTAATTTTGCTATTATCCACTGCAAAAACTGCTTATCTAACAAAATCTAACCAAGTGTTATTAATCTTATATCAAGATAAAAAAATCTAGTTGGTATTGTTTTCAGTATAAAGAGACTTACCTAGCACTTTCTTGTGAAAACATTTGACTTAATTTAAAAAAAGTTTGACTTATTTTAAGACATCTCATCCTGAAAACAAGCAAATTTGTCTGCCAGTGCGTTAAGCAAATTTGTCCTAAAACAAGCAAATTTGTCTGCCAGTGCGTTGAGCAAATTTGTCTTGATAAGAGTCCTTAAAATAAGTCAAAGTCTTCTTAAATTAAGTCAAAATTTTCTTTTGAGAGGGCGCTAGGTAAGTTTTTTAATACTAAAAACAATACCAAATAGATTTTTTAATCTTAATATAAGATTAATAACACTTGGTTAGAATTCATTTTTTGCAGTGTAGCGCCACTTATAGGTCAAAAGTCATCAAATTTATTGAGCCTCCTCCTTATTGGGTCCTGAGACCATGTACTGAGTTTGGTGTTGATACGCAAAAGTGTTACTGAGATCACTTCACTTCCTATTTGGCGGCTCTGCCAATATGGCAGTCAGATCAATTACGCCAAACTTGATTGGTCACCACGGGCGACAGGTTTTCAATAAGAATTCATAGAATCACTAAGGGTTGCCTCACAGCTTCGCTGCTTGGCCCCCAATAACTAGAAAAGCATTTCCTGAAGGAAATACAGTGCATGAAAATGCAAAAAATATGATGTAAAATATCATACAGAGTAAAAACAAACTATATTGGTTGCTACGTTTTTAGTAGGTATGCTAACTATTCTAACTAGCATGCTAACATGCTAACTATGTTAACCATGTTACTAGGCTAACCTAGCTAATCATTTTTAAAAGTTATGCTAACTATGCTAATTAGCATGCTAGCATACTAACTATGCTAACCATGTTACTTAGCTAACTTAGCTAATCATTTTTAGCAGTTTTGCTAAAAATGCTTACTAGCATGCTAACATGCTAGCATGTTAACTATGCTAACCATGTTGCTTAGCTAACTTAGCTAATCATTTTTAACAATTATGCTAACTATCATGTTAACATGCTAGCATACTAACTATGCTAACCATGCTAACTAGCTACAGTGGGTAGGAGTCATAGTTGATGACAAGTAACAGTTACAATGGCTGAACAGTTAAAAAGTTAAGTAGTTTAAAGGGTTAAATTGTTTAACAGTGAAATATTATAGTGAGGACTTTTATTTTGAAACAGTTTTTGGCAGAGGAAGCAGTTGAACAGGATGTGTAGTCTTAATAGGGCCAGTTTGTATGCTTAAAGCCTGAGACTGGCAGTTGATCCAGGTGGCCTGAACACCTGCCATAGGATTCTAATTGCTTAACGTGATTGTGATGTCATAATCATAATGTTAAGTCAATGGGGAAATTTTGATTAGTTTTTAATTAATAGTTTAAAAAGTATAAAAGTTACAAAGATGAAAAATACAAAGCCCACATGTCCTAAGTAAGACGTACGCAACATAGTTTGAAAGTTTCTACGTTAAATGGTTTAAGCTGCATTAACTGCGTTAGAAGAAGAAGAAGAAGAACTAGAAAAGCATTTCCTGAAGGAAATACAGTGCATGAAAATGCAAAAAATATGATGTAAAATATCATACAGAGTAAAAACAAACTATATTGATTGCTAGGTAGATGAGGTTTAATATAGTTGGAATGACTGAACAGTGAAATAGGTGGATAGTTTAAATGGTTAAATTATTTAGGTAGATAGTTGACGATAACTGACACTTGGAATGGCTCTAATGTTTGCTAGCAGTTATGCTAACTATGTTAAAGATAATAATGCTAACCAAGTTACTATGCTAACTAGCATGCTAACAATGTTAAAATGCTAAGTATGCTAACCATGTGACTTAGTTAACTTAGCTAATCATTTTTAATAGTTATGCTAGCTATGCTAACTAGCATGTTAACTATGCTAACCATATTACTTAGCTAACTTAGTCAATCATTTTTAGCAGTTATGCTAACTATGCTAACTAACATGCTAACTATGCTAACATGCTAACTATGTTAACCATATGAATTAGCTAACTTAGCTAATCATTTTAAGTAGTTTTGCTAAAAATGCTAACTAGCATGCTAACTATGCTAACCATGTGACTTAGCTAACTTAGCTAACTAGCTATAGTGGGTAGGAGTCATAGTTGATGACAAGTAACAGTTACAATGGCTAAACAATTAAAAAGTTCAGTAGTTTAAAGGGTTAAATTGTTTAACAGTAAAATATTATAGTGAGGACTTTTATTTTGAAACAGTTTTTGGCAGAGGAAGCAGTTGAACAGGATGTGTAGTCTTAATAGGGCCAGTTTGTATGCTTAAAGCCTGAGACTGGTAGTTGGTCCAGGTGGCCCGAACACCTGCCATAGGATTCTAATTGCTTAACGGCCGTATTGTGATGTCATAATCATAATGTTAAGTCAATGGGGAAATTTTTATTAGTTTTTAATTAATAGTTTAAAAAGTATAAAAGTTACAAAGCTGAAAAATACATAGCACCCATGTCCCAAGTAAGACCTATATAACATAGTTTGAATGAAGTTTCTACGTTAAACGGTTGAAGCTGCATTAAATGCGTTAGCGGAAGAATAAGAATAAGAACTAGAAAAGCATTTCCTGAAGGAAATACAGTGCATGAAAATGCAAAAATATGACGTAAAAAAAATCCTACAGAGTAAAAACAAACTATATTAGTTGCTAGGTAGATGAGGTTTAATATAGTTGGAATGACTGAACAGTTAAATAAGTGGATAGTTTAAATGGTTAAATTATTTAGGTAGATAGTTGACGATAACTGACAGTTACTCAGCTAACTTAGCTAATCATTTTTAGCAGTTTTGCTAACTAGCATGCTAACATGTTAGCATGCTAACTATGTTAACCACGTTACTTAGCTAACATAGCTAATCGTTTTTAGCAGTTATGCTAACTATGTTAACTAGCATGCTAGCATGCTAACTATGCTAACCACGTTACTTAGCTAACTTAGCTAATCGTTTTTAGCAGTTTTGCTAAAAATGGTAACTAGCATGCTAACATGCTAACTATGCTAACCACGTTACTTAGCTAACATAGCTAATCGTTTTAAGCAGTTTTGCTAAAAATGCTAACTAGCATGCTTACATGCTAGCATGCTAACTATGCTAACCACGTTACTTAGCTAACATAGCTAATCGTTTTTAGTAGTTATGCTAACTAGCATCTTAACTATCCATGCTAGCATGCTAACTATGCTAACCATGTTACTTAGCTAACTAGCTACAGTGGGTAGGAGTCATAGTTGATGACAAGTAACAGTTACAATGGCTGAACAGTTAAAAAGTTCAGTAGTTTAAAGGGTTAAATTGTTTAACAGTGAAATATTGTAGTGAGGACTTTTATTTTGAAACAGTTTTTGGCAGAGGAAGCAGTTGAACAGGATGTGTAGTCTTAATAGGGCCAGTTTGTATGCTTAAAGCCTGAGAATGGCAGTTGGGACAGGTGGCCCGAACACCTGCCATAGGATTCTAATTGCTTAACGGCTCTATTGTGATGTCATCAGCCCATGTTAAGTCTATGGGGAAATTTTGAACAGTTTTTAATTAATAGTTTAAAAAGTATAAAAGTTACAAAGCTGAAAAATACATAGCACCCATGTCCTAAGTAAGACCTACGTAACATAGTTTGAATGAAGTTTCTACGTTAAACGGTTGAAGCTGCATTAAACGCGTTAGAAGAAGAAGAATAAGAAGAAGCCTAGGAAGAACAGTACAGTGCATTTTCATGCACTGTAACTAGAAAAGCATTTCCTGAAGGAAATACAGTGCATGAAAATGCAAAAATATGATGTAAAATATCATACAGAGTAAAAACAAACTATATTGGTTGCTAGGTAGATGAGGTTTAATATAGTTGGAATGACTGAACAGTTAAATAAGTGGATAGTTTAAATGGTTAAATTATTTAGGTAGATAGTTGACGATAACTGACACTTGAAATGTCTCTAATGTTTGCCAGCTGTTATGCTAACTATGTTAACAAAGATAATAATGTTAACCAAGTTCCTATGCTAACTAGCATGCTAACAATGTTAAAATGCTAAATATGCTAACCATGTGACTTAGCTAACTTAGTTAGCATAACTACTAAAAATGATTAGCTATGCTAACTAGCATGTTAACTATGCTAACCATGTTACTTAGCTAACTTAGTTAATCATTTTTAACAGTTATGCTAGTAACTGTTAACTTAGTTATGTCCTAAGTAAGACCTACGTAAGATAGTTTGAATGAAGTTTCTACATTAAACGGTTGAAGCTGCATTAAATGCGTTAGAAGAAGAAGAATAAGAAGAAGCCTAGGAAGAACAGTACAGTACATTTTCATGCACTGTAATAATGATAACCAAGTTACTATGCTAACTAGCATGCTAACAATGTTAAAATGTTAACTATGCTAACCATATGACTTAGCTAACCTAGCTAATCATTTTTATTAGTTATGCTAACTAACATGCTAACTTGTTAATTATGCTAACCATGTGACTTAGCTAACTTCGCTAATCATTTTTAACAGTTATGCTAACTATACTAACTAGCATGCTAACATGCTAACTATGCTAACCATGTGACTTAGCTAACTTAGCTAATCATTTTTAGCAGTTATGCTAACTAGCATGCTAACATGTTAGCATGCTAACTATGTTAACCATGTTACTTAGCTAACTTAGCTAATCATTTTTAGCAGTTTTATTAAAAATGCTAACAATGTTATCAATGCTAATATGCTAACCATGCTAACTAGCTACAGTGGGTAGGAGTGATAGTTGATGACAAGTAATAGTTACAATGGCTGAACAGTTAAAAAGTTCAGTAGTTTGAAGGGTTAAATTGTTTTACAGTGAAATATTGTAGTGAGGACTTTTATTTTGAAACAGTTTTTGGCAGAGGAAGCAGTTGAATAGGGTGTGTAGTCTTAATAGGGCCAGTTTGTATGCTTAAAGCCTGAGAATGGCAGTTGGGCCAGGTGGCCTGAACACCTGCCATAGGATTCTAATTGCTTAACGGCCGTATTGTGATGTCATAATCATAATGTTAAGTCAATGGGGAAATTTTGATAGTTTTTAATTAATAGTTTAAAAAGTACAAAAGTTACAAAGTTGAAAAATACATAGCCCAAATGTCCTAAGTAAGACCTACGTAACAAAGTTTGAATGTAGTTTCTACGTTTAACGGTTGAAGCTGCATTAAACGCGTTAGAAAAAGAAAAATAAGAATAAGAAATTTTGGAAGAACAGTATAGTGAATTTTCATGCACTATAATAAGAAGCCTAGGAAGAACAGTACAGTGCATTTTCATGCACTGTAATAGGAAGCCTAGGAAGAACAGTACAGCGCATTTTCATGCACTGTAACTAGAAAAGCATTTCCTGAAGGAAATATAGTGCATGAAAATGCAAAAATATGATGTAAAATATCATACAGAGTAAAAACAAACTATATTGGTTGCTAGGTAGATGAGGTTTAATATAGTTGGAATGACTGAACAGTTAAATAGGTGGATAGTTTATATAGTTAAATGATTTGCTTGGTAGATAAGGTTTAATATAGTTGGAATGATTTAACGGTTAAATAGGTGGATAATTTAAATGGTTAAATTATTTAGGTAGATAGTTGACGATAACTGACACTTGGAATGGCTCTAATGTTTGCTAGCAGTTATGCTAACTATGTTAACAAAGATAATAATGCTAACCAAGTTGCTATGCTAATTAGCATGCTAACAATGTTAAAATGCTAAGTATGCTAACCATGTGACTTAGCTAACTTAGCTAATCATTTTTAGCAGTTATGCTAACTATGCTAACTAGCATGCACATGCTAACTATGCTAACCATGTTACTTAGCTAACTTAGCTAATCATTTTTAGTACTTTTGCTAAAAATGCTAACTAACATGTTAACATGCTAACCATGTTACTTAGCTAACTTAGTTAATCATTTTTAGCAGTTATGCTAACTATGCTAACTAGCATGCGCATGCTAACTATGCTAACCATGTTACTTAACCATGTCAAAAAGTATAAAAGTTACAAAGCTGAAAAATACAAAGCCCACATGTCCTAAGTAAGACCTACGCAACATAGTTTGAATGAAGTTTCTACGTTTAACGGTTGACTGCGTTAGAAGAAGAAAAATAATAATAAGAAGAAGAAGCCTAGGAAGAACAGTACAGTGCATTTTCATGCACTGTAAAAAGCCTTGGAATAACAGTACAGTGCATTTTCATGCACTGTAATAAGAAGCCTAGGAAGAACAGTACAGTGCATTTTCATGCACTGTAATAAAATGCCTAGGAAGAACAGTACAGTGCATTTTCATGCACTGTAATAAGAATAATAATAAGAAGAAGCCTAGGAAGAACAGTACAGTGCATTTTCATGCACTGTAATAATAATAGTAAGAAATCATAGAAACACAATAGGGCTTCGCAGCTTCGCTGCTTGGCCCCCAATAAGAAGAAATCATAGAAAAACAATGGGTGCCTTCACAGCTTCGCTGCTTGGCCCCCAATAATAAGAAATCATAGAAAAACAATAGGTGCCTTCGCAGCTTCGCTGCTTGGCCCCCAATAATAAGAATACGTAGAATCACTATGGGTTGCCTCGCAGCTTCGCTGCTTGGCCCCCAATAATAATAATAAGAATACGTAGAATCACTATGGGTTGCCTCGCAGCTTCGCTGCTTGGCCCCCAATAATAATAATAAGAATACGTAGAATCACTATGGGTTGCCTCGCAGCTTCGCTGCTTGGCCCCCAATAAGAATACGTAGAATCACTATGGGTTGCCTCGCAGCTTCGCTGCTTGGCCCCCAAATATAACCGCAAGCGGTGATTTACGGGGTCCGAGCAAAACGAACATGAGGTAGCATAGCTTTTTAGTTAATCAAAGTAGTGCTTTGATTGTTTGGGCCCAATTGTTCAAAAGAAACGTAATCGGATTTCGGTTATCAGATTTCAGTTACTGGATTTCGGCTATCGGATTGGATCAAATCTTGAAAATGGCTTGTTCAAAGGGAAACAAGGATCCTGAAATTGGATTAGATCACATAATCTATTCTTGGTTTTGATCTGGATAAAACCTTCACTTTGTGTTGTTCAAACCTTTTGAGTTGGATTGGAATAAATTTAATGCATACAATTAGGATTACCCTGTGCTGTAACGTTATAGTGTGCTAACCAGGGTGCGATTTGTGTAAAAACCAGAGTGGGGGATGATTTTGAATAAGTTTGTAACCCCCAAAAAAAAAAAAAAAATAAATAAAAAAAATGAACGAACGATTCATAGCCTAGTAATGTCATGGCTAATAATAGCCTATATTAATTTTGCCACCTTTGTAACATTTTAGTTTTAGTTTACCGTGGTGTATGACTTTAAACAGCGAGTGTGTTTGGTATGATGATCAGCTCCTCTAATGCAGGGTAGGACTACGTTTTGACAAGCATACAAATGCTTGTTCTTGCCCCATCTGAAATTACTCCTCTACTTTTGCTGCCTCCATCCTTTCTGTATTTGTTGTGCAAAAAAAACGTTGTATATGATGGCACTGAAGTCTTAAGTTAGTGAATTGGCTAACAGTGTTGTTTTGCGTGGCTAGCGCGTGCATTCTCTCTCCTGCTGATTTATGCTGTTCAGAAGCCAAGTGCGTAATATTGCAAAAGTTGAAAAAATAAATGTGTTTATTGTAGCCTACAGAAAATAAATAGCCTACTATCATACTGTCAGTTAATTGGCTACAGTGCAGTGAAGAGTTTGGAAAGTAAAGTTATAGGGCAACTTGAAGTTTTATGAAAATAATTTACGAACCAGAACATAAAGACCATGAAGCTTCTATTTCTTGTAGCTGTTAAAACACCAGCTAGATAGTTTAAATACCCACCAACATTCGTTTTGCAGTACAGATTATTTCTGAAAGTTATTTGTCCACTAGGCCTAGCCTAGGCTACTGGCTGATTTATCAAGCGAGTGCTTTCTCGTTAGGTCCTCCGCCAAACTACAGGTGTTTAGATAGAGAGCCATTGAATAAGCGATGCCAAGCAATTTCTGTAACACTTTTTGTGACATTAAGCAAATATCTCCTCATTTAATGTAAGTTCCTTCGGACAATAGGCCTATACGTTCTACTCTACATACAGTTGTCCTCCATCTCAGTTGCATCGGTTTTCTAATTTTGAAGGTTCTAAAATATGACTATACTGTATGCTTCACTGAATCCTTCTCGTATTTTCATTTGTCCAGCTAACTTTTCCATTGAAACTAGCCATTTATGATGGATTACACACTCGACATTCTGAAATGTCCTGCACGATCAAGGCCAAATTAAGTTATCACGCAGCCACTGTGTCAGCACAGCAGCATGAGTGCTGCGGTGGTGGTCGTTTCTGATGTCAGATTATTATGTAGGCTAGCCTACTAGACTGTTCTCACGTTGCAGCGCTTTACTTATATGAAGTAGCATTAATCAATATGCAGGGCAGAGGGGGATAAATGTTGTCCCCACTGGGGATAAAAATAATTTAGCAGAGGTAGGGATAGGAAAACCAGAGGGGGGGAAATCCTCACCATCCCCCCCTACAAATCGCACCCTGGTGCTAACCTCCACAACCCAATAGTATTCTAACAGTAGTTTTCTAGTGCACTAATCTCCACAACTCAATAGTATTCTAACAATACTCTATTCTACAGGACTATGCATTTGTCATGGATAAGATGAAGGGTCTGATAATGGAAGGCAGTGTTTCCCACAGAATGGAATTGTATTTGTGGTGGTAGGTGAAGGGGGGTGGGGGTGGGTTCTGTGTTGGAGTCAATAAGATGAACAGCCTATCATTATGCAGTTATACTTGCCTTGCACGACAAGTCCTGACAAGTAGCTGTAACGTTATAATGTGCTAACCTCCACAACCCAACAGTATTCTTAACAGTATTCTATTCTAGTATGCTAACCTCCACAACCCAACTGAAGGAACTGTAGGGGGCGATGTGGGTCAAGGTAGAGTGAGTGTGTGGCGAGCAGGCAGAGCCTCGGTCAGAAGGCTCAATGGTATGGAGTGATAACACGGAGATGGCAGGTTTCGGTGCAACACAAGTGAACTTTATTTGAGTTTCAATTCATCTGTTCTTTTGTTCTTTACTTGTATGTGTGCTGCATCAAAGAGGAAACAAACAGAAAATGGAGTAATCAGTGAAATGGGGTAAATCAGTACAGATCCCAACTCACAAACAAACCAATTGACAATTGAAAAATAAACTGAAATCATATGGCTATATAAAGGTACAACTAAACAATACTTGACATCCCAAGTCAACCAACATCACCTAATCTTCTCTCACATGGGACTCCAACACACCAAACCAACAAACAAAGACCTTAACTTCACACATGATGGCAGAGCTACTCTACAAACTGATAAACATCACAAAAGTCATAGTGAGGGTCATTAAAGTGATGACTTACGTTAACTCAAAGACGCACACAGAGCAGGACCCACTGGAGTGCTGGGTTGAGATGAACAAAAGAGTGAACTGAGGGTGAGCAAACAATTTGTCCTGGTCTTAGCCCCTGCTCTGGAGCTACAGGGTTTCCCAGCAGGTAAACTGGGTGTGGTTAGGTGGCAGAGCCAAACAATCCTGCAATTTCTCCACAGCACTTTCACCTCAAGCCCTCCTTACACTGACAGACTTTGGAAAGATTTGCAAAGATTTGGAAAAGATTTTTGAAAGACTACAGTCTCAGACCCTATCACATCTAAAGACAAGTAGTAGAGTTTTAAGTCACAGACTGTGATTTTGCAATGACTAGGGATCTTGCAGGGTCACTATTTACAAGACTGCAACACGATTCCTTTAAATCATTACCCATCGTGCAATAGATAAACAGGAACTGAAAATTATAGCCTACTAAACTCAAAGTCGTATTTTCGTGTTTCTGCAGCATTGTTTCATGCGTGACATCCTTAACCGATACAGAGTTGTTCTGTCAAGTGGAAGAGCCGACTAAATATGTATAAGAAATGACAAATATTATAAAAATAACAAATAATTATAGACTACAGCTGTGTCGGAGTCAATAAGATAAACAGCCTATAATTATACAGTTATACTTGCCTTGCACTACAAGTCCATATTGACAAGTAGCTGTAATGTTATAGTGTGCTAACCTCCACAACCGTACAGCATTCTATTGTAGTATGCTAACATCCACAACCCAACAGTATTCTAACACTAATGCTTCAAGTGGGATTTGAACCTAAGGATCACCAGTACAAGGCATTATCCCACTGAGCCACTGTCAACCCTACATGTTGGTCAGTCACATTAAACACACAACAAGAAAAACTCTAAGCATACAGTACATTTGATATAAAATGAAGGGCTTCCCTAAAAGAGTACACCTGAAAACTTTTTGAAATTCTGGGGCAATTAGACATTTGTAGAGATGAACACTAATGGATGAAATATAAATATGATAGACGTAATGATGAAGGAAAAATAGTAAACAAAGAAGTTCCCCTGAATGTAATAGATAGTCCCGGCATTCTTATTCTTGGCAACTGATGAGTGTGAGTGTTGATTGGCTGATGTCATTCAGGTGCTGTTCAATGGTGTGAATCTTAAATGACAAATCCTAAAGCTCTAACAGGGATTTGAACACTCAACCTAAGAAACACCAGTACAAGGCATTATCCCACTGAGCCACTAACAATCATAAACATTGGGCAGTCACATTCACATGGTGAAAATGTGTGTTGGTAAACACACAAGAAAAACTCCAAGCATACATTTGACAATAAAATGAAGGGCTTTCCTAAAAGAGTACACCTGAAATCTTTTTGAAATTCTGGGGCAATTAGACATTTGTAGAGAAGAACACTAATGGATGAAATATAAATATGATAGACTTAATGATGAAGGAAAAATAGTGAACAAAGAAGTTCCCCTAAATGTCAGAGTGTCTCGGCATTCTGATTCTTGGCAACTAATGACTGTGTATGTTGATTGCCTGATGTCATTCAGGTGCTGTTCAATGGTGTGAATCTTCAATAACCAATAGTATTTGAGCTAGAGCCTAAAGCACTACCAGGGATTCGAACTCTCAACCTAACAAACACCAGCACTAGGCATTATCCCACTGAGCCACTGACAATCCTACATATTTGGCAGTCACATTCACATGGTGAAAATGTGTGTTGGCAAACACACAACATCAAGAAAATTCCTAGCATACATTTGACAATAGAATTAAGGGCTTTATAAAAAGGAGTACAGATCTGAAAATGTGCACTGTTAATGGTATCCACATAATGATGGTTGTATGGTTGTTCTCCAAGGAAAACAATGTACTCATATAGGAATATAGGTGATATAGGAGAAATGGGCTGAGTGGTCGAACTTTATTGGTCTATATCTCTGAAATGGAACAACATATCCAAATTCTTTTGATAACTTTTGTGAGGCTTTGTCTAAACATTGTCTGTGAGAATTTTGGTGAAGATTTGATAATTTTTGAAGCCTGTGAAACTTTTTATGATGTTTGGCTTTTCACTGAAATTGTGGCAAAAGTAAACATTTTTAGAGCATAAGACCAGGGTGAAAAATATGCATCTAAACGTAGAGATTAATATGAGGAAAGAATTTTGAGTCTAGGTCAATCTGGTAAAGAGAAATAAGCATTTTTGACAAGAGCGCCACCTTTGGGTGCAGTACCCAAATTTTGGGTTATGGGTAGTGGGGGGTACTGGTAACAATACTTGAAAATGTGAAGTTTCTAGGACTTACGGTTTATAGGAATATAGGTGATCTAGGAAAAATGGCCTAAGTGGTCTAACTTTATTGGCCTATATCTCTGAAATGGAACAAAATATCAAAATTCTGAACGATAACTTTTGTGAGGCTTGGTCTAAACATTGTCTGTGAGAATTTTGGTGAAGATTTGATTATTTTTGAAGAGCGTGAAACTTTTTATAATGTTTGGCTTTTCCATGAAATTGTGTCAAAAGTAAACATTTTTAGACCATAAGACCAGGGCCAAAAAGATGCATCTGAGTTTAGAGATTAATATTATGAAAGAATGTTGAGTCTAGGTCAATCTGATAAGGAGAAATTAGCATAATTAACTTTTTTCCCCAATAGCGCCACCTTTGGGTGCAGTACCCCAAATTTTGGGTTATTATGAGGGGGGTACTGGTAACCATACTTGAAAATTTGAAGAGTTTTGGAGTTACGGTTTAGGCTGCAGTATGACTTTTACAGAATTTTGGCCAAAAATGAATGGTACAGAAACAATAGGGGTCCTGCAGCTATGCTGCTCAGACCCCTAATAATAAGAATACGTAGAATCACTATGGGTTGCCTCGCAGCTTCGCTGCTTGGCCCCCAATAAGAAAACTAACAAACACAATGGGCGCCTTCGCAGCTTTGCTGCTTGGCCCCCAATAAGAACAAATAGAATCACTATGGGTTGCCTCGCAGCTTCGCTGCTTGGCCCCCAATAATAAGAACAAATAGAATCACTGTGGGTTGCCTCGCAGCTTCGCTGCTTGGCCCCCAATAATAACTAGAAATGCAATTCCAAGGAATTACCAGTGCATGAAAATGCTAAAGTTGTGATGTAAAATATCATGTATAGTTAAAACAGATAATACAGAGATGGTTACTACGGTGATGCTAGGATAGACATGGTGGTTGCATAGCTTAATAAAAGTTGATAGTTTAAAAGTAGACTGTTTAAAAGCTGAATGTAGATAGTTTAAAAGTTGTTGATAGACAGTAGATAGTTTAAAAGTTGTTGATAGACAGCTAGTTTAATAGATAGTTTAATGATAGTTTAAAAGTAGACCGTTTAAAAGTTGAAGGTAAATAGTTTAAAAGTTGTTGACAGACTGGAAGTTGAATGAATGTTGATAGTTTTCAAATAGTTTAATGGCTAGTTATGTGTATAGGTAGATATTTAGCTAACGTTTCAGCAGTTTAATGAACTGATATTCAAATAGGAATGGATAACTGAAAGTTGGAATTTAATGTTTACTAGCAGTTATGCTAAGATTTTTAACTATGCTAACCATGTTACTTAGCTAATGTTTTATAGCAGTGCTAGCAATGCTAACCTGCTAACCATCTTTACTTAGCTAACGTTTTTCTAGCAGTTTAATGAATGTTGATATTCAAATAGTTTAATGGTGATGTATAGGTAGACATTTGACGATAACTGAAAGTTGGAATGGCTCTAATGTTTGCTAGCGGTTATGCTAAGATTTGTAATTCTGCTAACCATGCTACTTAGCTAATGTTTTATAGTAGTCTAGCAATGCTAACATCTTAACCATCTTTACTTAGCTAACTTAACTAACATTTTCTAGCAGTTTTGCTAAACATTTTCTAGCAGTTTTGCTAAACTATGCTAGCAATGCTAACATGATAACTATGTTAACCATGTGACTTAGTTAACTTATCATTTTTAGTAGTTATGCTAACTATGCTAACTAGCATGCTAACTATGTTAACCATGTTACTTAGCTAACTTAGCTAATCATTTTTAGTAGTTATGCTAACTAGCATGCTAATATGCTAGCATGCTAACCATGTTACTTAGCTAATCATTTTTAGCAGTTATGCTAACTATGCTAACTAGCATGCTAAAATACTGGCATATTAACTATGCTAACCATGTTACTTAGCTAACCTAACTAATAATTTTTAGCAGTTTTGCTAAAAATGCTAACATGCTAGCATGCTAACTATGCTAACCATGTGACTTAGCTAACCTAGCTAAATATTTTTAGCACTTTTGCTAAAAATGATAGCAATGCTAACATGCTAACTTTGTTAACCATGCTAACTAGCTACAGTGGGTAGGAGTCACAGTTGATGAAAAGTGTTGACAGTTGATGACAAGTTAAAAGTTGTTGATAGACAGCTAGTGAATGTATATAGTTTAAAAGTTTAAAAGTTGAATGTAGATAGTTTAAAAGTTGTTGATAGACAGCTAGTTTAATAGATAGATAGTTTAATGATAGTTTAAAAGTAGACCGTTTAAAAGTTGAATAAAAAAAAAGTTCAGTAGTTTAATGGGTTACATTGTTTAACAGTGGATTATTGTAGTGAGGGACTTTTATTTTGAAACAGTTTTGGGCAGAGGAAACAGTTGAATAGGATGTGTAGTCTTAATTGACCCAGATTGTTTGCTTAAAGCCTGAGGCTGCAGGTGGCCTGAACACCTGCCATAGGATTCTAATTGCTTAACGGCCGATTATGATGTGTCTGTCGGCAATGTTAAGTCTATGGGGATTTTTAAAAAGTTTTTCTTTAATAGTTTAAAAATTATAAAAGTTGAAAAGTTGAAAAGACATAGCAGCTTGGTCCGTTTGAAGACCTACGTTACAAAGTTTGAACGAAGTTTCTAAGTTAAACTGTTCAAGAGAAATTGCATACGGAAAAAGTGGTAAGCGGAAGAATCACTATGGGTTGCCTCGCAGCTTCGCTGCTTGGCCCCCAATAATAAGAATACGTAGAATCACTATGGGTTGCTACGCAGCTTCGCTGCTTGGCCCCCAATAATAAGAAGACGTAGAATCACTATGGGTTGCCTCGCAGCTTCGCTGCTTGGCCCCCAATAATAGGGAAGAAAACGTAGAAACACAATGGGTGCCTTCGCAGCTTCACTGCTTGGCCCCAAAATATAGCTGCAAGCAGCAATGAGGGGGCCAAGCAGTCAGTTCAGCAGTCCAAATTTGTCATGTAACTCAATGCAGTTGCATCAGGTATATAGCATTAAGCAGTCACAGCAAGTTCCATGCCAAACAACCCAAGATTGGCTGAGTTACAAGGTAATTTCCTGTTTGGCGGCTTCGCCACCAATTTCGATTGGCTGTTACGGGCGAATGCTTTTGTCAATCATTGTAGAAAATTAAACACTGATAAGGCATGGTCTGAAGATGGTCTGTGCCAATTTTAGTGAAAATCAGATGTAATTTGAGACCTGCGAAAACCTTTTAGTGTTGATTAAATCCAATATGGCGGTTAAAACAATTATGGTGATGTCAAAAGTTTGCCTGTGTTGGCCTTAAGGACCTCCGACAGTATTACCAGACACCACTAGTAAGTTTTAATTCCAACCACATCAACAGCTACAGGCCAAAATGCATTTTTGCTAATTCCAGCGCCCCCTAGGGGTCAAAGGTCACCAATTTGTTTGAGCGTCCTCCGGATGGGGTAAGTAGTATATCTACTAAGATTGGTTAAGATACATGAAAGGGTTGCTGAGATACGAGCTCACTTCCTGTTTGGCGGCTTCGCCACAAATTTCGATTGGCTGTCACGGGAGAACGGTTTTAGTTCCGAAGACGAAAATTGATAACTTTTGTGCGGCTTGGTCTAAAGATCATATGTACTATGTTTTGTGAAAATCGAACTATGTGAGGCGTGAAACTTTTTAAAGGTTTTTTAAAAAATCCAAAATGGCGGAAAATCCATCATGGCGGAAATTGATGTCACAGTGTGCGTTGAACTCGGCTTGGTCCAAGGATTCCAAAGATAC
This sequence comes from Alosa alosa, assembly GCF_017589495.1. Taxonomy (NCBI): domain Eukaryota; kingdom Metazoa; phylum Chordata; class Actinopteri; order Clupeiformes; family Clupeidae; genus Alosa; species Alosa alosa. Next base: position 866,877 of record NC_063196.1, on the reverse strand, counting down.
CTCATTTTTGAAAATCGGGCCAACGGGTCAAAAGTTACGTGCGTGAACGCACGTCCAACTTTGGCCTGTTGGTGGCGCTAGAGGGTTCGACAGGGAGGCATGAAACTTGGTGAAATAAATGATTGGAGTGTCCCCAATCAGTGTGCCAAATTTCACAACTTTTGTCGAGACGGTTCTATGGGCTGCCATAGACTTCCATGGCGGAATAATAATAATAATAGGGAAGAAAACGTAGAAACACAATGGGTGCCTTCGCAGCTTCGCTGCTTGGCCCCCAATAATAGGGAAGAAAACATAGAATCACTATGGGTTGCCTCGCAGCTTCGCTGCTTGGCCCCCAATAAGAAAAGGTAGAAACACAATGGGTGCCTTCGCAGCTTCGCTGCTTGGCCCCCAATAATAATAGGAAAACGTAGAAACACAATGAGGTCCTCGCAGCTTCGCTGCTTGGCCCCCAATAATAGGAAAAGCTAGAAACACAATGGGTGCCTTCGCAGCTTCGCTGCTTGGCCCCCAATTATGGTCATTGTAGTAACAAAAATTAAACAGTGCGGTGATAACCACTATAAACATATTTTACAGGTGCTTACACTCTCCCCCCACCAAACAAACAGCATGCCCCCATGCTGGGACACATACAGTATACGGTGAAAAGGAAAACAAAGGTAATAAACAAACAAACAAATTAATAAACAAAATCAAAGAACAAATAAACTAGTTTAAAAACCAGCTATGGGTGCGATGGCATTCTTGTATGGCATAAGAAATGGCCTGTGTGCACCTGTACTACAAAGAGCCTGTGGAGAACACCACCAGGCATGAGAAGACTGCTCTGATGCTAGACGTGATGCTACTAGCGTGTGCTTGCTATGCACTCCCAGTTTGCCATAAGTCAAATGACCAGTAGGCCTCCTTTCCCTATGTGACCTCTTCACTACAAGGGGCACTGACTCGAAGGGAGCTGCAGAGGTAGTTACAGGACCATCAGGACAGCTACCATCCTGGCCTGCAGCTGCTACGTCTTCTATTACTTCAAGGGACCTGTATGGAGAGATGGGGAGTGCAGTGTTGAGGGGAGATGCGACTAAATCATTAGGTGTGTGCACTAACCTAGGGCCTCTAAGTGGGTGGAGACACACGGCGCAGTGGACTCTGGTATAAGGTGACGGACCTTTGTGCTAGCACTCAGAGGAGCGTTTTCCACTGCATCCTCAGTAAAACAGCCATATTCCGAATCTGAATCAGAAGAGCTAAGTTGTCTAAGATCTTCGGTAGGCAACACTTCAGAGACACCAACCCTACGATTCTCCTTAACCCTTCTATGCCTCACAGCTCTTGGGCATGGAGCTGGAGAAGTATCAGCCACGGGGCCCAATCTCACCTCCTGTCCTAAAGGCAAAATGTGGTTGCGGTGCATCACCTTGATGGTTCCTTTACCATCCACGGGCCTCAACCTGTACACAGGGAGGTCAGAAAGCTGACTGTCCACTACATATGGAAAAGAACTCCACCTATCTGCCAACTTCTGCTTCCCTTTCAAACCAAGGTTCCGAATCAACACCCGATCCCCGGGAACGAGGCGGTGATACCGGGCCTTCTGATCATAGCGCACCTTGTTACTATGATTCAGCTTGTCAGCAGATGCCTGAGCTAACTGATAAGCAGCTTGTAGCTCCTGCTTCATCTTTGCCACATATTGCAAATGTGAGGAGGACGACAGGTTATCCATTGACACACCAAAACAAACATCAACAGGGAGCCGTGCTTCCCGACCAAACATCAGAAAATAGGGCGAATACCCAGTAGTCTCATTTGGAGTGCAATTATAAGCATGAACCAGATGCGCTATGTGCTGACTCCATTTTGACTTCTGGTGGGACTCCAAAGTGCCTAACATATCTAACAAGGTTCTATTGAACCTCTCAGGCTGGGGATCCCCCTGAGGATGGTACGGGGACGTACGTGACTTCTTCACCCCCAACATGGTCAGCATCTCTTTCACCAACCGACTTTCAAAATCCCTACCCTGGTCGGAAAGAATACGGGCAGGCAGCCATAATGAATGAAGTATTTTTCCCACAGAGTCTTGGCAACAGTGGCAGCTGTCTGGTCCCTGGTAGGAAAAGCTTGAGCATATCTCGTAAAGTGGTCTGTAAACACATTACCAACATTCCGAGAGTCAGGCTCAATCGAAAGGAAGTCGATACACACCAGATCCATGGGCCCTGAACTCTGGATGTGAGAAAGAGGAGCAGCCCGCTGAGGCAACGTTTTCCGCTTGATGCAGCGCTCACACGTCTTACAGTATTTCTCTGCATCAGTCTTCATACGAGGCCAGGCTTAGGCAATACCAACTGCCTCACGCGCTGGTCGGCCTGCTTTACGGTCCTATATAGTAGCCCGCCATCAATGGAAAATTTTGGCCACTCCCTTTTCCAGATTTTCAAATCGGAGTGCCTCGTCTGAATGCTACTGACAGGTGTCTTTTGTCTTACAGCATGCCAAACCTCTCCTATAACAGGATCACCTTTCTGGGCTTCTTGAAGCTCACCAGAACTGAATGTGGGCAGCTCATCAGATGCTATGGCAGATACATGACAGTACGCCTTAGGAACGGCTGACTCATGACTGCAAATCTGATCAGCCACACGTGGGAAAGAAGGGCAACCAGCTCTCTGCGTGGCCACGACCTGGCAAATAGCTCGCACCCCAGGGGCTGGAATCTCTTGCCACTCATCATCAGGGGACAGATTGATGTGAGGGCGTCGCGACAGTGTATCAGCATCCGTATTCCTCCACCCAGGCCTGTACTTCAAGCTGAAGTCGTAAGTGGACAATGCCGACAACCAGCGATGACCAGTGGCATCCAATTTGGCAGACTTAGTAATGTAAGTCAGAGGGTTGTTGTCCATCCTGACTTCAAAGGCGGCCCCATAAAGGTAGTCATGCAGCCGATCCACTTTAGCCCACTTCAAAGCTACAAACTCCAGCTTGTGAGCTGGGTAATTCTTCTCTGAAGGGGAAAGACTGCGACTGATGAGCATACAGGACCTAAACCCGTCAACATGCTCCTGGTACAGAACACCCCCCAGACCGTCCAAGCTTGCATCCACATGCAAAACATACGGCTTTTGGGAGTCTGCAAATGCTAACACTGGTGCCTGACGAAAGGGGGGATAGCCATTTTGGTGGGCACGAACACTTACTTGGTGAGGAAGCTGTTCCATTCTTGTCGCGAACAGGCCGGAGATGGGTTTCTTAACACGCTGACCATACACCCTGTGATGAAAGAGGTTTTTAAGTCCATTAAGCACACAGGTGTTTCGCAGGAGGATGTGGATAAGCATGGCACAGTATGGTTCACAAGAACTAAGCCTGTTGTTTTAAGGCCTGGGCAGGAGCTGCAGCTCTCAGGACTGCCCAAGTTTCCTGGTGAGATCCATGACTCTATGGTCCTTGTAGACCAGCCTGTTAGTGCTGATGGCGCATCAGCCCCTGAGCTCGAGGTTAGGCCTGAAGTCCATCCGTCCTCTGCGGTGTTGTGCCGTCGTATCACGGTAAATGTGAGGAATGTTTCTTCAAAGGATGTTCTTGTGAAGAGAGGTAGTCCTCTGGCTCACATTTTTCCTGTTGACATGGTGCCACAGATTCCAGCCAACACTTCTGAGAATATCAGTGAACTGTCTTCTGCTTCTTTTGACTTTGGCTCTTCTTCCATGCCAGAGGCGGCAAAGCAGCGCCTCTGTGAGGAAATGCTACAGAGGAAGGAAGTGTTTTCTTGAAGTGAGTGGGATGTAGGCTGCTCGAGAAGCACCCAGCATGAAATCCGCTTGAATGATTTCGAAATGTCTTTTCGGGAGCGATCTCGGCGTTTAGCTCCAGCTGATCTGGGAGATGTGCGTCAGCATTTGTTGGAGCTCCAGAACCATGGCATCATTTCAGAGTCTCGGAGTCCATATGCCTCGCCCATTGTAGTGGTGCGTAAGAAGTCCGGCAAGGTCAGGATGTGTGTTGACTACAGAACGAATTGTACGTTTTTATTGTACGAATTGTACGAATTATGTTTTTAGCTTTTTTTTTTAATTACGAAACTAAACACTCTAACACACCTTATATGTGATTTTGGGAACTCTGTGATTAATGGAAATGAAATATATGACGATCAAAAACTTGTGAAAACGCACAATCTGGACATTTTATCTGGACATTTTATCATAACTCGGTTGCCGCTTTGGGTCGAATCAGTGACGCATGCACGTCAGGTCAAAACCAGGCCATTTTCGTGGGTCTATCACTAGGTGGCAGTCTCGCCAGGTCTCGCTGATCACTTCCCGGAAAGTTTACACAAGTAAGTAACAGGCAACAGCCATATGATTTCAGTTTATTGTTGTGAGTTGGGATCTGTACTGATTTACCCAATTTCACTGATTACTCCATTTTCTGTTTGTTTCCTCTTTGATGCAGCACACATACAAGTAAAGAACAAAAGAACAGATGAATTGAAACTCAAATAAAGTTCACTTGTGTTGCACCGAAACCTGCCATCTCCGTGTCATCACTCCATACCATTAAGCCTTCTGACCGAGGCTCTGCCTGCTCGCCACACACTCACTCTACCTCAACCCACATCGCCTCCTACAGTTCCTTCAGTTGGGTTGTGGAGGTTAGCATACTAGAATAGAATACTGTTAGAATACTGTTGGGTTGTGGGGGTTAGCACACTATAACGTTACAGCACAGGGTAATCCTAATTTTATGGATCAAATTTATTCCAATCCAACTCAAAAGTTTTGAACAACACAAAGGTTTTATCCTGATCAAAACCAAGAATAGATTATGTGATCTAATCCAATTTCAGGATCCTTGTTTCCCTTTGAACAACTTTGAACTACAATTTTCAAGATTTGAAATCCGATAGCCGAAATCCGGTGACTGAAATCCGATAACCGAAATCCAATCACGTTTTTTTGAACAATTGGGTCCAAAGAATCAAAACATATGTAAACTAAAAAGCTATGCTACCTCATGTTCATTTTGCTCGGACCCCGTTAAATCACCACTTGCGGTTATATTTAGGGGTCCGAGCAGCGTAGCTGCAGGACCCCTATTGTTTCTGTACCGTTCATTTTTGGCCAAAATTCTGTAAAAGTCATACTGCAGCCTAAACCGTAACTCCAAAACTCTTCAAATTTTCAGGTATGGGTACCAGTACCCCCTCTGCCCATAACCCAAAATTTGGGGTACTGCACCCAAAGGTGGCGCTGTTGGAAAAACAAGTTCATTATGCTAATTTCTCCTTACCAGATTGACCTAGATTCAAAATTCTTTCATCATATTAATTTTTCACCCTGGTCTTATGCTCTAAAAATGTTTACTTTTGCCACAATTTCAGAGAAAAGCCAAACATCATAAAAAGTTTCACAGGCTTAAAAAATTATCAAATCTTCACCAAAATTCTCACAGACAATGTTATGACAAAGCCTCACAAAAGTTATCAAAAGAATTTGGATATGTTGTTCCATTTCAGAGATATAGACCAATAAAGTTCGACCACTCAGCCCATTTCTCCTATATCACCTATATTCCTATATGAGTATTTTTTTTCCCTTGGAGAACAACCATACAACCATCATTATGTGGATACCATTAACAGTGCACATTTTCAGATCTGTACTCCTTTTTATAAAGCCCTTAATTCTATTGTCAAATGTATGCTAGGAATTTTCTTGATGTTGTGTGTTTGCCAACACACATTTTCACCATGTGAATGTGACTGCCAAATATGTAGGATTGTCAGTGGCTCAGTGGGATAATGCCTAGTGCTGGTGTTTGTTAAGTTGAGAGTTCGAATCCCTGGTAGTGCTTTAGACTCTAGCTCAAATACTATTGGTTATTGAAGATTCACACCATTGAACAGCACCTGAATGACATCAGGCAATCAACATACACAGTCATTAGTTGCCAAGAATCAGAATGCTGAGACACTCTGACATTTAGGGGAACTTCTTTGTTCACTATTTTTCCTTCATCATTAAGTCTATCATATTTATATTTCATCCATTAGTGTTCTTCTCTACAAATGTCTAATTGCCCCAGAATTTCAAAAAGATTTCAGGTGTACTCTTTTAGGAAAGCCCTTCATTTTATTGTCAAATGTATGCTTGGAGTTTTTCTTGTGTGTTTACCAACACACATTTTCACCATGTGAATGTGACTGCCCAATGTGTATGACTGTTAGTGGCTCAGTGGGATAATGCCTTTTAGTGGTGTTTCTTAGCTTGAGTGTTCGAATCCCCGTTAGAACTTTAGGATCAAGCTGCACATGCTATTGGTCATTTAAGATTCACACCATTGAACAGCACCTGAATGACATCAGCCAATCAACATTCACACTCATCAGTTGCCAAGAATCACAATGCCGAGACACTCTATGACATTCAGGGGAACTTCTTTGTTTACTATTTTTCCTTCATTATAAAGTCTATCATATTTATATTTCATCCATTAGTATTCTTCTCTACAAATGTCTTATTGCCCCAGAATTTCAAAAAGTTTTCAGGTGTACTCTTTTAGGAAAGCCCTTCATTTTATTGTCAAATGTATGCTTGGAGTTTTTCTTGTTGTGTGTTTACCAATACACATTTTCACCATGTGAATGTGACTGGCCAACATGTAGGATTGACAGTGGCTCAGTGGGATAATGCCTTGTACTGGTGATCCTTAGGTTGAGAGTTCAAATTCCACGTGAAGCATTAGTGTTAGAATACTGTTGGGTTGTGGATGTTAGCATACTACAATAGAATGCTGTTGGGTTGTGGGGGTTAACACACTATAACATTACAGCTACTTGTTAATATGAACTTGTAGTGCAAGGCAAGTGTAACTGTATAATTATAGGCTGTTTATCTTATTGACTCCGACACAGCTGTAGCCTATAATTATTTGTTATTCTTATAATATTTGTCATTTCTTATACATATTAGTCGGCTCTTCCACTTGACAGAACAACTCTGTATCGGTTAAGGATGTCACGCATGAAACAATGCTGCAGAAACACGAAAATACGACTTTGAGTTTAGTAGGCTATAATTTTCAGTTCCTGTTTATCTATTGCACGATGGGTAATAATTTTAAGGAATCGTGTTGCAGTCTTGTAAATAGTGACCCTGCAAGATCCCTAGTCATTGCAAAATCATAGTCTGTGACTTAAAACTCTACTACTTGTCTTTAGATGTGAGAGGGTCTGAGACTGTAGTCTTTCAAAAATCTTTTCCAAATCTTTCCAAAGTCTGTCAGTGTAAGGAGGGCTTGAGGTGAAAGTGCTGTGGAGAAATTGCAGGATTGTTTGGCTCTGCCACCTAACCACACCCAGTTTACCTGCTGGGAAACCCTGTAGCTCTGGAGCAGGGGCTCGCCCTCAGTTCACTCTTTTGTTCATCTCAACCCAGCACTCCAGTGTGTCCTGCTTTGTGTGCGTCTTTGAGAGAACGTAAGTCATCACTTTAATGACCCTCACTATGACTTTTGTGATGTTTATCAGTTTGTAGAGTAGCTCTGCCATCATGTGTAAAGTTAAGGTCTTTGTTTGTTGGTTTGGTGTGTTGGAGTCCCATGTGAGCGATGATTAGGTGATGTTGGTTGACTTGGGATGTCAAGTATTGTTTAGTTGTACCTTATATAGCCATATGATTTCAGTTTATTGTTCAAATGTCAATTGGTTTGTTTGTGAGTTGGGATCTGTACTGATTTACCCCATTTCACTGATTACTCCATTTTCTTTTTGTTTGCTCTTTGATGCAGCACACATACAAGTAAAGAACAACAGAACAGATGGATTGAAACTCAAATAAAGTTCACTTGTGTTGCACCGAAACCTGCCATCTCCGTATCATCACTTCACACCATTGAGCCTTCTGACCGAGGCTCTGCCTGCTCGCCACACACTCACTCTACCTCGACCCACATCGCCCCCTACAGTTCCTTCAGTTGGGTTGTGGAGGTTAGCATACTAGAATAGAATACTGTTAAGAATACTGTTGGGTTGTGGAGGTTAGCACACTATAACGTTACAGCTACTTGTCAGGACTTGTCGTGCAAGGCAAGTATAACTGCATAATTATAGGCTGTTCATCTTATTGACTCCAACACAGAACCCACCCCCACCCCCCTTCACCTACCACCACAAATACAATTCCATTCTGTGGGAAACACTGCCTTCCATTAACAGACGCTTCATCTTATCCATGACAAATGCATAGTCCTGTAGAATAGAGTATTGTTAAAATACTATTGAGTTGTAGAGATTAGCGCACTAGAATACTATTGTTAGAATACTGCTCGGACCCCGTAAATCACCACTTGCGGTTATATTTATTATTATTCCTGTAAGCCCAATTTTTGGCCAGCTCCTGCTCCTAGACCTTTTGAGATATCACCACCGGTCCAACTCTGGAACGTCCGGCCGGAATCGGTGTAGTGTGGAAATTGAAAATGATGTCACTGACCCATGTCATTCTTCCGCCATATTGGATTGAATAGAAAGCGAAACTAAAGTTTCACAGGTCACAAATTTAGTCCGAACTTCACGAAACTTGACGTACATGATCCTTGGACCAAGCCTCACAAAAGTTATGGAAAGGATTTTTGATTTTCAGAAGCGTTTGCTCGTCACAGCCAAACGAAATTGGTGGCGAAGCTCCGAAACAGGAAGTTGTCCATATCTCAGGAACACTGTCACATATCAATACCAAATTTTGTATATGAACTCGGGACTCCAATGTGAGGGTGCATAAGCTAAAAAAATAAATATTCCAAAAGTTTTGCATTGCCCAGTCAGCATTGCCCAATCATGAAATCCTTGCTCAGCCATGGGATAGTATGGACTTACGAACTGAAATGGCAAGGAGAACATTAGCTATTTATTGCTGACGTATAGTACAGTTATTGTCTCATTGACGGTATTCAAATTAAATTTTTCATTATTGTTAAATATCATGATGGGAAAGTATTATTAAAAATGTTACAAGTATGCAAATTCATATGTTTACGGCATTTGGGTTTTACTGTGTTGTTTTGTTGTAAAGACATGCAAGGCATTCTGGGCCATGTAATGAACAGTGGTCGGCAGCACTCCATACGTATTAATATGAATTGGTGTTTCTGTAAACCTAGGGACAATAACCAGCTATCTCTGTTACAAAAACGAGCTGGTAAGCACTTATTGAAGAGGGAACTATGATAAAAAGATTGTTGTCCTAAAAGCATGGAGTTGACGAAAGAATAAGCAGGAAATGTCATGTTAATGTTAAATAGCCTACATCTGAAGGCTAGGTGGCAACGTTGTATTACATTTCACTAAATGCGGTGGAATTAGTGTGAGCTTCACAAGTAAGGAAGGTGCAAATATTATGTAATTTATCACGGGAAATTATTGGAAATGTTATTTCTTGTTTATTCTAATTGCAAACCACACACATCCATTCGTAATCACACGTACACTTTTAATACCGGGAAGACTCTCATTTTGTTTATTTGATGTTGCCTAGCAATGCTGGGAACAGCCTTCAGAGCAAAGATTCTAGAACAGAGCTTCAGAGAGACACGTTTTGAGTTCGTGGCCAAGTACCTAAAATATCGGTTTCCATGTGTATGTGCTGGATGGTGTGCGTCCTTTATGAAAGTAAGTGTTTTATAGAGTTACAGACATAATGAGTCATGTTGTAGTGGTCAACATAAATGTGCCCCTTCTGTTGAGAATGCTAAGCGGAGATTTAACATCATTCATTTCTTGTGTGGCTAGAAGTTAGCTAGCTATGTCATAGGGAGGAGATGCTGCTGTATGGGATTTATGTTGCTTAGTAATGCCATGGTCATTTGATATGAGATGCTTGTACTCGTAACTTCGTCACTCGTAACTTTAGGACTCCTATTTTTGTTTACTAAGAGTAATTCAGGAAGGATAGATAGATAGATAGATATATAGATTACTTTATTCATCCCCAAAGGGAAATTATGGTGTTACAGCAGCAATAAATAATATAAACATATATCACACATAAACATACATACAAGTTAAAAAATAAATACAATTGGATATAGTCTCTGTTAAAGAGGTTGTAAACTGCATTGACTCTTGGCATAAGATTTTCTCTCACGGCACAAAGGGGAGTTGTTGTAAATAGTTATGGCAGTGGGCAGGAATGATTTTCTATAACGCTCCTTGCTACAGCGCAGTTGGAGCAACCTCCAGCTGAAAACACTCTGTTGTTTGACCAGTAGTTCATTCAGTGGATGTGAGGTGTTGTCCATAATGTTAAGGAGCTTTTGCAACATCCTTCTCTCAACAACTAACTCTAGGGGTTCAAGTGTACTTCCAATTACAGAGCCAGCTCTTTTAATCAACTTGTTGAGTTTTTTGGTGTCATTTGCCCTGATACTGGTACCCCAGCAGATGGCTGCAAAGAAAATGGTACTAGAAACAGCAGACTGGTAAAACATGTTCAACATTCTGCTGCACACATTAAACAACCTAAGCTTCCTCAAGAAGTATAGTCTGCTCTGTCCCTTCCTATAAACAGCCTCAGTGTTGCACTTCCAGTCCAGTTTGTTATCCAGATGTACACCCAGATATTTGTAGTTTTCCACTACCTCCACCTCTTCCCCCATGATGGAGATAGTGTTCAACTTTGTCCTAGCCCTCCTAAAGTCTACCACCATCTCTTTGGTCTTGGCCACATTTAAGAGTAGGTGGTTGTTTCCACACCATGCCACAAGGCTGTTCACCAGTTCTCTATACTCAGTATCCTCTCCATCCTTCACACACCCTACAACTGCAGTCATCAGTATTTCTGCAGATGACAGGTTGCAGAGTTGTACTGAAAGTCCAAGGTGTATAATGTGAAGAGGAAAGGAGAGAGTACAGTCCCTTGTGGTGCTCCTGTGCTGCTAACCACCTTCTCGGACACACATCCTCCCATCCATACAAACTGTGATCTTTCCGTCAGGTAATCAACAATCCATGATTTTATGGATGTCTCCACCTGCATCCTTTGTAGCTTCTCTCTCAGCAAAACAGGTTGTATGGTGTTGAAGGCACTGGAGAAGTCGAAAAACATTATTCTCACTGCACTACCAGCTTCATCCATTGTGGGCTCGCTGAAGCAGGTAGATGATGGCATCTTCAACACCAACCTCACGTTAATAGGCAAATTGCAGTGGGTCCATTGAGGTGGTCACCTGAGGTCTGAGGTGTGCCAACATCAATCTCTCCAGCACTTTCATGCAGTGTGATGTTAATGCCACTGGTCTGTAATCATTGAGGACTGATGGAGAAGACTTCTTGGGTACTGGAACAAGGCATGATGTTTTCTACAGCACTGGAACCTTCATCTGACACAGGCTGATGTTGAATAGGCACTGTAGAATCCCACATAGCTGTTCTGCACAGGCCTTCAGGACCCTGGCCATCTGGGCCTGCAGCTTTGCTCTGACAGACTCTCCAGCTGCCTCTTTACCTGGCTCTTGGAAACATACAGGCTGATAGGGGAGGTAGAGGAGGGCCCTGTATTTCCTGATGCAGAGGAGGTTGCCAATGGCGCTGTGTTGCAGTCCATGGTGGTGATCGAGAGGGTCGAGGAGGTGTGAGGATGCAGCTGAAGGGGTGGTGGATTTGAGGGGGAGGGGGAAGCAGGGGGTCCTGTGCTGAACCTGTTAAAAAACACATTCAGCTCATTGGCTCTGTTCAGGTTTCCCTCAGCCTCAGCCCCTTTCGCTTTGAACCCAGTGATGGTCTTCATTCCCAACCACACATCCTTCATGTTGTTTTGCTGGAGTTTACTCTCCAGCTTCCTCCTATATGCCTCTTTGCTCTCCCTCAGCTTTATTTTCAGTTCCTTCTGCACACTCCTCAGTAGCTCTCTGTTCCCATCCCTGAAGGCCCTCTTCTTTCTGTTAAGCACCTCCTTTAGGTCCCTGGTTATCCATGGCTTGTTGTTAGGGAAGCACTGCACTGTCCTGGTAGGCACAATGTTATCCACACAGAAATTGATGTACTCAGTTATGCAATCAGTCATGGAATTGATGTCATCACCATGGGGCTCACAGAGTACATCCCAATCTGTAGCCTCAAAACACCCTTGAAGTGTTTCAGTCACTTCCTGAGACCACTCCCTAACAGTCCGTGTGGTCACAGGCTTTTCCTTAACAACAGGTGTATATGTTGGGGTAAGATAAACCAGCATTTTAGCCCTAAAAGTAGCACCTGAGTCTGGGACAGTCGCGAGGACTCCTAACTCACTAAGACCGATTCACAAACATTTTTTTGTATTGGCATTTCACGTCGCGATGTTTTGAAATGCGTCTACAGGAGCTTCTAATCGCGAGGGAACAATGTTGCATTGTAGGCAAAACTAAGGGATGCAGTAACACCACCAACAACAACCAAAACTAGCCTACTCATTGTCAACATGTACATTAAATGTAACGTTTCATTGTGAATCAAATTAAAATGTTCTCCTCTTTGCAAACGTAGGCATATGGTGACAGATTAATTTAATAATGTTGCTGCGTGAATCACGGTAAGCGCAAATGAAGTGGCCACTTCTTAATGGGACTCACTGTATGGAAGTAGGCTAAGTAAAATAGAGATGTTTCAAATAAAATAACTTAATCAGAATTCTAGGATATGCCCGCTTGACAACAGCAGAGATAGAACTGGCCTTTGGCCATAGCAACCATCCATTTAGAACGACTGGCCTTCATAGCAACCAAAGATCTTAGCTGTGATGCATGTATACATGTAATGTGATGCAAAGTATAGAAAGGGGATGAAATATACAGAGACAAGAAATATAGTGCAATGTAGACAGTAGTATACAGTTGATTTACAGAAGGTGGTTTAGAGTAATATGAAGTATTCCTTCATTCCTTTATTCTGAGATACATCTGTGTGACGGGTGCATACCCACCGTCACGGTAGCGAGGCGCTACCTTTAGTATACAAACGGACTGAGTGTCATTGTTACCTGTGTGTGTTTGTCTGACATGTCTATGTGTTCAATTCACCTCCATACTAGTTTTAAAATCCTTTGTTAACATTGTCATTCATCATACACCTCTGCCGTAATCCCGTAGCTGTTTAACTAGTCGACATACCATCAAACACTACGGTGATTTATTGCATGCTACCAACCACTATCATTACATCGCTTACTGTTTACAATCATTTACTTTTTACTGTTTACATTTACTATTCACGTCACATATTCTGTTAAAATAACCACGCAACACAAATGTCTTTGTCTTAACTGTTCCGTTTATTTTTAGCTCAATAGATACATGTGATACATCTAAATGCGGATACATCACAGCGTTATGTTTGTCTTACCGGTGTTTCGTCTTGTCTCGTCTTGTTTGTATAAAGGAATGTGTGCCGCGAATGTCCAGTTTAAATATCGTTGAAACCTCCGGGTCAACCGGAAGTGATTCATAGTTTAGTGAATTTATATTTTTTAGCTGTTTCATATACGTTTTGACTATGTCAAATGGAGCATGGTGACTAATGATATTTTATATGTATTTCTAGTGTAATAGATCGATTGGTGATGGCTGTATTAGCTTTTTCATGATGGATTACCTGGAACACCCCTGTCTTTTGGTTTAGAGTTGGTATGTGCCAATCTTAGTGGTGATTCTCAGGCCTATTTATACTGTGTCAGTCAGTTTATAGTGAGAGCAGTAAGTGACAGGACATGCGTCCTATTTGCTCTCAGTGCTATGGTGACTTGTTAAGGTCAAACATTATTGCCGGCTACGATGGTTGTATTGTTTTTTTGACTATCATGTCAATTTTTTGTTTCATTTATTGAAAGTATTTTTTTTCTTTTTTTTTTGTCTTTTGTTTATTTTTGTTGTCCTAATTGCCAAATATTGGCCTTATTTGGGAAAAATAAAAATCCCATCATCAAACTTACTCCTCTGCGTTCTCCTGAGTGTGACCAACTAGCTCAAGACAGTACTTCCACACTTTACCCTTCAACAATCTGAGATACAGATGTTCTCAAAACAATCCCAGGCTCTCAAAATAATCCCAAACAGACATAAGGTCTTTACAGAGCAAATCCATATAGATTATTTGTCAAATAAACCAGTAAAACATAATTAGGGGATGGAATATATAACATTCACACTCATAGCCCATATTTTTTTTAAATAAATCAGTGAAAAAGTATCCTGACAAACAAGCAGCATTTTAATGCCTTGGTCATATTTCATAATTTCAATTCTTCTGTAGGTTACCTAATAGCCCAGTTTGAGAGGCGCAAGACACGTGACATTATTTATTTTTGCAGCCAATCACTGCTGTCGTTTTATTTTATTGATTTGATCTTAGTCAAAGAAGCTAAATTCGAAGGCAGGCCACAGGTAAAATCCAACGAACCGCATTCACCCCGCATGTCAATAGTTGAATAGCCCTCTCCTAGAGCTTTTGAGATATTGCCACTGCTCCAACACTGAAAGGCACTGTTAGAATGCTTGGATCAAGCCAGGTTCAGCATAGCGTATGCCACTGTCTGCTCATGTTGCTGACCGGACCAGGGCAAGCACACTTTCGCAGTTCCCGCCGGAAATGCAGTCTAGTTATGTTTGCTACTGGGAGAAGGCCATTTGTGTAGCACTGCTGATACCCAGTGTGACAGCTTTTGGCCCCTTTGATTGTGTTATTCCTTTTCTTTACATCTCATTTCATTGTACCACTGACGGAGGCCCTCCATAGTGCTGCTGATCCTCAGTGTCTGCAGCCTCGTTTTGAGAGTATTTGTATTTTGTGTTTGTCCTGTGTTCATATGACTCATCACTAGCCGGAGGCCTTTTATAGCTGTGCATCTCTAGTGCCAGGGCCATCAAGGTCCCTGGCCAGTACTGTATTTTGTGTTAACTTGTTTAGGTATGTGTGTGTGTGCGTTTCCTCTTTCCTCTGTTTCCCAGGAGCTGAGGCCCAGGGTGGAGGTGCAGCTACAACTTTTGGTGGCAGGATACCACATGTCTGTGTGCCGTGCCTTCTTTTTCACTTGTTGTGACTATATTTTCCCGTGTGTGTGAGTGATTGCGCACGTGTGAGTGGGTGACCCCCTGGAGGCTCGCTGGTCTCCCATTGGTAAGCCACAGCCCTGCCTATCCTTTTCCCCTTCCAGTGTATGCGCATCCATGTGTGTTGGTGCAACGTATGTTTGTTCATTGTTAATAAAAGCTTGATTTCCTTTATGGAACCACGTCTCCAATTCAGTTCACAAACCTGAGTGCCTTATTGGGTTAAGGTTTGGGTGCAAGTCCCATCGTGGCGTAGTCAGCAAATATATCCAGGCTCAAAGCCCCTAACAACCATACCACTTGTCACACAAGCAACATTGTTCAAAATAGAACAAATCGTTAAAGTGTCAGTGCTAGTAGGTCTGTAATCTTGATTGACATATAGTAACTCCCCAAAAATGACTGAAAATAATGAGTTTACTAAAGATTACGGTGTGCTAAAATACCAGCTTATCATTATCAGCTGAAGTGAACACACACACGCATTATATTACGGCCATGCATACACAGTGTAATTACCATCAAAAATAATTTTTAAAAACGACTTATTTTTAATAACATGGATAAAATAACATGGATAACAAGTAATAATAACATAAAAAGACTAGTTTTTACCTCAGATGATCCAGTAGTTTCTCCTTTAGACGACGTCAAGATGAACGATGCATAGTGCTTCCTGCTGTTTTTCTCTAGTGGAGGGAGACTTCAACTCTTGATTTTACCTTCATGTAGTAAAAGAAATTCACGCCACAAATCCCTTAACCAATCATATCGCCAGAAAGCCTATGATGTGAAGTTTTCATTGATAAAATTGGTTGGGGTATGGCGGAGTTATTAGACTGAACGTCACCGGTACTGGGTAGGGTGACCACCGCCACGACACTGAAAATGAGGACACTTGTGCCCAAAAGTGAGGACAAAGGTCCAAAAGTGAGGACACACACGGAATCAGGGTAACATTAGTGGGAAATAACATTAAAAAAATAAACAATTTCTATAGAAGGCACCTATTTATTGATTTATTATAGTAATATCTGTGCTGTTTTTTTGTGTTTTTTTTTTCACATTAGTCAACATTTTCCATTTCCAACATTCCCATACAAGGCAACTATTTATTATAATAAGTCAAAGTCAAAGTCAAAGTCTGCTTTATTGTCAATTTCTTCACATGCCAAGACATACAAAGAGATCGAAATTACGTTTCTCACTATCCTATGGTGGAGACGAGACATCATTTTACCAATTAAGTTCACAGACAAACATAACATTCAAGTAAACAATAAAAAGTAAATAAAAAGGCACATACAATGAATAAATAAGAGCAGCAAAATTGGGTTGAGATTTTTGCAAGTGGCATAGTGGTGCAAGTTATGTAAGAGCAGCAGAAGTGTGTTGTGTTTTCAGGACAACAGGACAACAACAACAAGTTGTAAAGTGTGCAAAGTGTGCAAGTGTACAAGTGTAGTGCAAGGCAGCCATTGTGGGTCCAAAGTCCAGGATGTTTTGTAGCTGAGGGTGGAGGGGGGAGAGAGTTCAGCATCCTAACAGCCTGGTGTATGAAGCTGTTGGTGAGTCTGGTGGTGCGTAACAACACCACCAGAATAACATAGTGACATCAGTTTTTTTGTGTTTTAATAACTTAGTGAGTTCTACAGCTGTGGTTGCTGCTGGAGCGATGCCACAGAGGATTGCCCGGCCAATCTGGCTTTCTGTTTGTGCTGGTCTGTGAGAGTGTGCCTTTCTTAGACACTCTTACCCCTGGAGATGACATCAATATCGGTTTCACAGTTTACAAAATGCATGGCAATGGTATGCACCACCTGTCCCGCTTTTGGTAGCAAAGCGGTGTTCAGAATACCACACAGAGTTGAAAGACATCTTTTGTTTCGGCATATGCAACTTAGCCTACTGGTATAGTGCAGCATTCATTCATTCAATCACGGGGTGAGTTGTCGCATCAGCTACTTCGCGAAGAGAAAATCGGTAGAGTTTTGTGATGTTCTGTGCTACGGTGGTGGCGGAGTGTCAGAAATGACACGTTGACACGAAACAGCAGTTGTAACAATAGGAATTGTTATCCCACTGACCTGTTCGAGTGTGACACCTGAGACAGGGCAAGAGAGGGAATGCACTGAATGTGTCTCAGAAAACTAATAAAGTATTGCCCAGTTGGGCAGAGGTAAGATATTCTGTAGCCCGAGTGAGTTTGAAGGAGCAGAATATAACAGCGTTGAGTACAGGGATCTTGGAAAGAGACGTAGCCTACAGTATGTGCTGATGAAATGCGGACAGATGGCCACTCATGCCAAATGTTCAAAAAGGAGGACACACCCTCTCTGAAAAACCGGACTGTCCGGACGAAATAACTAGCCACCCTAGTACTGGGGTACCGAAATTAGAGAGTGCGGTCTGCAAAGGGTTAAGGGGAACTTCTTTGTTAACCATTTTTCCTTTCATTAATTAACTCTGTCATATTTATATTTCTTCCATTAGTGTTCTTGACTAGCAAGACTTAATTTCCCCAGAATTTCAAAGATTATTCAGATGTACCGTTTTAATAAAATTCTTTTGTGACATTTGGGCTTGGACTTTTCTTGATGATGTGTGCTCAAAATACACATTTTTACCATGTGAATGTGACTTGGCATAGTTTAGGATCGTCTGTGGCTCAATGGGAAGCCTTGTACAGGTGATTCTTAGGTTGAGAGCTCGAATCCTGGTTAGCATTGTAACCAAACTGAACATAAAATTCTGCCGTTGCTCTGCAGCCCACTCACCTCAAGGCTTACACACAGCATGTCATTAAGGGGAACATCTTTCACTCATAATTATATCTCATAAAGATATATTTTCCATATATATATATATATATATATATCTTCTGTCATATTTATATATCTTCCAAATATATGTTGTATATATATGACTTTTCAGATTGTTCAGGTGAACTCTTTCAACAAATATCTTAATCTCATTATGAAATGTGTGCTTACAGAAAGGGCAAATGATCAATAGACTTTTTGACAGATGTGAATGTAACATTGCAAAAGGTAGGGAAGACAGTTGCTCAGTGCAATAATGCCTTGAACTTTTGAACCTTAGGTTATGGGTACAAACCCCAACCAAATCATGAACATCCTCCATGCTACTGACCATAATATTCGGACACTGCTCTGCACTTCACATTTTGGAAATTCTTAGTATTGTAAAACACGTCATCAGTTTACCAAAGTCTGAATGCTAAAGCAACCACTGTAGTACATGTTATTAAGGGGAACTTTGTTGTTAACCATTCATATTAAACTCTGTCGTCACATTAATATTTCTTCCATTATTCGTCTCGTCAGCAAATGTTTCATTTATCCACAATTTCACAGAAATGGTCTAAGAATCATGGGCCCAGTTTTTCACAAAATTTCATCTGGATCAAAATGATCCAGATTTGGAAATCCCATGTTTTGCTATCCAGGATCACCTGATCTATCTTACTTTTATGCCAGTTTTTTTAAAGGAACATTGGATTGGATCACTGTGATGCAAATGCTGAATTTCAGGATTACCAAATTCTGTTTACCCGTTTACTGGTAAAGCAAAGAAGTTACATCTAAAATACCACTTGCCACAAATTGCCATTTTTTGTTTTAATGTGAAGAAACAGAAATAAACAGAAACATTGCATTCCTAATCCAATAGCCGAAATCCGGTAACAGAAATCCGATAACCAAAATCCAGTAACTAAAACCCGATAACCGAAATCCGATCACATTTCTGTTAAAAAATTAGGCCGAAATGATCAAAGCATACGTAAACTAGAAAGCTATGCTACCTAATGTTAATTCTGCTCGGACCCCGTTAATCACCGCCATCATCAGCCTCTCAATCAAGTTAACCCCCTCGTACATCCTTAACCCGTTGAAAAGGGTCCCTCGCACTAGACATACAGTATACACGGAAAGATACTTCCTCTTTTGGTCTGTGAGAACCAGCACACACACCATCGCACACATAGAGTAGTGATCTCTACTATGTTATGGGAGCCCCGTTTCACCAGAGTGGCCACAAAACGCAATACCCACAATCATTCACCTTTTCGCTTTTACATTATACATAATGTTTCCTTTACGTGCACAAACTAGCAGAACAATTAAATTAAAAAAAGCTGCAATAAGGACTCTTCACTTAGCCTATAATGAAATAGCCTTATAATGCTCTCATTTCAGTGACTAAAATCCCTCTGCTGCACATGCAGGTTGTCTCAAATTAGTGAACCATGTAAACACAGATATCTGTTATCAGCCACTATAAAAAGTAGATGAAAACAAGCAGTCCAAAAAATCGTCTTGAAGCTATATGATGGCCATCCTTGGGATAGATCAATTAAAAAGAAGCAGAAATTTCACATACAGCTTTTAACAGAACCATGTGGAACTCTGAAGGGTTCGAGTTGTCTTGAATAGCTGCACTATTCACTGACTTGCATTGTATTAAATATAGTGCCACATGAAGCACAAAGTGGTGTTACAAAAGTCGGCTTGGTGTTTGCATGCTAATTTCAGCGGATTTCTGGAAAACACAGAACCATGGGGTTTTTGACATCCTCTCCCCATTCTGGTCATTTTTGAAAAAAAAATAAATACATATAACACATTTAAAGCAACAATTATAAGAATAATGGAAATTAACCATACAAAGTAAATGAGAGAGTAAATAAAAGTATATTTTATTTGTATAGTTTGAAAAAAATCTGTTCCCCTCCTGCAAATTTACAGTGCATACAAAGATCAATTGCAGAAATAATTTGCAGACTAAAATTTCATTAAAGTTTAGAATTAAAAAAGAATATGTTTTGCCAAGTGACAATACATGAAGAATGTTTTGACAATGTACAGATCACATTAGGCCTTGAGATGGTAACAAACACAAATGATGTTTCTTATTGCTTGAGGCTACTACTTCTAAGCTGCAGACAAGGCTCATTCCAAAGTGCAAAGTCCTCATACACATGCGGACACTCTTGTGAGGTACCTGATCTGGAATTCTTTATGCTTCAATCTCTCCTCAGAGGTATGAGAAGTACACATATTAGCGTACTTTAAAAGAGTGATTTTCTTGGAGGTTAATAAGACATTAGTAAATTCTGAGTAGCTTGTGAAAGAACAAGGCAGATTGCAAAAAGTCACAAAAGGCCTACTGGAATACTCGAGGGCTACCCTGTGAGGACCAGTCAATTGTAGGACCTGTGCTGTAGAACAGTAGCATTAGGGTAAACTGCATTGTGCATATCGTAATAATTTGTGGATTGACACAAAAGTCAATCATCCATGTAAAATTTTAAGAACACACTTAATGTCCCCATTTATTCCTGACATCTCCCAGTATCCCAAACATGATTTTCAAATAAACATTAGGGTTACTTCTTATGGCCATGTAAACCTGTAGAAAATCTTGTCACTCTATACATATGAACAAGGACTCACTACTTGTTCCACAGCCACCATAGCATGACTGAGGAGCTGTGCACAAATTCTCTTGCATAAAGGCTGTTTTCTTTAGTGAACACCACACATTCATATTTGAATAATTGTTCTGTATTCCAGTCACCAAACCCTCCCATGTTCTGGTCTAAACCAAATAAGACTTAAATGTATAACATATTTAAAAAGTAAAACACTTGGTAAAATATATGCTTATCCTTTCAGATAGAACCTCTGAAAAGATGAGAGCCAACATGTAGACTTAACAAAAACAACACCAATCAACATCCCCTCCCCATTATAAACAATAAAAGACATGATTAGGCCTTTTCTGTCTTAGTCCGAATTACAGGATTATTTGATTCATCCTGAGCTTGAACATTACGGGGAATAAACAAAACATGACTGCTGTTTCTATTTTTGAATATATATACCACGATGTCAAATAAAGGCCATCTTTGGAAATTTAATATTTAAGATTTGTGAAAATCCATGTATATTTAACATGGGTGCATATCCATTAGCCACAAATATTTACAATGCCATCATTTTGTGCAATGAGATATATGCCATCTCCCAATATTACCGCTTGGAAAAAGAACATTAGGCACAATAGTGATATCCTTTACAACAAACAAAAGAGCATCTCCCTTTAAAACGACAATGAAATATGTCATATCACTGCACATATTATATAAATCATCTCTAAAGAAAAAGTGAATATATTGGTCCTCTGTAAGTATATATACACACACACACACATATATATCATATATATATATATATATATATATATATATATATATATATATATATATATATATATATATATATATATATCTCAAAATGACTACTTATAAAAATAAAAAATAAGGAACAAGGAAAATAATTTCCCCATCACTTTATACAGAGTCAGTAGTATTTCAAAGCAATGTTCAGGCATTCTCTCAGCACAGTAGTAATGTAAGGCCCCAGGAACTTATTTTGGCAAAAGAACCCCATACACACGTTTCCCCTACAATTTCCTCTATTTCAATTACAATGATTATGTGCAAAACTGAAACCATAATGTTAAATAGAACCGGGAATAAAAGGGTGTGAGAATGGCATCTTTCTTCTCCTCTGTGGCAGGTCTTGATGACATTGTAGGGTTGCACTCCCATAGGCCATTTCTTTCCAGCTTCATGTTGACTGCAACATCTTCTTCAATTTGTCTATCTCAATCTATCATGAGGGAATTAAACAAAAGTAAAAAAAACTTTTCATGTATTTTACAGTATGAGGGTCCGGGTTAGTAAAAATTCAATATAAACATATCACCTAAAAGCTTAAAACAAAGTAACCATTTTCTAAACTATCATTAGCCGACTCCAGTGTAAACGTTGGCTCAAAGAACACACAAATGAATAGCCTTTATGGCAGGTGTGCACTTTTTGTACTGGTTGGGTTTAATTATAGCATTGAGTTCATGTCATGTTTCAAAACTATTGTTGAATTTTATTGGCTAAGGACCCTATTTTAGTGATCTGAAACGCACGGTCAGAAACAGATGGTTCAAATACATTACGGCCTCTAAGCCTATTAAAACATCTATTTACTGTCTGTTTTGAATGGAAACGCTTCCGTCACGCAAGCCCTATTTCCAGCAGGCAGGCATTTCAGCGTGGCTCGAGCCGCACACAGGCAGTGTGCAACCTCTAACCTGCTAACATGGGAGCCGAAATGAAAACGGACCCGACACGCAGCGGACACGCTCACTCCACGCCGGCAGTCTGCAGCCGGCTTAAGGGTGTGGCCAGTCCAAAATAGTCATCTTAGTCACGTGAAATAACCCACAACTTGCTGAACATGTCATACACACTATATTTTTCTGTGAATGAAATGACATTTAGACAAAATGATTGATTTACATTTGGAGAGGATTTTCAAAGTCTGTTTATTACTATATTAAAGGGACACCAGGCAACGTTTTCGTGTTAATTAATCATCTTCGTAAGTCGGTATATGGTTAAATGACTCATTAGGGGCGAATGAAGGCTCTCTCGCCCGCCCCTACTGCCTGTAGGAAGAATATCCCACTTGCAAGTTCGGTGTATCCTACCCGCCGACCGAAGCAAGATCAGTTTACAGCACAGAGGCAGGCTAATGAAACGCTAGAGATTGTTGCAAACGTGTGTATAATGGCAGAGCCGGCGAAGAAGCAGCGAAAACCCTTGACGGAAGACGCAAAGAAAAGGAAAAAAGCTTCAGACCGAGCGAGGGGGAGTTTCGTAGAGAAAAAGCATCAGGCTTGCCTGGTGTCCCTTTAAGTCTATCTGATTCTGATTACAATGGTGTATATCCGATTGATTGTATGTATTATACTTAAAGGGAAACTTGGCAGGATTAGCTATATTTCCCCCTCTGCTGGAGAAATTGTGCATTATGCTATTTCAAACTGGAAAAAGGTAACGATAAAGCACATGGATCTGTTTACAAGCTAGCGAAACGGTTAGCATAAGTTCGGAAGAACAATGTGGATGATACAAGGTAAGAAACACGATTTAAAATGAGTTTCTTGTTTCTCACTTCTCTTTCCGGGACGGTCGTCTCAATGTTGCACGGTTGGTTTTCCGCTTGGGGACGATAGGGGCAGCGGGGAAAGTCACAATTTTCACTAAAACGGGTCATTTAACCATCCAAATGATTTCTAAATGGGTTTATTACGTTGAAATAGTTGCCAAGTTCCCCTTTAAGAAATAAGTATTTTTGTGTGAGGAGGTCATCCAGCACCAGTCATGGGATGTGTTTTGGGCGTAACATCCATTAAACCAATGAGACTGACATCTGTCATTACCTTTCAGAGCAAGGGGCGCAACATCAAACAGCGCAATGGTATTTAACAGTCAGTCGAAAACACAGCCTGAAAAAAATCAACTCTATTTGAATGTTCGAATGACTGACTAAAAATTATATTATATATAAAAGTATATTCCTCCTGTGGACGAGTCATTGCCTGGGACTCGTTGCTAAGGGTTACTTCCTTACTTATTTCCCGACAGTGCGCCTCCAAAATAGCTGAACTTGTGCTTTTTGCTTTAGACCAGGTTTTTCTTGGTCAGTGGTGTAATGATTATTAGTGGGTTTAAGATAGCGATTTTAGACCATGAGCTTGACCACACCTATTTTTTTAATTGACACGGCTGTGGGCGCAGTGTTCAATTGAACTGGAGCGTGAGGGGAAAAATACATCACTGCATTGGATGTAAGATAGGAACAAGACGTGTCGTGCTTGGTGCCATGTTGCGCCAGGTGTCAGATAGGGCCCATAGAGTTTTTACTGTTCATGATAAAAAATGCTGTACTTTCTATAAATACTGGGGCTAAAACTGCATTTAGTCACCAGTGTTTCCCCTAGACATATTTTCTGCAGTGGTGCTGTTAGTCTCAGGATATTGTTAACAGAGTTCAGCTAAGGGGGTCCTGGAGCACTACATTATTAGTAATTATTACACGGCTCGTCAGAGTGCTGCAGAAAGTTCCATTCACATGAATGGGCCTTCCCAACGTTCGGAGGTCTGTTAAATCTATCACCAGCAAAGTATATAATCACTGCTGTCAATGGCAACTGGTTTTGTGCTTCTGATTAACGTCTTTCATATCACTCCGCAAGAAGTCCGTTAGCTTATTGCAATGGAATGGACACGAAACGGTAGCAAAATCATTTTTAAAGAACCATTGTGTTAAGTTTCTTTTCTCGTTTTGGCAAGTATCTGTATAATAAGTGGGATAATGTATTGTCCGCCGGTAATTATCATAAAATAAGTCCCTTCAGGTCGAAACAAAACCCCTCGTTGCGCGTCGGGGTTCTGTTCTCCCTGTCGGGACTTATTTTCTGATAATTACCGGCGGACCATACATTATCCCTTACTTATTACTTAGGCTACATTATTATTAGAAATTGAAAATTGAAGCTTAATCATTAGCCACATCTCACCTGTGAGCTAAACTATTAGACTTATCTTTCATGTCATTACATTGTATCGGTGGTGTGAAAGTCTAATTGAGTGCCTATCACAGTAAGATAAGATAAGATAAGATATACTTTATTATCCCTCAAGGGGAAATTTGTCTTGGGCTATAAAGTGCCTTCTCTGAAAACAGCAATCACATACATGCAGGACAACAATCACATACAAGCAGGACAACAATCACATACATGCAGGACGACAATCACATACAAGCAGGACAACAATCTCATACATGCAGGACATAGCTCTGATACAGGGAAAATTTGGAAATTCTGGCTGTTAAATACAAGGGGCATACAAACTTTAACAGAGCAAGCAGGGTCCGTTTTCTGTCTGACTCAGGTGACGTGAACATTGGCTACCTGCATGATAAGGTTTTCACTTCACTGCTGCTTGACACTACCTTACATGGAGACATATTTCACATTAACAGTGGAGATGTTAGCAAAACTATAGCGTTTGGTAAATGGAGATGCAGATAATCTTCCTAATTAATTTCTTTGCGTAACAGCCCACATTATGCGCTTACTCCAGCGAGACGAGAGAAATAAATGTAGGCCTATTTTAAATCTGTCATCGGCATCGCCATAGGCTATTTGCTTTGATATAAGCTAATGTTAGGCCTACAACAAGTGTTTTCTTAAACAATGCAGAAATCCACTTCATTCACCTACCCACGAGTGGTTCAGTTTGTCAGTTTCACTTTCGTAAACACGCATACACATTGAACCCTACCACTTCCACCTAATGTTATGCCTCTATATTTTATGAATGAAGTATTTATTGATCAGGAAAACATTTAGTTTATTTTTCTTTCGGTCCGCCGTTCCATAACACCATTTAGTTGTGCCGCAAATTAACAGACAGAAGCACTGGGCATAATCTAGTAGTCTAAATTCATTGCAATTTTTTATTTTTTTTAAATCCGAGGGTCCCCATTGGCTCAGGGCCCCTGTTCACGTGAACACTTGGCGCAAGCCATGATCTGTCCCTGCTGTTGTACCTAAATTAAAACCCGTTTTAGATGGGAGCCACCAACCCCAGTGTTGGAACCTACCATCCCCCCTCATATGAGGCTGACTTCTGAGCTTCAGAAGACGTGAAAAACACCGCCACTCCCCTCCCCCTAAGCCACTGAATCAATGACCGCTTATTTCCATGACTGTAAGGGCTTTCAGATATAACCTTGGGAGTATATGAGTATATGAGTAAACCGAGGTCCTACCCTTCGGATGATTCAGATATGATGCTAACCTGCGGACCTTATACTGACCTTATACGGACCTATGTGTGAACGACATACACATTACAGAATCTCCATGTGGTTGTCGAGTGAGGGGCGGGGGCTTGCAGAGTTCACAAGAGGCGAGATATGACGCAGAATATATGCGGCCGCTGTCACATCTGCTGTTTTTGTTTACAAAATGTATGCATTATGTAGGCTAAAGAAGAAAAATCTATTGTGCGTAGGCTAATACTTGAAGTACTTTTAACATTATCGACACGCCCTCTCACTAGGTCTGAATTTTAACTGCATGTTTTACGCTTCGTTCGACACAGCACATTTACATAATGTCGGGAGGAAATACTAGAAGGGGAGCAGTAGAACAACCGGCTAAGTTCGGACTTCCATATGACCGTTTATGTTGTTCAGATATACGGCCCAAACATTTTAACATCCGCAGAACTAGGGCTGGGATAAACGATTATTTTTTAAATGATTAATCTAGCGATTATTTTTTCGATGCATCGATTAATCTAACGATTCATTTTTTCAGTCCAATTCGATTCGATTATCAATTATCTCCCCATTAATTCACTAATAGCAACTTACGTGTTTATTTACACATCTGAATGAAAAAAACATGAATTCTTTAACATTGCAATATATGTTTATTGCTCTTAAGATTCCAAAATAAAAGACTATACAGGTGCAAAGTAATGCATTCTTAGTTAGAGGTAGCATTCAATAAAGTTCAGTAGTGTATGTCTAATTGAGTGCATTTTAAGACGTTCATGTGGCAATCTTGCAATTAACATTAACACAGTTAAAAGGCTGCTGATGTGTGGATGCAATTCATAACGTAGTTAGTTCAAATAACGGTTCGTACTTCTCCTTTGGACAAGCACTTTTGAGTCTTGTAAAACACTTTTCCATTTACATCGGGATTTTGCAAACATTCAGAGTCAATAAAATGAGCCCTGCATGAGTAACGAATAAGCAGCTGCAAGTAAGCATGCTAAACTTGACACCCAAACAGTATTCTAACGTTAGCTTTGAGATACTGCTTGATTGCATACTGTAACTTAACTTAGTTTAGTCTCCTCAATGTACTATGTTATGATAAGACCTTAGCAGAGTTTACTTTAACTTTAATGCAGCAGTTTTAATGCTGCAAATTTGCGCAGCATTGTCACGATGCTAAGCGGATTTAATAGCAATTTAGCCCACTGTGTTCTATGCAGTGTTTCTATGTGGCAACAACAATCCTTCAACAATCGTGAATATTTTGTTAAATGCACATGCAGAGGAGGAGCAGCGGGCTCGTTACGAGAGAGAGCGGACGGGGCGAGGAAAGGCTGTGTGAGTAAAAAGTGCAGCTCAATGAAATTATTTTATCTTATCTTTTATTTAAATAGTGGGCCTACAACATAGAACAACATCAATGTGTGGTGGCGGTTTTGATTTCGTGTGGTGCCCAGCCACAGATTAGTCAACGCATGGAAAAACACTGAAGGTGTAAAATTAAAAATATTTAGCAGCACACGTTATGCTTGACGAATCGATGCTCATATTTTGCGTTGACGTATTTTTTGCGTCGACTTCATCGATTACGTCGACGCGTTGTCCCAGCCATATGCAGAACCTCCGGTCTTTTCCATCAGAAACATATTTGTAAAAAGTATAGCTGGTATGATATAGAACGTTATCGGAATATAGAATCAATATGAAAATTTTCTTCAAAAACAAAGATAGGAATGTAGCTCAGTCAGTAACAGGTCACTTTATGACGCAGGAGACTGCAGAGTCGGTACAAAAAAAAAAAAAAAAACATTCGGTTTTACCTAGCTCGAGTTGCTGCAGCCAAAAGCAGCCAGGCACTACACTCTAGGCATGTTCGTGAGCCCCAACTTTCATGCCCATGTAGCACTGTTCTGGTCTTTGCAAAAGTATTTACCTGTAGGGCCATTCGCTTTGAACGTTCATCTTCCAAATCATTTCTCAGTTCAGCAAGTTCTCTCCTGTGGAAAGAGCAATAATAATGTTAATAAGAACGACAATAATAAACTCCTAAGACTGTTGATCAAATCAAACCTTTATTCAGTCAAAAGCTTACCAATACACCAAGTGATTTTGAGTTTAAGAGATCAAATTCTTAGTTATTAGAAATTGTGGAAAATGGTACAAAAGTGTGGACTATCCAACTAACAAACTGTCTATATGCAGAAGTATTGTTAATGAGTGTCAGTCACCGGGCAGGTCTATTCGTTTTCTAGTCCATTAACTATCGCAAAACTTCACATAGAGTCCCAAATAGACGCCTGTCTGTTTTAAATGCCTGGCGTTAGGGCTGTAACGATATGCGATTTGAAACCGAAATCGCGAGACTCATGTCCACAATCCTGTGTCGCAGTGTAAAAAGGCAGAACCGTGACACACCCTTTCTAGTGTTTCTCGCAGTGCTTTGCAGCTTACGCGGCCGCATAAGCAACACACATCTCCCGCTTTACTTAGTTACCGGTAGCCTACGTTGTCCAAAAATAAATAAATAAATCATAATTTCATACCTCTCCTTGCTTTCATTGTAGACTATGTGTTCAACTTTCCCAAACAGTACAGAAGTAAACCCCCCTCTTCTTGCCCCGCTCTCTCTGGCTCTCTCTCGCTCTCCCTTCCTCTCACTCGCAATGGACAAGCGTGACTTGGCCAGCACAATCCAAATAAAACATTGTGAATCACAATAGTGAAAGCAAGGATGCATAGAAGACGACTAGCTAAATTCCTCTTAAATCCGTTTAGCATCATTAGCATGCTGCACACATTTGTTTAAAACTGTTGCATTCAAGTTGACTGATCATCTCAATACCAATGTTTCCCAAAAGGGCCTGTCCCATGGAGAACAAGTATTACCTTGAAACTTAAACACAGATGGGGAAACTGAACAGTCCAATCAGTATACTATGATAAACTAGCCAACTATGCTACTTCGTTTACAATATTTCCAGGCTTCAGCCAGACAATAGTCAATAGACAATAGTAGGCCTAGGCTATAGGCGATGATAAGAAGTGTGCATAAAGCATAAAGTGTGCAGTCATAAATATCAAAACCCCCCCAAAAAAAACAAGAAAATCGTATCGAACTGTGGGTTAAAAATCGTGATACAAAACCGAATCGTGAGGTTGGTGTATCCAGGGTAGGAATTTCACCGCGGCCATGACGGCCATGCCGCTACGTTGCCCCTTGCGTTGGCCGTGATGCTCCTTTGAAAATTAAATGTTTACAGGCCACTGTGGCCTTGGTGCCCCCTTCTTTCAATATTCTGCTTTGCGTCTGTTTAATAGCGATTTTAATTTAGCCTATGGCTTGTCAAAATAATCTTAGCATCACAACGCAAATTAATTCAGTGTTACGCATTGGAGAAAATGACAGCGCATGGTAAGAAAGAAAGTGCGTCTTCTCAGTTGAAATACTCAGTATCACATCACATGAAAGAGCTTTTTCTCAGCTTTTAAACGATGTGAACAGCTAATTGCTGTGGTGAACGGTTCACGCGAAAAGTAAATAATATGATTAAATTTAATCATAACGTCTACATAAGGTTCTACGCCCATCTCCCTACCCATTCATCTCGGTCGCGAACCCTTCGTTCAACACATATATCAGACAAACCATATATCAGAATAAACAGCAGACCTTACCGAACACAAAGGTGTAAAGCAATCCCCTGTACAGTAAGCCGTTCCAGAGTATTCCGGTTAAATTAAAAATAAAATTTGCAGCAAGGTCTACATTCATGTCTCCAACTTTGGTCTTTAGGTTTCAAAATGTGTTTAAATCCTTCTACATGATTTCATAACAGGCCAAATACAGAATAAATGTTACAAATATTGCCTAGATATTGGTAAATATTAAAATCCGATAAACAGCTAAACACATAAACAGTCTGTTTTTTAGTTTTGGGTTGTATTTAATCTTCTAAAACCCGTCAGATCGTCTGTTTAAAGCCCAATTCACAGCAAAGATTCCCAATGACCCGAAACCGTTGCAGCGGTGTGAATTAGATGTTGCATGTCGTTGCAAGCCGTTGCAAAGCATTCACCATGTCTAGTCACAGTTGCAAGGCTTTAAAATGTTGCATCAAGCTGCTGGTTTATAGAATGTTGCAGCTCATCTCGTCGTGAATCTTTGGTGTGATTTGGGCTGAAGTATGGTGCAGACAGCGCAAGTTATGATTAGATGGTATTAAAAGACTGCGGTGGGGAAAAGTTAGAGTTCCAAATTGTATAACTTTTTTCAATATGAACTATGTCTGTATGTCTGGTTTAGTCATTGTTCAATTCATCCCTTGTGTTTAAAATTTGCAGATAGGCCGATGGTAAGCTTGTTTTTATGCTGGCAACAAAACAAAAGGGTTCGCGAACGTTATTCTTTATTCTAAATGCGTACCGCCATGGCAAAAAGGGAAAGAAGTTGGCTATGATTTGAAATGTACATTGTTGTCAAATTTGCCAAATAAAATACGGGAGAAACAATACGGTTCATGCTCTCTCAAACCGTTTCATTCGTGCCGAAAAGGAGGGAGAATGAAACATTATGCAGGTTCCACTTTTGCATAAATTAATTCCTGAACGGTTTTGGTCTTTGACAAAGGACCGATATAGGCTATTTGCTAGGGACAAAATATGAGCGTTCTCTTTGCAAATTATGTTTGATTAAAACGCGTTTCATCTGTTCTGGCTATGCTATTTGGATCATCTCACTCAATGAACAACATCTCAACACTAAATAAATGATGATCCGTAACATCAGCTATTCATATAGGTAGACATTCAGTGTGTTTTGATAATATTTTCCATCTTTGCAGAGGAAAAGTTTTGTGTAAAGGAAAGTAAAGGCCTGTCTCATATAGACGCCTGTCTCTAATACTAGCCGGTGCAGTTTGGTGATTTGGAAAAAATAAAAGCCTGGGCTATTATTTGGAGTTTTACGGTATGTTCAGTTCACGTGTAACAGTGTAGGCGTGTAAACAATTTTTAGCTCGTAGTAGATAATAGCTTAAACTTGAAGTGCTTCAGTGATATTTTAATTCCATGTGGACTGAGCAAACACCGGCGCCGAGTTGAGTGCACTGTAACTTGCCACGCACATCAGCGCCAAAGTTTTTAACTGGCAAACACTGGGTGAACAATGGATTTTATGGAGTGGCGCCGACAAAATCAAACTGAATTGTAATTTAGGCGGTGCTGGTATGCAGAATTGTATTGAGAAGAACATAATCTAATGTAATTGAATGTCGAAAGGGGAGTGCGCCGCACTCATGTCACTCATGTCCACAGCACTTAAAAGCGCCATCCAGCCGACCGGAAGTTCAGAACTGTGTTGGTGTTTATTATCTCCATGACTACAGGAGGAGGGCTAGGCAGAAGCTTAGTAGGAAGCAAAGATTCTAGAGTGGAGCTTTGCTAGGAAGTGTCTGTGGCAGTTTGAGGACAAGAAACGGTGCAGCCAAAGGGGATTGTTGATAACAGAACAAGTGACTATGTGAAATAAAAAAAATCTTTGGCGGCAGGCGATTAATGTGCTACATTTTTTTTTTTTAATGCGTTATGCTTGGTCCTTAATTAACGCACGATTGACCCTAGTTATTTTATTATGCCTGCAAACTTGCGGGGAATGTGAACATCCCATCTCCTCAGTGAGGAGAAGGCAAGTAGTCTGCATCTACACTAGGAAGGGAGAGGTCCAGCCATTTGCTCCTGTTCAGTGCTGTTTTGTGAAGACCAAGCTGTACCTTTATGTACATAGGCCCATGAACAGCAAAATGTATCAGTCGATCATTGTGGTGTTGCTCCTCGTTTACTTTATCGTGTTTACTGGAGCAGTAGAGCTTTTGAGTTTCAAAGTTAGCTGCCGTTTAGCTACTAGTTGGCTATGAGCAAACGTTACTGCCAGGACACTGACGGGGTTGCTAGCTTCTGTTGGTTAGTGTCTGTCACCTCTGCGGATCTGCTGCCCTTCTTTGGAGACGGACTCGATTGCACTCCCGAGGATGACAGAGTTTTGCTGCCAGTGCTGAGCCAACTGGGGGACCAACCGCCCTGCTGCCACTGGTGTCACCGGAGTAGCTACATCGGCTAGCTCAAGGCCGCTGCTTGCCTCCCGTCTATGTTGGGACAATGGTCATCTGCTCGTTGGCTGAGTAGAGTGAAAGCGTTCGTGAGTACACTTTTATACTGACAAACACACACACTTGGTTTTTGCCACGAGCGCCCGGCGAGTCGGACGGGCATTGTAGCGGTTGCAGCCCTGCCTTCAGCTCATAGAGCTGACTTCTGTGCACCGGAAAGTAGAGGTTTAAAGATTAACCGACACATATCGGTATCCGTTTTTAACGTGTAAGATACGGCTAGATGGATACGTAAAGCCCCGTATCGGAATAAAACTTAAATGAAGCGGTCGTTATATCGATTTACATGTTACGAATCGGTTCACAACCTTTTCTGCTCGCTCAGACTCTCATTTACGTTGCAAGCAGCGCGTTCATCCCACTTCTGGTTTTGAAACTACATGTGGCACGGATTTGTGGGTAATGCAGTTCGTTTTGGGCTACATTCTTTGCCCAAAGTTGTCAAAGGACTTCATTACCCATACATCTACTGCAACTTAAGCACGTGACAACTCGCAATCGGTCGTTTGTTTGACAGTTTTTACTCTTTTGTTTTGATGTATTTGATGTTAAATATAGTTTGTAGACGTTAAAAAACAACTGTCCACGTATGTGGACGTTGCGCAACAGAGGAGTTAAATGACCAAAAATCTGATTTTGTAACTAGGAAGTTTTTTTTATTTCTATTGTTCAAATATGAATTTAACTACTTTAAATGACAAAGAAACAAACATTTGGTAAACATAAATAATGACCTAACTACATGTTATACATTATGTGAACTGCCTATTTATGACATTACAGAAATATATAGAGACCAATGAATGGTGTGCATGTTTTGCAAAGAGTAATATATTAAGACATTAGGTGGTGACTAAGTGGTGTACACACACACACATACTGTACAATACACACACTCATCACACACACACACACACACACATACAGTACACACACACATAGAGTACACACACACATACAGTACACACACACATACAGTACACACACACACACACACATACACACACACACTCAGTACACACATACAGTACACACACACACACAGTAAACACATACAGTACACACACACACATACATACAGTACACACACACACACACACACACACACATACAGTACACACACACATACAGTACACACACACACACATAGAGTACACACACACACATACATACATTACACACACACACACATAGTACAGCACACACACACATAGTACACACACACACACATAGTACACACACACACACACATACAGTACACACACGCATACAGCACACACACTCAGTACACACACACACACACAGTACACACACACACAGTAAACACACACATACAGTACACACACACATACAGTACACACACACAGTAAACACACACATACAGTACACACACACACACACACACACACACACACACACACACATACACACACACACACACATAGGACACACACACACAGTACACACACGCATACAGTACACACACGCATACATACATACATACATACATCACACACACACACACACACACATAGTACACACACAGTACACATACACACACACACACACACACACACACACACACACACACACACACACACACACACAGTACATACACACAGACACACACAAATCTGTTTAAAAATATGTTACATGCTAAAGAAGTAATATGCTGTTCATAACATTACAGACATGATTGTAAAATTAAATCAGTTGTTGAAACTTAAAACATTTTTTTAATCTTTTGAGATGTTTGTAAATATTATCTTCTAAATGACATACTAAAAAATATTTTTCAGTAGTTAACAACATAACCAACATGATATGATTGTAAAATCTACTTTTTTTAACTGGACAAATATTTTTTAATAATTTATATGTTATCTGTTACAAAAAATGTTCAAAAATTGATCAAATACTGTTATAAATAACTCTTTTTAGAATCAGAATATCCTTCTGTGCCATTAAAATCATTACTGTTATGATGTACTTGAAAAAACTGTTGTTTTTTTGCATTAAAGTCACATAATGGTCCATATTTTCTGTCATTACTCTTTATTATTTTTTGAAACTTAGTCTTTTGAACAAAAACACAATAACAACAACAACCAAATCAAAGTTACCAGTAGGCCTATTAAGACTTGGTAAGCTTCATAAATATTTAACTTGAACTAAGACTTATAAATTACAAAAAATAATGATGACATTATTACTATCATCATCATTTGTATTATCATTAAACAAGATAAAGGTCACTCCTCAAAGTTTGAGTGTGCGTGTGTAATAATTAGTCCCTATTGCCTTATAAGCTACCTTATAATTACAATGTCAGCTTGCTTATCCCTTTACCTGCACTTTTAAAATTATTTCCATCAAGCTACATTAAACCATTTTCAATCATCAGTTGCTGCCTGCCTTCTAAAACCTACTATTTAGTGATCTAATTCCATGTAACTTCGTTAATGCTGCGGCTGAACGACAGTCTGAAACGACATTTGATCATTGGATTTCACACTGCGTGTAAAAGAAAAGCTAACTTTTATGCACAAGCTATGTTTTGCACAAGCTACGTTTGATACTTTTTCTCTATGTCTAAATGTTCACTCCTCGCACGTCTAACTTACATTTTACAATGCAGGGACTGTAACTACAGATATACTAGTTATAAATCGTAATCATTACTTTATTTAAGCAGAATAAGTTCGTTGTGGTTTCCAAGCTCATTAATGTTAACGTTAGCGGTCTTCCACTGATATTCATGGCATTAGCTAGCTTTGTGGTTAGCTAGTCTATGATGAGCCATAATTTAGCAATGGATAACATCATACTGCAAATTGTAAAACATACGCTTTCAAAATAACAGGCCGGGGAGAGATGATACGTCTCACTGCTATAACTGTCACGCTATTAAAGAAATACATCTTCAGTCACATTGTCAAAAGTTAAAAGGACACAGTCAACTACACTGTAACAATGTAACGTAATTACTAGCTAATTCCGCTTCACTCTCGACTTATTTAACAGCAGCAAAACTGTACATTGTTTTCACGAATTTTGTCATGCTTATTTGAGTTAAGAGAATTGATGGGGATGTTCTTTTAATTGTTAATTCAAGCAATGTATGTCTCGTGACCAAATCACCATGAACACACTTCACTGATGATCTCACTCGCGGATAACTGGTTCTCTCTGCCCGACTCTGGCTGGATCAGCAGGTTGCAGGATGTGTGGCGCGTTATACATGAGTGTTGCCAGCAGGGATGGTGTAGAGTGCCCTCTGGTGGACAAACTATACAACGCCAACACTCATGACATGGTTGAAGGGTGTTTCATCCGTTTTTATTTTATTTTTAAAATATTCATTTATCGGCCATTATAAATGCCGATGCCGATAGTTTGGAAAATGCCTAATATCGGCCGATAAATCGGTCGGGCTCTACTGTCCACATACGTGGACAGTAAAATAACTTCTATATAAAATCATATTTTTTAAAATTTCTAAATGATTTTCAGTTTTAGGCTCATATAGAGTAATAAAATCAATATTAAAAAAATCTAGACATTTTTTTTCATAATGTGTGCATGAAAGGGTTAATATAAATCACTTTTACTATTATTATTAAATAAATGTTTCATTATTATATTTCACTATATCCTGGGTGTATTGGGAATTCCTTTCTGATATGCATCCACCACTAGTGTAACGAACATTCATTTTCACATTTTATATTTAAATTCTGTAAGATTACATTATACACAAGCTTTAAGGTGAGTGTAGTATTTTTACACTGGAGGCATTGCACTATCAAAATGCAGCCGCAAGGGTTTTTACAAAAGCTAAGAAAACAGACCTAATGACACCCATTCTCAAATCCCTGCAATGGCTTCCAGTTATATACAGAATTGAACTTTTAGTGTCACGGTTTTATAACTTAGCCTACCCGACACACTTGCTCGCTTGTCTACCAGTTCCACCACAAAGTGAAGTAACCTATGCTTTGACACTCTCACATGCTTGTCAGATGACCCCCCTTTGGTTTCAGCCAATCAAATGACAGCGTTTCTTTAACTGTCGACCTGACCGTCAGAATCGGTCCAAACACCACAAAGTTCGCTA
This sequence comes from Alosa alosa, assembly GCF_017589495.1. Taxonomy (NCBI): domain Eukaryota; kingdom Metazoa; phylum Chordata; class Actinopteri; order Clupeiformes; family Clupeidae; genus Alosa; species Alosa alosa. Next base: position 830,779 of record NC_063196.1, on the reverse strand, counting down.
AAATATTGGTGGTGACAATTTAGTCATCTCAAAATATTGATGATGACTAGTCACCAGTGTCCCCATCTAAACCTATGCCCATGTTTTAAAGGAGAAGTTCGGTGTGATATTGACCTAAAGTGTGTTGAAACATGATACTGAGTGTGAACTTTTGTCTCATAGCTCATCTCGGCTTGTCCTCTGCACTCCGAAATCTGGCGCTAGTTAGCCGATGCTACCAACAGGTTTTCGATGGGGGTGCCTCGGGCATCGGCCTAGCCATGCAAATAAATCACTGTTTTACACCATTTACGAGGCTCAAAGTAGCTCCACACTTCATTGGTAGACTTCCAAGGGCCCTGACATTTAAAACGAGACATTGAGAACTTTGAAAAAGCACTGGTAGTTTATTTACAATACGATTTATACAGAAAGTACCTTCAGGAAGTTTCCCGTTCGCCGCCATCTTGAATTTAGTCACGATAAGTTGAGCGACGAGTACATATGAACAGGTATGATAAGGGATCAGATTCCAAAAATAATTCCATGGAAATGCATGGATTCCAGTTGCTGCTACTGGAAGCAACTAGAATTCATGCATTTCCACATAATTATTTTGATGAAATGGTAACAAATAGGCTATAGCCTAGACTATGTAGGCTAAAGAGTCATATCGTGGGGGAGTTTATTGTTTCGTTTTGGCAAGTAGCCGTGTAATAAGCGGGATAATGTATAGGGAATATGTAAGGGATAAAGTATAGAAGCGCCCGGTCATTATCGGAAATAGGTCCCTTCAGGCGGGAAAATACCGGCTCGCCCTGTCGGGACCTATTTCCGATAATGACCGGGCGCTCTATACATTATCCCTTACATACCCCAGGCCTCTAAGATCTAAGGAAAAATCCCTGTTAAAAAGCTCCCTGCCAGGACCAAACAAGTTGCTTTTGGCTACTATGCGGTTCAGCTGTGGAACAATCTTCCAGATGACATAAAATCTGCCGACTGTTGCCCGTTTTAAATCTTAGCTCAAGACAAAACTCTTTACAGTGACTTTCCCCGATTTGACTAACTGCATTCTTCCTTTAATATCAGTCTTTGCCTTTTTACCACTTTTAGTTAATTTTTGATTGTTTGTTTTATTGTTTTTATTGTTTCTTAGTTTATTTTAACTTATTTGCAATTATTTTTTATTAAAAGGTTTATTGCTTTAATCCTGTATTTTCTTACACTCTTTCTTTTACCATTTTTTGATCTTGTATTGCATCTTTATTGTATTTTTTTAAAGCTGTTAATTCAATTCTTATTTACTTTTAACTAGTGATGGCCCAATAGCGATACAGGCATCAGGGATCGGGCCGATACTGGGCCCATATAGAGCTTCAGAATCCCGTCCCTCCTCCGAGAGAGCTTAGGTGCCGGAAGTAAGTGTCTCATTCATTTCTCCCATTGACATTTTGGAAATATCCCTATCTAAAGAGTTTTAGAGCATGTCTTAGGCTAACCAGCTACGGCGTAACTCATAAGCGTACAACATATTATTTCGAGTGAAAAAACGAAGAGAAATTGAAAAAAAGTCAAAGGTCCAAGACTGTGTCCATATTTTCATTTCCGGGCGAAGGAACTACTCAACCCATAAACCACAGCGCCTCACTAAATAATATATATAGCAAGGCACAACCAGCGCAAATTGCCATTTAAACAACTTCCAACCGACAACAGCACGCAAACCTTTTCCTCCAAGCAGTGGTTTTTATATTGTGAATGTGCAGTTAATAGCAGTTATTTCAGGAGTAATCATGTAAATAATTGTGTTTTGGTATTGAATTTTATATTTATCATTGTGTATTTTATATAGTTTGTGTGTGAAAGCGGTTAACGTTAACGTTAGCAACATGGTGCAGTGCTTCGTACCTGACTGCGATCACCGCTCAGTCGGGCTGATGCATGGACCAGTGCATGGTCTGCTCTTGGACCACCATATTTAGTTTTTTTAAAGGGACACCAGGCAACGTTTTCATGTTAATTAATCATCTTCGGTATATGGTTAACTTGCCGTGAATTATTACACAAAATGTTCAATAAATGCACGAAAAAATATTCCTAGGTTAATTATTGATATGACTCATACAGTATGAAGGCTACAGTAGCCTAACTAATGTTAACTAGCATTACCAACCTCCCTGCAAAACTCACAACTTTGTAGGTCTTGTCCCTCATGCTGGCCCTTACAAAACCAACAAGCTGACTCTCGGACACACAACAGTCAATAATGTGACCCGATTTAAAGTGGTTAAAATTTTGGACACTCACTAAAACATAATATATTTCATACCTGTGTTGCTGCATGTAGGCTAATGTTAGCTGCATTGTTGATACAAGTACCAATGTCTACCAACGTCTAGAAAGTTTTTAATCACATTAAGATTTTCGCCATAGGCAGTAAGACTCCGCCATCTTGGCCAGCGATTTTCGAGTGAGAAAGATTCAAACTTTACCATAACGGACTTTCCACCAATCAGAGGCATCACTGTGAGATTGTGGGATTGTTTAGGATTGTGGGTAATTAAATACTTATCCAAGACATCGCAAATAAAAGACATTTATCTCAAAACAAGGATAGTGCCCCATGAACTTTTGTCTTCTATATGAGCATATACAATAATAATAGTTAATCATTTGTTTAATTAAGATATGGACACAGTGCCAGTGTGGAGGCTTGTTTTAAACAGAATTGTTTGTTTATTTTTTGTTTGAAATAGCCTGCTATTATATATTTTATTTGATACTCATTATTAAGTGTGCTTGCAAAGCAGCACACTTATTGTTCTTCTTAAGTTTTATTTTTCCCGTCTCCCTAATTTTTTGTCAGCTCTAGTGCCTAGGCCCTTTGCGACAGAGACACCGTTCCAACTTTAAAACGTCCGGTCAGTACCGGTGCTCGCGAAGATGACGTCAGGTGGGCGTGTTGTTCGTCCGCTATATTGGATTGAACAGAAAGCAAAACTAAATTTTCACAGGTCCGAGCGCTAAAACTTGCGTGACATTATCCTTGGACCAAGCCTCACAAAAAAGTTACCAGAAGGATTTTTTGATTTTCAAAGTTGCTGTCGTCACAAAAAAGAAATCGGTAGAAGCTCAAACAGGAAGTCGATCCATATCTCAGGAACACTGTCATATATCGATACCAAATTTTGTATTTGAACTCCAATGTGAGGGTGCATAAGCCAAAAAAAAAAAAAAAAAAAAAACATACCAAAAGTTTCCAGCATTTGGCAAACCACCCACCCGTATTTGGTAACTATCACCTTCCACATTTGCAGTTGTACTGGTACATCTATCACAATGCCTTCAAGTATGCACAATGTCTCTGGGCAGCCACAATGTCTCCGGGCAACCTTGCCCAATCATGAAATCCTTGCTCTGCCATGGGATAGTATAGACTTAAGAACTGAAATGGTAAGGAGAACATTAGCTATTTATTGCTGACGTAGTACAGTTATTTTCACATTGACGGTATTCAAATTAAATTTTTCATTATTGTTAAATATCATGATGAGAGAGTATTATTAAAAATGTTACAAGTATGCAAATGCATATGTTTACAGGCATTTAGGTTTTACTGTGTTGTTTTGTTGTAAAGACATGCAAGGCATTCTGAGCCGTAATGAACAGTGGTCGGCAGCACTCCATAGGCTACGTATTAATATGAATAGGTGTTTCTGTAAACCTAGGGACAATAAACAACTATCTCTGTTACAAAAACGAGCCGGTAATCGCTCATTGAAGAGGGAACTATGATAAAAAGATTGTTTTCCTAAAAGCATGGAGTTGACGAAAGAATAAGCAAGCAATATCACGTTAATGTTAAATAGCCTACATATGAACGTTAGGTGGCAACGTTGTATTACATTTAACTAGTGTACTTGAAATACAGTGTGAGCTTCACAAGTAAGGAAGGTGCAAATATTATGTAATTTATCATGGGAAATTATTGGAAATGTTATTTCTTGTTTATTCTAAGTGCAAACCACACACATCCATTCGTAATTACACGTACACTTTTAATACCTTGAAAAGACACTCATTTCGTTTATTTGATGTTGCCTAGCAACGCAGCGTTCAGAGCAAAGATTCTAGAACAGAGCTTCAGAGAGACACGTTTTGAGTTTGTGGCCAAGTACCTAAAATATCGGTTTCCATGTGTATGTGCTGGATGATGTGCTTCCTTTATGAAAGTAAGTGTTTTATAGAGTTACAGACATAATGAGTCATGTTGTAGTGGTCAACATAAATGTGCCCCTTCTGTTATTAGAATGCTAAGCGGAGAAGCATGCTAAGCGGAGAAGCATGCTAAGCAGAGATTTAGTATCATTAATTTCTTGTGTGGCTAGCTATAGGGATGTTGTATACATATATATGTATGTTGCTAATTGGGATTTATGTTGTTTAGCGTAATGCCATGGTCATTTGATATGAGATGCTTGCACTTTCGTAACCCTAGGCCCCTTATAACTTTAGGACTGCTATTTAGCACTTTAGCCCTAAAAGTAGCACCTAAGTCTGTGACAGCTTAAAAGAAGTGGCGAGGACTCCTAACTCCTAACGCGATGTTTTGAAATGCGTCTACTATTGTGTACAGGAGCTTCCAATCGCGAGGGAGCTTGCATTGTAGGCATAACTAAGGGATGCAATAACACCACCAACAACCAAAACTAGCCTACTCATTGTCAACATGTACATTAAATGTAACGTTTCATATGAATGAAATTAAAATGTTTTCTTTGCAAATGTAGGCATAGGCATATGGTGACAGATTAATTTAATAATGCTGCTGTGTGAATCACGGTAAGCGCGAATGAAGTAACTTCTTAATGGGACGCACTGTATGGAAGTGGGCTAAGTAAAATAGAGATGTTTCAAATAAAATAAGGTTAATCAGAATTCTACGATATGCCCGATTGACAACGGCAGAGATAGAACTGGCCTTTGGCCATAGCAACCATCCATTTAGAACGATTGGCCTTCATAGCAACCAAAGATCTGAGCTGTGTTGCAATGTGAGGCAAAGTATAGATAGGTGATGAAATATACAGAGACAGGTCAAGAAATATAGTGCAATGTAGACAGTAGTATACAGTTGATTTATATAGGCTCTCAAAACAACCCCAGGCTCACAAAACAATCCCAAACAGACATAAGGTCTTTATAGAGCAAATCCATATAGATTATTTGTCAAATAAACCAGTAAAACATAATTTGTCGGATGGAATATATAACATTCACACTCATAGCTCATATTTTTTAAAATAAATCAGTGAAAAAGTATCTTGACAAACAAGCAGCTTTTTAATGCCTTGGTCATATTTCATAATTTCAATTCCTCTGTAGGTTACCTGATAGCCCAGTTTGAGAAACGCAAGACGCGTGACATTATTTATTTTTGCAGCCAATCACTGCTGTCATTTTATTTTATTGATTTGATCTCAGTTATAGAAGCTACAGTGGGCATCGCTTTCAAATGGCCACTTCAGTCGCGCATTACGCGGCGTGAAGCTACGTGAAGCTTTAGTACCACTTTCAGCCACTGTGTGTGGTAATTGTTACAGAGAGGAATCCCAGCCTACGAATTCAATAACAAAATAAATCGTAATTAAACATTACCTCGATTAAGGCTACTTGGGTATGGCTTAAGGCTTGACTACACGGTGGTAGCAAAAATCGAAATCTGCTTTTGATAGCCTACCGGTGCCGCCCACAAAACGAAAAAAATATCTTAATTTGCTGTCTATGTTATTGTCAGTGTTGGGGTAATTGTAAACCACGCAAATCAAAACAGTGTCTTAATTTGCCCTACTTCTTGACTGCAATGTAGTCAATTGACTGCTTGACATGTCATTTTTTATTTTTCTGTACAATAAACAAATACATCTGCTTATGCCGCAGAATTACATTCATATTTGGCTGACTGCAGACGCCACTTCCCTCCCCATATTCCAAGATTAAGATAGTAGCCTATACAAAAAGCACTTCATACCATCATAAAAAATTGTTAAAACTAATAGCTATTTGCAAATTTGACAAAACACTGGTCCTCATTTTGCTTAATGCTAGGACGATATGAGCCTGTTGCATTTAGTTAGATGTCCGAAGTCAATGCGATAATGTTTGAAAACCACTGGCTCGTAATCACAATAATTTAACACAGGACAGTTGGATAGCCTACTTCATCATGTCCCCATGCCTACATTTTTGTGAGTAGCATAGAGATCGTTAAAAAACAATAAAGTATGGCTCTCCGTTTGGGACATCGAAAACTTATATTTTTAATAGACTACCGTCGAAGATGCTGACTTGCAAAAAGCCTGGGATAACACGTTATCTCCACTATCATCAGTCATGCCCCTTGATCAAAGTGGGGAATGAAATAAAAGTTTGAGAACCACTGGTTTAACAAGTTACCTGCAGTCCAGAACACACAGAATCTGTTGCAATATTCTGATGATCGGCAATGATATCGGCAAATGTTTGTTTTCCAAAGTAAGAATTTCACCTTCGACAATTTCACCCTTCGACAATGAATAGCTCATTACACTTGTTACTGTTAAACGTAGGCCTACCTGGTATCATTACAAACATTATTCTGTGTCCTAAAACTGGCATATTTTATGGCATTGTGTCATGTAAGTTCGTTGCAAAAATCTAGAGAAATGTGTGAGGTGGTCAGCTGGAGACAATTGAGACACACATTGGATTGTGTTATTACTTGAACATTCCACACTATCCACAGCTGTGGTAGGCCTATCAGGGCAGGAGGATTACTGTTAGCGCAGGCTTTATATACAATTCTTCAACATAAGGCCTCGAATGTTGTCTTGTTTGTGGAGCTTTGCTTGGCGCCTGTAATCTCGGCTTCATTGAAAATGAGGGCTTCCCTCAATGACCCTCCGAGAATAAATAAAGGTTGAATGAATGAATGAATTAATGAATGAATGCAGACTTGCCCAAAATAGGCTAAAGGCCTGTGGTTTTGCGCAGCCTACAGTAAATAACAGACCCGCCAGAATGCGTTATGATGCTTTTTACGAGCAAGATGTTTTGGTACCCTACGCACACTGCATGTTCTTAAATAACAATGATCATCAGTAATATTCGACCATTAATTTGGGTAAATGGGCAAGCGTGACCACCTTGATTGGCTGATTATTGATGATTGTAACGCGGGCATGATTCCAAACACCTCCCTTATGATGATGAGTGACAGGTGACAGGTCTCAGAATGCGCAAGGCTACACAAGGACGGAAGATGATGAATAACTGGGGCCGTAGGCTATTCACAAAGGCTTTTATCTTACTACTAGGAGTAGGCTCCTTCTAAATCGCACTTAAAGATTTTAGCTTGGAGTTTTCTCTTAAAAGTTATTCACAAAGCCTTTCAGACAACTCCTAAACTAGGAGTGATTCTTCGTTGCTATGGATTACATCATTACACATGCACGAGCTTGACTGAAGTGACCACCTTGATTGTCTGACGATTGTAACGCGGGAATTACAAACACCTCTTTTCCGATGATGAGTGACCGGTGACAGGTCGGAGAATCGCGGCGCTACACAAGTAGTGCGAAGGGACGGAAGATGATTAATAACTGAATAAAAAGGCCTAGCCTAAATGAATAAAGAGTAAGGCAAAACAAATAGCCTAGTAGCCTAATGAAACATAGGCCTATGGATTGATGCAGTAGCCTACCTTTGCAACATTATTAAATTAATCTGTCACCATATGCCTAGGCTACGTTTGCAAAGAGGAGAACATTTTAATTTGATTCACATTTCATTTACATGTTAACAATGAGTAGTTTTGGTTGTTGTTGGTGGCGTTATTGCATCCCTTTTATGAATGCAAAATTGTTCCCTCGCGATTGAGCATAGGCTACGCATTTCAAAACATCGGAACGTAAAATGCCACAAAAAAACTGTTTATGAATAGGTCTTAGTGAGTTAGGAGTCCTCTCGACTTAAGCTGTCCCAGACTTAGGTGCTACTTTTAGTTCTAAAATTCTTCGTGAATTACTTTTTGTGGAAAAAATTAGGAGTCCTAAAGTTAGGAGTGGCACGCCCATTATTTAAGGAGTTGCTCCTAAATTCGCCAGTTAGGCTGAATAAAAAGGCCTAGCCTAAATGAATCAAGGCAAAACATATAGTCTAGTAGCCTAATGAAACATACGGATTGATGTAGCATCTTTGTAACATTATCAAATTATTCTGTTACTATGCTTACGTTTGCAAAATAGAACATTTTAATTTGATTCACAATAATGTTACATTTAATTTACATGTTGACAATGATTAGCCTAGTTTTGGTTGTTGTTGGTGGCGTTATTGCATGTTAGTTATGCCTACAATGCAAAATTGCTTCCTCACGATTGGAAGCTCCTGTAGCTGCATGATTTCAAAACACGGCAGAATGCTGCAGGTTTGTGAATAGGTCTGTGAGTAAGGAGTCCTCTTGACTTCTTTTAAGCTGTCAGAGGTGGGAAGGTGTGATTTGTTGGGGGCAGGGCCGGATTAACTGGGCACAAATGTCTGATCCCCTTCCCCAGCCAACGGAATCGGGTGGTTAGTTAATAGGCCTATCGCGGAAGATTTTTTTCCTGCCATCTAAGGCACGAAGCGCATTTGTGAGGCCAAGCCTCACCAAGTAGCTCGTTTGTTTACAACTAACATTCCATTTAATTAAAATGCTTTATAGGCTATGCCGAAATAGTTCTCAAAGTATCCTTATGGCTGAAAGCTGCTTGGGACCCAAATCAAGCTATATAACCATACAAACGCGCTTCCTGCACTCATTGTTTCAAAAGGAGTAATTTTGGCTTTGTCAGAACTGAAGAGCTGTGGACGGCACGACACGGCATGCCCAATGAAAATAAATTAACGCAACGCAACACAACACAGACCCTCTCTGGCCAGTCACTGACATGAACGAAACAGAACCCGCTTCTCTCACGGCAGTCACTGACAGTAACCTAGAATAAATGCATGGGGAAAAACACTTCCCCATGACAAAGACATCGTAAAACACTGAATGTTAATATTTTGTCACTAGCAACATACATCTGTCCTTTGTCAAATGTATGTTCCAAGTAGCCTATGCGTTAATTCTGCTTCATAAAGTTGAACAAATACATTTGCTTATTTCACAGATAATATAAATAGCCAGATAGGGTCTACAGTACAGAGTTGGTAAGTTATGGTAGGCCCGATGGAAGGGCTGTTATGAGAGTATTAAAATATGGGATATTCTACGGGAAAACATTAAAACGGCAAGACAGCGGGGGAAAGATAAAATACGTGATAAACACGGAAAAAGTTGGCATGCATTGTTTCGGTCCCGGTGCACAGGGATTATTTGTCATATTATTAATCACATATGATTATTTGTGAAATTGTGCAAACAGGCGCAACACATTTGAAAAGGAAGGACTGGTAGCATGCAAGCTCACGGGAAAGATTGATTTAAGAACGTTATCACAGTGTGTGGCTGTGGCGCGGTCGGAAGACAGCAATTGGCAGGGGAGGGTCATGTCTTTTTTAACAATTCTGTCGGAGGGTCATTGAACAATTTCTAGCAGGCAAGAGAGGGTCATGCAACTTTTGACTGAAGCACTCAAAATTCCTCCGGTGGCCCCTTCAATAAATAACGAACAGTCCCTAGATTGCTGCTGGGCTATCTGTCTTGGTTCATGTCTGTTAACAACTCATTGCCATCAAATGCATAGCCTATCTCGCGGTTGCATCCATTACAAACAAACATGCAATGTGAACGTCTGGGATTGGGGAGAGCACTAAATGCTCTACTGAATAAGCACGAAGTCAAACCTTTAAATGAAAATAACTCTTTAATAATAATAATAATAATAATAATAATAATAAAAAAAAAAAACGCTAATGAAGTAAACTTGTGACCATCAAAAATCGTTTATCGCCTGTAACTCGCGGATAACAGGACGTAACAGGAAGGAATTTGGCTGAGCAAAGGAGGTTAATATGCTCTATATTTTGTCCAAATGATGTCTGTCTATCATCGTTGCACTTTCGGAGAAAACCAGAATGTTTAATTTGTCCTGCGTTTCTTCACGGACTGCAAACGGGATTCACTTGCAGTTAACCAAATATTTCTTTATTAGGGCAGGGCAGGCATATTTCTGGCTATTAAATTATTTCTAAACCAGTCTGCTAAAGTCTGTAGTGAAGTCTGTGTAGGGTTTTCCAGGTTCCATTTCTTTTTACGAGACACCCTGCTCACTTGAGCCATCTACCGGTTGTTTGGGTTGTTGCAGCGTCTCACTGGAAAAATACAAATTAAAGCCGCGTGATACCGCGTGATCCCATGCGCGGACCGCGAGTGAAGCTGGCCAAGTCGAAGCACTGCCCACTGTAAATTCGAAGGCAGGCCAAAGGTAAAATCCAACAAACCGCATTCAACCCGCAAGCCAATAGTTGAATAGCCCTCTCCTAGAGCTTTTGAGATATTGCCACTGCTCCAACACTGAAAGGCACTGTTACAATATCTGGATCAAGCCAGGTTCAGCATAGCGTATGCCACTGTCTGCTCACGTTGGTGACCGGACCAGGGCAAGCACACTTTCGCAATTCCCACCGGAAATGCAGTCTAGTTATTTATATTTATTTTAGGCTTATTGTAACAATCAGAGCAGAGAAGAAAATTCATTGCAATTTTATGCTAGTCATTTTGTGGTAGAAATATTGGTATTGGTACTCGGTATCGGCAAGTACACAAATGTAAATACTCATACTCTTATTGTTTTTTTTTTTATCTTTTAATGTTTTTTTTAATGTCTTGCCTGCTGAATAATAGTCCTACCCCATAAAACAAATTGGCCTTATTTCATCGCTTGTGTCATTACATGCAAATGTGTTGAGCTAGTTGTCATAACTAGTTATCATGGTCTGTCTAGCATATACAAATATATGTGCCCTGACAGACAGGAACGTCAGGATGTATAGAAAGATGTACAGTGTCGCAAAGCTCTGACCAAGGGGTGTTTTGCTGTATATTGGCCATTTTTCATAACAATGCTGTAAAGGAAACAAAAGCTTTTGTTTCCTTTATACCGTCACAATGTCTATCAACAGAAAAAAACTTTAAAACATATCCAGTGTCTTGCAATCAAGCCCTTCCACACACAATAATGATACTAATAACTTTGTAGTTTTGATTGAAATAGAAAATAGTGCTGCCTTGCACATTGTTCATTAGAAAATACGAACAGGACAAAACAGTTTGACTATCTTGACATAAACAATGGTATCATGACTTTTGCAGGTTATCCACTATGTGGTGCAGTTTGCACTAATTGTTTTGAGAAATGCACAATCTGCTGTGCAAATCTTCATTATGATTTGAGAAATACACCAAAGCAACTGTGGAAAACTAAGTAATTGTTCATTACCATTGCACACACACACAGTTGTGACCTTGGATGTGTTTCTTACATTTGCTGAGTCTTCAGTAACTCTACAGTCAACAGGACCTCCTTCATCTGAGTCCGAAGCTCATCCAGTTCCATGACTTTCTCCTTCTCCCTCCCAGCTTTGGATTTGGTTTCAGGCGAGGTTGGCATTGTAGTGTTGACTTTACTGTTCAAGCCTGATGAGGCAGTTGAAACCAGTAGCTGATTGTGAATGACAAAGATCAAAGACAGAATATGGTGACATTACTTACAAACTATTCCTGATTTTACAGCTCAGTCCAAAATGTTTAGAAAAGCAAAAAGATTAGAAAAGCATTGAATTATGATTAATGCATGTAAGAGTCTTATGGGTTATATGCGTATCAAATAGCATGAAGATCTGAAATTCCTGAAAAAAAAAAACCCACTAGAAATATCATATAAAAAAAAAAACTTCTGTTGTAGCCACATAGCTTAATTGAGAATTCGCTAAGTCCCGCCCCCCCCATTGCTAATCCGACAACCTCAGTCGGAGTTAACTAGAACTTCAATGATAGGTAGATTCTAGCTGTATGTCTGTCTGTAAAAGTTACATCCAAAGAAGCTCTTTTGGAGAGCCACAGACCTGATTTAATTTAGGAGCCGTCGAAAGACTCCAGTATGACATGGAAACACACCAGGCAACGTTTTCGTGTTAATTAATCATCTTCGTAAGTCGGTATATGGTTAAATGACTCATTTCGGGGCGAATGAAGGCTCTCTCGCCCGCCCCTACTGCCTGTAGGAAGAACATCCCACTTGCAAGTTCGGTGTATCCTACCCGCCAACCGAAGCAGGATCAGTTTACAGCCAAGAGGCAGGCTAACAAAACGCTAGAGATTGTTGCAAATGTGTGTATAATGGCAGAGCCGGCGAAGAAGCAGCGAAAACCCTTGACGGAAGACGCAAAGAAAAGGAAAAGAGCTTCAGACCGAGCGAGGGGGAGTTTCGTAGAGAAAAAGCATCAGGCTTGCCTGGTGTCCCTTTAATATTAGCTGTGCTAGATAGACTTGCATGCATACTACAAGGACACTGGGTCATGTTGTTTTAGGAACATGGTACTACAAATAAACAGAAACATAGCCTACATTGCAGAGCCACTTCAACTTTATTAATTTATGGTGAATAAATGTTACACTAGCCCTGTGCTTTTCTGACATGATGATGCTAGCACGTTAGCAGCGGTTAGCTAACTATACTAATGTTCGTTATCCATAAATCTTCTCCAAGTGACAATCATATCATACACAATGCTGGCAATGCTGAGAACAATAAACATCCTTGTTTATCTTACTTACAATGAGTTAGCAGTGTAGCTTTAATCTACAGATGTGGTGGTGGAGCACTGTTTCGTTATGGTTTGCTAAGTAGTAAGTTAACCCTTTGCTTAAAATAGGGGAGAGCTGGGAGGATAGAATTTAATCTAATCTAACATAATTACAGAAAGCATAATCAAGATTGAAAGCTACAGTATTAATCTGTGTATCGGTGTTGCCTTAATCCCATATATGTCGTTTGGCCGTCCTTTTCAACTCACATTACTACAGAGGTGGGAGTAAGTCACACATGTGCAAGTCACAAGCAAGTCTCAAGTCTTAACCTTCAAGTCTCAAGGAAGTCCAAGTCATTTTTTGTGACAGTCAAGCAAGTCAAGTCAAGTCATAGCTTGGGTCAAGCAAGTCAAGTCAAGTCATAGCCAAATCATTGAAATTTATGATGATTTACCCATGTTTTCATTTTAAAATAAGCTACAATTGGCTAGTTATGAACTGCTGGAGTTTTATTTGTAACAAACAAATAGACATCGGCCCTCCGCATCGGGCCGCTCACCGGTTCTGTCTTCTGCTCGTTCTCGCTTTCAAAACTTCTACTTCTGCTCTCGGTGTAATTTTTCCAACCTGAAACATGTCATGGACTAAGGCTCGAGTCAGACAATCTACACCCATCAATCGATATGTCGAGTTCAAGTGCACCAGATGCTTCTGCTTCACAATAACAGGTGCTAGAGCAGGGGTGGGCACGACACACACATAAAAAAAAAATATTAATTGCTAAAAAATACTGCTAATTTTATGCTGTTTAACACATGTATAAACTGTGCACGGTCGTTTTAATTCACGCTTATTTCTCAATGATCTTCTGCCTGCTCCGCTGTGGCTAGTGCTGTACCTACGGCTGGGCCCTCTCACAGTTTTTAAATGGTCAGTAGTGGGAACTACTGTTGCCTTCATGATTTCCTTTTAAAAGTTTCTTATAAGAAGGAGATATCAATTATAAACAATGACAAGCCAGCTGGAACCTGCGGCTCTCTCTCCCTCTCGTGAGTGCAGACGCGTTCCCAATTAAATGGATCGCATAATGTTCACGTTAGATCTGCTGCAAAGGAGATAACTAAGAGTTAACTTAGTTTAACATGATGTTATCTCTATTTAACATGATGTTTTTCCATTGACATTGTAAACGTTCTCTAAGGAGAGTGAAAAGCAGTTTGCAGTAAAGCTAACCAACCGTCGTCTCTATCGCAGGAAAAAAATAGCGAGCAGCCTGATAACCAAATGAAATGCTCGGCGGGCCGGATGAAAGTGCTTGGCGGGCCACGGGCCGCAGTTTGCCCACCCCTGTGCTAGAGCCATTGATGTTAAGTTGAATGATATATTATTAAATAACTTATCAACTTTTCGTCCCCCTGTTGTTAAAAACCTTGGCATTCAGCTTGACTCCACCCTTAGATTTGATCCTCATATCAAATCACTCACTAAGACTGCTTTTTTACACCTGATGAAGCCTTAATCCTCGAGTCCTCGATGTGGACTCCCAGGAAGCGGAAGTCTGCCACCCTCACCATGGTGTTGCTGTGATGGACAGGGGAGCAGTCGTGTGTGTAGAGGGAGTAGAGCAAGGGACTCAGCACACAGCCCTGAGGAGAGCCGGTACTGAGGCTTAGGGCCGTAGATGTGTGGTGGCCCTCTCTGACCCTGTCTGCGGTCAGAGATTGATCCACATGCAGATGGTGTGTGGAAGCCCCACGTCCCACAGTTTGACTACCAGTTTGTGAGGGAGGATGGTGTTGAATGCAGAGCTATAATCCTTAAAAGACAATCTGCACATAGCTCCCTTGCTGCTTCAGGTGTGATAGTGCAGTATGGAGTGCTATGGCTATGGCATCCTTTCGGTTCGGTTCGGATCGATTCGCTCTGTAGGCAAAGTGGTGGGGGTCAAGGCTGCGGGGCAGGGCTGCTGTGATGTGACTACGGACCAGTTTCTCTAAGCACTTCATCATCACTGGGGTGAGTGCCACTGGTCAGTAGTCGTTGAGGCTAGAGATGTGAGGTTTCTTGGGCAGGGGGACTATAGTTGAGGATTTCAGGCAGGGTGGGACAGTGGACTGTGCCAGGGACTGGTTGAAGATCTTTGTGAAGATTCCAGCCAGCTGATCTGCACTGTCCTTCAGCACGCGTCCCAGAACACCATCAGAACCAGCCGCCTTCCTCGTGTTGACACTGTGATGTCTCTGGTGCTGTGACCTTGAAGCAGGCAAAGATGATGTTCAGCTCCTCTGCCAGCGCAGGGTGCACCAGCGCAAAATTTAGGTGCACCCGAATTTTTCATCATGCCGCCTTTAACGCCACAATTTCAAGGTCACCTTTTTATTGCTCTCCATATACATTCGGTGTCTGAACTGTTGTTAGAGCATGGACGGGGGAATGACAGTATTGATTTGATTTGGGAGCCCCCACCGCCTTGACGCCATCAGTAATATTGAATACTGTGTGATCATTCACATCAGTGGCAACCCTAGTCTTTGCTTGACTCTCCACACACACACAGAAAATGATGACTTGTAGTGTGTTTTATTTCATATTTTGGAATTCATAGTATTTTATGATCTGCATAAATGCTAATAGAATAAAATATTTAGTCATTTGAATACTTCATATTGAATTTTAAACTATTACACTTGTCTTTAATGACTCCAGTATGACATGAAGACACGTGTATAAAAATTCATATCTAGCTTTGTTGGGTGACAAACTTGTGATTGTGTGTGATGCCATTTGGATGGTAACTGGACAGGTGAGCGCGAAGATTGGATGTCCTGGATGCGTAAGAAAACTGTTTTTTTGCAGAGTCGGCAAACTACACTATCTTTAATGGTTACTTTTACGGTGTAGAACCCAAAGTATTTCCAGACAGCACTTTTTAGATGAGTTGATGACGTAATTGTCCGCTCAGGCTGGCCATTCTGTATCTTCCATTTTCGAAACAGGGGGGCTATTGAGAGGGTTCTGGCTCCAGTCATTATTGTGGTTACTGGCTATTAGCTAGATTTGGTCATGGGCCAACGCTACAACACGTTTGAGATGGCAAACAATAAAATAAAAAACAAACTAATCATATACTGTAAAAATGCGCTACACATGGCACTAAAAACCGAATAGTTTATTTTATGGTTCGACTACGGATATTTCACGTCATGTTTGAATGCATATTCGAATATCAAATTAAAGAAAGCAACAAGTAGCCGACAATTGATTTCTGTGTCCCCCTCTAGTGAGCACTACAGTACATTAAACTACACTAATGTTACACTACACTTAACATTAGCCTACTATTATTTGTTGCTGTGCAGACCACGGCTGAAGGTTAAAAGCTGTGTGTGAGGAGAAAAGACACATAGGCTACGGGAAGCACTGACTGTCATTCTTATCGATACTAAAAAAATTAGGTATTGTGATGTTTCTAACTTCAGGGACAGTTTTTTTTGTAGTTTTGGTGCACTGTGCAACATTAGCCAATGAAGAACAAACACTTGGTTTCCTGATCGGATTTTATACAGCAACAAAGAGGATTCAATGAAGAATTTGTTGGTATTTCTACCCGCATCATGGGCTTGCTGTTTGTTTGGCTGTGTTGCTGATCTGACCATAAACAGCTACAGCAACAAAGGGGAATGACTGAAAAATCTGTCCGTATTTGTTGGTAGAGAACCCATCATGACTGGAGGAGGTTGGGTCTGGGAGGCCAGATGTGGAGCCTTCTGGAGGTGTTGTGGGATAATATCTTGACTTGGTTGTTGATTGGCTGCTGCAGGAAATCCCCACTTATAGCACTAGGAATTTAGCATCTTTCCTGTGTATCTGAAAGTAATTTATTAATGAAGCTTGTACAACTCGAACGGAGTTAAAAGAACAATTAAATTACCTTCCCAAAGTCTGAAGGCTTGGTCAGATTACACTGAGAGACTTCGTCCTCCTCTGCCCTTAGACTGGTGTCACTTGTCTCCTTGCTTGGCTGGAATAAAATATACATATTCATAAATATACATAAAGATACAGCGGAAATATTTAACAGCAACCTTTTATCCCTTTTAATCTCTATTGAGATTAATTTACATCTGTGCTTTCCAAATAAATATGTGTTTTTCACATAAATATGGTAGGAGAAGGAGGAAACCTTGACTTAGGCTCTCAATTCAAGTGAATAAATATTATTGGCTTGGAAAATGTCAGTAAACATACAGCAATAATTCAGATAAGATGAGTAATAGGCCAACTGTTAGCTGCTGAAGGAGAATACTGTCAATGTTCAGTCTGGGTTAAGATAAATATGTCTTTAGGCACTGAAGAATGCTTGTATCATTTTCTTACAATTCCAAATAAAGACACCGTGAGTGGACTCAATGTTAATCCAATCGAGTTGGCTAGAGCAGGTACAAATCTTGAAGTTGGCTGACGAAGTAAAAGTTCTTTTGACTAGGATCATTATCACTTATTTTTTACATTTCTGAATCTGGGAAAGTCTAAAGGTAAAATGTTAATTGTTTGTGACTATTATCTGACTTTTACAGTGTTCATGGGTTGTGTGTATGTGTGTCATGTCATCCTATGCGTCATCCTATATGTGATTTTGTACTGTGTTTGTCTGCTAAAGGCAATCTTTGTAACATGTCTGAGTTTGTGGTAAGATCCCCATTACTCAATTTACAGAGCACTCTTCGGGTGAGTACTATTGTTCCTTGTAGTGCTATTGCAGTCCTTAGTTGGGCAATGAGAGATTCTGTGAAGTAGTTGTGCTGTCATTCAGTCAACAGAATAGACAGATCGGGCATAGTCAGAGTGTAACAGCTCCTTTACAGTTCGAGAGTTACAGCTTTACCGGGTTTCTCTGAAACTGGGTGTTAACTATTTGGGTGTTAATACTCCATGAGGGGGGCTATCGAGCCCTGTGGTCGGCCATTTTGGCCCTGAAGGGAAATAAATACTGTTGCATATAGTTGCATTTTCAGCTCTGAATAAAACTGTTCAGGAGTTCTGGCCAGAACCGTGACTCCGAACAGCTCTGGTTCGGGCATAGTTGCCCTACAAGGGAACAAGTCCTGACCGAACTTCCCGTCCTAAAATGTTTTGGGCGGGGTTAATTTCGGCTGGCATCCAGGCTACTGATTTAGCTATCTCTAGAATTACGCTGATAAAGATGTCGGGAGTGCAGGAACCGATGTCCAAAAATTCCAGTCTGTTGTACGATATGTACGCTAAACTTAGAAATACTTGAAATAAACAAGCATATTACCACTAATTTGCAAAATCTAAAATCAAAAATGTATTTAATAGTGCTGTCAAATGATTAAATTTTTTAATCACGATTAATCGCTGAATTCCTATAGTTAATCACGATTAATCACATATTTTATCATATGATTACAATTCTATTATTTTGCATTTCTAAACTTTCCAGGAGTCCATATTAACAATAAAGCAATTATTGTGTATCTTGATTGGGATTCAAATGAAAGCAAAGCAAGTTACTTTATTAACTGAACTTTAAGACGTGGGTCTATTTGATTATTTCAAATAATTTCAAATCAAATTTCAAAAGATGTGCAGCAGACTTGAGGCAACACAATATATTCTTCAGAAATATAGCTGATATAAACTGAAATAAATGCTACCGCAGAAGTGCATGCACAAAATGTAGGTCTACACACATTATAAAGGGCATAACAAACAGTAAATATTATATTCATACTATATTCATTATCTTTGAGTTCAGTTGAAAATAAGGAACTTTTCAACATGAGTGCATTGCCATTTTATAGGCCTACAGTCTATGGTGCACTTGCCACACACATCAACGCCGAAGTTTTTAACAGGCAAACACTGGATGAACAATGGATTTTATGGAGCAGCGTCGACCAAATATAACTGAATCGTGATTTACATGGCGGCAAAGTGCAATGCTGGTGTGCAGAGTTGTATTCTGGGCTCTCAAGTTTTGAAGTTTGCAAGGAGGGCGGGGGGCGTGGTATTGGCACAGTGCCACGCCACCCCCGATAGAAGTACATGAAAGTCCTACGTCTGCTTGAACTACTCGTGGCGCCACGCCCCCTCCCCCCATGAACAGACCCACCCTCTCCATGTCCCATCCCAGCTTCATGAGAGAGCACAAATTCCATTATTTCAAACACACTGTTTTATTTATTCTAGAACCCTATAGTAAATAATAATAAATAATAATAACATAAATTATAATAATAATTTCACCCAAATGGGCCCTTTGAACAGCAGTGGCTCATTCTGCTCTAAACAAACAGAAAACAACCAAATGAGAAAAAGCACATTTAGCCCCAAAATGGTCTCTTGAACAATGGTGGTTCTGTCCGTCTGTGTGTGTGTGTGTGTGTGTGTGTGTGTGTTTATGAGTGATGTTGTGTGTTGTAAGTGTTTGTGGCAAATGTTGATGCCTTGATGACTGATACTGGGGGCTCCCATTTAAAAAGAAAAAAAAATTGGGTCGGTAGGTCAATATTTTTTTTTTTCAAGATTCAAAGTAAAAAAAAAAAAAAAGTACAATTTTGGTCATGGTGATTACGTAGGTATGAATTTAAACAAATGTGCATATTGTGACGTAACTGACTGGGTCCTCAACCCGTGCCTCTAGGCGCATCACTGCAAACCTCAATCTGATGCAGGTTATGTAAACCAGCCTTTCTCAAACTTCTTTGACCTGAGGCCCAATCATGGCAGACTTTTAGGTCATAGGTCTCATCTACACGTACCCAACCCCACTCCCTCCAAATCAAATTGTCATTATCATTATCACAATCATTATTATGCCTATATTGTTATACATGCACTTTCACTTAAATGTTTTGTGACATGCACATCAGAGGACCGCTTTACTAATGTAAGATATAGTTTCATTGCTTTTGCATGGTTGCATGATGCTTGCATAAGAAAATAAATACTTCTCAAAACAGCAACAATTATATGGGTGCTATTGTTTTGGGATGTTTCCCTCATGCAAGCATCATACATTGGTAGGAAATGGAGAAAAAAATACATGTTTTTTTAATGAAGTTTAATTTGAATGCCTGAATGTAAGGATTCAGGAAACACAATACCAGCTTTTTGGCGAAAGCAGATAGGCGAAATCACTGAGCTGTTGATCTTTAACAGATAGAAAGAAGGCTACAATAGCTTTTGTCCACGTTATATTCAAATTTGACTATACAATACTCAGTGCTATACAGTGTATTATACAGTCTCTGCTCTGTTTCTATGGAAGTTCCACAAATCATCGTTGTTCTATTAAGTGTCGTTAAACAATTAAATAGCATTCAACAGGTTGAAGCGGAGCTTTTATACCAACGCCATGTTTAATGACATCGATAGCAGAAACGTTTGTTTTCTTTTTTTGTCGGTCCGCGGTATCTTGATCAACTGCGCAGCAAATTATTAGAGGCTAAGCACCGGGGCCTAATTTCACTCCAAGATTCCGCGGACCAGCAGTCTCCACATTGCGGACCCACATCAAAACAAAACTATTTCTTGATTGGTTGAGAAATCCTATTTTCTGATTGGCCGATAGGTTAGAAACTGAACATCAGCCCTCTGAGCTGAATGAGCGCACAGACAGCAACGTTGTGTGACACGTTAGTAAAATATAGCCCTTAAAAATTTCTGTGCGGGCAAGTTAATAATTTCTCGGAGTGAGAAATGCCATGTGTGGCGTGTGAGGTCATTGAAATGCGTGTGTCTCACGCTCAATGCGTGAGACTTGAGAGGTCTGGTTGTATTGAAAAGAATGGAATCTAATGTAAATGAATGTCGAAAGCAGAGTGCATCGCAAATAGTAGCAGCCAAAGAGGAATGTTGATAACAGTACAAGTGACGGTGAAAAAATCTTTGGCGGCACACAACTAATACGTCAGCCTAGGCTACTACTCTTTGGCCGGCTCGTAAGCCCAACCAAGTGTGTGCAACATGCCTTTACGTAGCCTACTAACGGCGCATCATCATAAAGATACATTTAATCTGAATCACGCCCCATTTTAGCGGAAAACATGTTAACATTATATCATTGATTCCAATGGGAAAGACAGCTAGTAATCACACGTTGACGTTACATCTAGTTATTAATTCACAGGACATTCAATCATTTTACTAACATGGCAGTTATGAAGAATTATGTTTATGTAACTTACTCATGTTGAAACTATGTACATTACCAACCTAATTTGTTTGCAATACCCCGTGTATTGTACAAATTTTGCATGTAGCTACATTTACCATAATATCCCATGCAAAACGGTTAGCTTGCTAGCTACAGTGGGCAGTGCTTCGACTTGGCCAGCTTCACTCGTGGTCCGCGCGTGGGATCACGCGACTTTAATTTGTATTTTTCCAGTGAGACGCTGCAACAACCCAAACAACCGTAGATGGCTCAAGTGAGCAGGGTGTCTCGTGAAAAAGAAATGGAGCCTGGAAAACCCTACACAGACTTCACTACAGACTTTAGCAGACTGGTTTAGAAATAATGTAATAGCCAGAAATATGCCTGCCCTGCCCTAATAAAGAAATATTTGGTTAACTGCGAAAGTGAATATCGTTTGCAGCCGTGAGAGGCGCTAGGGACAAATTAAACATTCTGGTTTTCTCCGAGTGCAACGATGATAGACAGACATCATTTGGACAAAATATAGAGCATATTAATCTCCGTTGCTCAGCCAAATGCCTTCCTGTTATGTCCTGTTATCACGGAGTTACAGGCGATAAATGATTTTTGATGGTCACAAGTTTACTTCATTAGGGATTGTTCGTTATTTATTTAAGGGGCTACCGGAGGAGTTTTGGGAGCATTAGTCCAAAAAGACGTGACCCTCCCTCGCCAGCAATACATTTTTCTATGACCCTCCAAAGTGATTATGAAAAAATCACTGTCAACTTTTTTCGGGTTTATAGCCTACTGTATTTTAACGTTTTCACATATTTGGCCATAAGCCGTTTATCATAGGCTATCACGAAACCAAACTACAAAGGCTTAACACTTTAACAGGGGAATTAATTGGGCATGAATCATGCTGAACGGTATTTCGCTTCCTTAGAATAATAAGGTTCTATCTGCGTTTTGAGTAGGTACAACCGACGATTGAAACGGGACCGAATGAAACATTCGGTTTTCTCCGAGTGCAACGATGATAGACAGTCATCATTTGGACAAAACATGGAGCATATTAACCTCCGTTGCTCAACCAAATGCCTTCCTGTTACGTCCTGGTATCACGGAGTTACAAGCGATAAACGATTTTTGATGGTCACAAGTTTACTTCATTAGCGGTTTATTTTTTTTGGATTATTAAAGAGTGTTTTTCATTTAAAGGTTTGACTTACGTGCTTATTCAGTAGAGCATTTAGTGCTCTCCCCAATCCCAGACGCTCACATTGCATGTTTGTTTGTAATGGATGCAACCCTTGAGATAGGCTATGCGTTTGACAATGAGTTGTTAACAGAACCAAGACATATAGCCCAGCAGCAATCTAGGGACTGTTCGTTATTTATTGAAGGGGCCACCGGAGGAATTTTGAGTGCTTCAGTTGGAAGTTGCATGACCCTCTCTTGCCTGCTAGAAATTGTTCAATGACCCTCCGACAGAATTGTTAAAAAAGACATGACCATCCCCTGCCAATTGTCGCTGTTTTCCGCCCGCACCACAGCCACACACTTTGTGATAACTAAATCAATCTTTCCCGTGAGCTTGCATGCTACCAGCCCTTCCTTTTCAAATGTGTTGCGCCTGTTTGCACAATTTCACAAATAATCATATGTGATTAATAATATGACAAATAATCCCTGTGCACGGGGACCGAAACAATGCATGCCAACGTTTTCCATGTTTATCACGTATTTAACTTTCCCCCACTGTCTTGCTGTTTTAATGTTTTCCCGTAGAATATCCCATATTTTAATACTCTCATAACAGCCCTGCCATCGGGCCTGTCTCTGTGTTGCCCTGTTGCTACCCCTTGCCCTTCCAACGAAACAGATGTCTTCAAAACATCGTTTTCCTTGCTTGAAGGCTTAACTTAGAGTGATGTTAACCTATTTAAGTTTAACAGTGATTGTCGTGAGCTGACGATTGGCTTTGCATGTTCGGCCTTATGTCACGCGGCGCACCTGAGGCTACTCAGCTGCAAGAGAAATAATTCCCCTGTTTGTATGTTCACTGCAAGTTGGCCTACCATAACTTACCAACTCTGCACTGTAGACTGGCTATTTATATTTTTCTGTGAAATAAGCAAATGTATTTGTTCAACTGAAGCAGAATTATGCATAGCCTAGGCTACTTGGAACATAATACATTTGACAAAGGACAGATGTATGTTGCTAGTGACAAAATATTAACTTTCAGTGTTTTACGATGTCTTTGTCATGGGAAGTGTTTTTCCCCATGCATTTATTCTAGGTTACTGTCAGTGACTGCCGTGGAGAGAAGCGGGTTCTGTGTTTCGTTCATGTCAGTGACTGACGCCGAGAGAAGCTGGGTCTGTGTTAGCGTTATGTTAATTTATTTTCATTGGGCATACCGTACCGTGTCGGGCCCACAGCTCTTCAGTTCTGACAAAGCCAAAATTACTCCTTTTGAAACAGGAAGCGCGTTTGTATGGTTATATTGCTTGACGGGGGGGATCCCAAGCAGTTTTCAGCCATAAGGCTACTTTGAGAACATTTCATTTCACCCGACACTAATATTCAAAATGTTGAAAACTATTTCGGCATAGCCTATAAAGCAGTTTAATTAAATGGAATGTTAGTTGTAAACAAACGAGCTACTTGGTGAGGCTTGGCCTCACAGATGCGCTCGTGCCTTAGATGGCAGGAAAAATCTTCCACGATAGGCCTATTAACTAACCACCCGATTCACGTTATTGGGGAAGGGGGGCCATCAGACATTTGTGCCCAGTTAATCCGGCCCTGCCCCCCAAAAATCACACCTTCCCACCTCTGACATCTTAAGAAGTCAAGAGGACTCCTTACTCACAGACCTATATCACAAACCTGCGGAATTTTGCCGTGTTTTGAAATCCTATGCAGCTACAGGAGCTTCCAATCGCGAGGAAGCAATTTTGCATTGTAGGCATAACTAACATGCAATAACGCCGCCAACAACAACCAAAACTAGGCTAATCTTTGTCAACATGTAAATTAAATGTAACATTATTGTGAATCAAATTAAAATGTTCTCTTTTGCAAATGTAGGCATAGTAACAGAATAATTTAATAATGTTACAAAGATACTAAATCAATCCTATGTTTCATTAGGCTACTAGGCTATTTGTTTTGCCTTGATTCATTTAGGTTAGGCCTTTTTATTCAGGGGCCATATTCACAAAGAATTTTAAGGCTAAAAGTAGCTCCTAACTGGCTAATTTAGGAGCAACTTCTAAAAAATAATGGAAGTGTCACTCCTAACTTTAGGACTCCTAATTTTTTTCACAAAAAGTAATTCACGAAGCATTTTAGAACTAAAAGTAGCACCTAAGTCTGGGACAGCTTAAGTCGAGAGGACTCCTAACTCACTAAGACCTATTCATAAACAGCTTTTTTGTGGCATTTTACGTTGCAATGTTTTGAAATGCGTAGCCTATGCGTAACAGGAGCTTCCAATCGCGAGGGAACAATTTTGCATTCATAAAAGGGATGCAATAACGCCACCAACAACAACCAAAACTACTCATTGTTAACATATAAATGAAATGTGAATCAAATTAAAATGTTCTCCTCTTTGCAAACGTAGCCTAGGGATATGGTGACCGATTCATTTAATAATGTTGCAAAAGGTAGGCTACTGCATCAATCCATAGGCCTATGTTTCATTAGGCTACTAGGCTATTTGTTTTGCCTTACTCTTTATTCATTTAGGCTAGGCCTTTTATTCAGTTATGAATCATCTTCCGTCCTTCACACTACTTGTGTAGCGACGATTCTCCGACCTGTCACCTGTCAGTCATCATCGGAAGAGAGGTGTTTGGAATTCCCCCGTTACAATCGCCAGCCAATCAAGGTGGTCACTTCAGTCAAGCTCGTGCATGAGTAATGACGTCATCCATAGCCACGAAGACTCACTCCTAGTTTAGGAGTTGTCTGAAAGGCTTTGTGAATAACTTTTAAGAGAAAACTCCAAGCTAAAATCTTTAAGTGCGATTTAGGAGTAGCCTACCCTAGCAGTAAGATAAAAGCCTTTGTGAATAGCCCACGGCCCCAGTTATTCATCATCTTCTGTCCTTGTGTAGCGACGATTCTGAGACCTGTCACCTGTCACTCATCATCGTAAGGGAGGTGTTTGGAATCATGCCAGCGTTACAATCATCAGCCAATCAGCCAATCAAGGTGGTCACGCTTGCCCATTTACCCAAATTAATGGTGAATATTACTGATGATCATTGTTATTTAAGAACATGCAGTGTGCGTAGGGTACCAAAAAATCTTGCTCGTAAAAAGCATCATAACGCATTATTCTGGCGGGTCTGTTATTTACTGTAGGCTGCGCCAAACCACATGCCTTTATTTTGGGCAAGCCTGCATTCATTCATTCAACCTTTATTTATTCTCGAGGGTCATTGAGGGAAGCCCTCATTTTCAATGAAGCCAAAATTACAGAAGCCGAAGCAAAGAGCTCCACAAACAAGACAACATTCGAGGCCTTCTGTTGAAGAATTTTATATAAAGCCTGCGCTGACAGTAATCCTCCTGCCCTGATAGGCCTACCACAGCTGTGGATAGTGTGGAATGTTCAAGTAATAACACAATCCAATGTGTGTCTCAATTGTCCCCCGCTGACCACCCTCACACATTTCTCTAGATTTTGCAACGAACTTACATGACACAATGCCATAAAATATGCCAGTTTTAGGACACAGAATAATGTTTGTAATGATACCAGGTAGGCCAGGTATTGTCGAAGGTGCATGGTGAAGTGAAATTTTACTTTGGAAAACAAACATTTGCCAATATCATCGCCCGATCATCAGAATATTGCAACAGATTCTGTGTTCTGGACTGCAGGTAACTTGTTAAGCCAGTGGTTCTCAAACTTTTATTTCATTCCCCACTTTGATCAAGGGGCATGACTGATGATAGTGGAGATAACGCGTTATTATCGAGGCTTTTGCAAGTCAGCATCTTCGACGGTAGTCTATTAAAAAATATAAGTTTTCGAAAAGCCATACTTTATTGTTTTTAACGAGCTCTATGCTACTCACAAAAATGTAGGCATGGGGACATGATGAAGCACGCTATCCAATGTCGTGGTGTTAAATTATTGTGATACGAGCCAGTGGTTTTCAAACATTATGCGGACTCGGACATCTAACTAAATGCAACAGGCTCATATATCGCCCCTCGTGATTCGCAAAATGAGGACCAGTGTTTTGTCAAATTGCAAATAGCTATTCTTTTTAACTATTTTTTTATGATAGTATGAAGTGCTTTTTGTATAGGCTACTATCTTAATCTTGGAATATGGGGAGGGAAGTGGCTGGCCTGCAGTCAGCCAAATATGAAT
Organism: Alosa alosa; assembly: GCF_017589495.1. Lineage (NCBI taxonomy): Eukaryota > Metazoa > Chordata > Actinopteri > Clupeiformes > Clupeidae > Alosa > Alosa alosa. The sequence continues at coordinate 804,451 of NC_063196.1, read as the reverse complement.
GTAATTCTGCGGCATAAAGCAGATGTATTTGTTTATTGTACAGAAAAATAAAATGACATGTCAAGCAGTCAATTGACTACATTGCAGTCAAGAATTAGGGCAAATTAATTTCATTTACTAAACCAAAACGTGGGTCATAGTTGTCTAAGCCTCTATTGCGTAGCCTGTTAAAAACGTCGCCAGATAGTATTAAATCGGCAACAACATTGTTTTCTGCAGAAGCCTACCCAAGGCTACAGATGAATTCTGAACAGTTATTTCTCTACTGGCTCAATTATCACACCACTGTTTTGATTTTATGAGTTGCTTTAACCCCAACACTGACAATAATGTAGACAGCAAATTTCGATTTTCGTTACCACCGTGTAGTCAAGCCTTAAGCCATACCCAAGTAGCCTAAATCGAGGTAATGTTTAATTATGCATGATTTATTTTGTTATTGAATTCGTAGGCTGGGATTAGTCTCGGCAACAATTATGTTTAATGGTAGATCCTGCTTCAGAAGGGACGGCAGGCAGAGCGATGTACAGTGGCAGAGCGACGCACAGTGCGCGAATGAAGTGGTCATTTGAAAGCGATGCCCACTGTAGCTAATTGTGGAACTTCAGTATAACATAGCCAATTATGTCACCTAGTTGTAGGAAATAGGCTACGTTCATATTACAAGAATGAATGTGTGACTTATGTTTAGTTGATGTTATGACATGTAAAGTTAAGCTTGCTGAACTTAATTATAGTCAGCCACGGGCAGTTTGACTGTGCCTATCGATACATTCGTGACACTCCTGTTAGTAAACTGGAAAGAGCAAAACATAGGAACATGGTCACATTAATCCCATAAACACACAGATAACTCTTACACCAACCTTATTTTGTGCCTTTTATTCACATTTGTTTCAAGACTTAGTAAGTATACTATAAGCCCTTTTCGCTCCCCACTTTGATGCAGCATAGGTTTCCATTATATCAGTCATCTTTCCCCTAAAAGGGGGCGTGTATGTGCAGCACATACAACGTTCCATTCCATTCGTCAGTGCATATGGTTTAGTTTCCGGTCTAGCTAGATCCAGTATGGTGTTTGTTACACCAAAAAGAACGTTAATCTCACAATAAAAAAAATTGACGCCATTAAAATAGGTTCACGTTAACGCCGTTAATAACGTGTTTAACTGACAGCACTAGTATTTAACTTCATCTCCAACCCATTCAATAGACAATAACAGGTCTTCTCCTTTAATTCCTTTAAAGCAACTGTACACTTAGTTTCAAATGAGTTATTGGTCAGTGTGTGCACAAGGTGGTGACAAAGCACATGCATAAAAATCTGAAAACACCTGAATGGCACTCACAGAAGGGCCTCCAAACTGTGCAGGAAGTCTTCTCCCGGGCATTTTGGGTCTGTTTGCAGTTGGATGAGAGAGTTTCTCAGAGGTTGCGGAGACATCATCAAAGCTCATGAGGTCAACTATGGAAAGGAAAATGTCAATCAATAAACAATCATCCAAGCATAACACTAGACTGAAACAAAAAAGAGAAAGCTAAAATAGACAAATAGCAGATAGAGAGACATAGCAAATATAAAAATTATATCACTCAAACAACAACAATCCAAAAAGCCAATGTCTGCTCTCAAGCATGCCACCTTGCTTGGATTTGGCTAGCTGTTTCCTACTAGAGTGACTCTACATTTACCCCATCAATTATAATGTGAGATCTTAGCTGTTGTGTATGACAAAGACCCAGACGTGGTATTAACTATTAGGACTCCAGCGATTAGTTGACCAAGTCGACAACGTTGATTATGAAAATTTGTTGATGCAGAATTTTATTGTTGACACGTCATATTTTAATAGGCAACCTGAAGGACTAAAATAAAGTCTTTGCTACTCCACGCAAATGTTCAATAGCATATGAATGAGGACACAATGGAGTTAGAAGCAGTGAGGTGAAGGTGAGGCTAAAACTTTTCAACAAACTTTCAAACGTGTAGGGAACATTTCAGTGAAATAAAGCAACATATACAGACTCAGTAAAGCAGAGTTGTCATTTCACACGGCAGCACAACAGTGATGCATATGAACATATCAAACACTAGCACCCTGGAGCGGTGATCTAACATTACTCTGAGTCCAGATGGGTACATTTTACCAAGTAGCCTAACTATTTCAATAACCGATGCCCTTGTGCCAGCTAGCTATAATGTTATATCGTAGTGTTTATGTTTGTTTATTGAAAAAAAGGTCTCAAGTATGATTAGTAGCCTATGTGAACGCTGTAATATTTGATGTATTAAGTGCAATAAAACAGTGAAAAGGACTAGCCTAGCATTTGATAGTGTTAATAACGCTACAAGTGTATTCTGCATTTAGCATGCCATTAATATGATTAATTAACTATGGTGGCCTGTAACAATATGTGACCTGATCTAGCAAAATGAGTGACAGTGATCCAAAATTCAAAAAATTGAGATTTTGGTATCAGTGGACAGATGACACCATGAGCTTTACAATGATATCTTGAATAGGGAAAGGGAAACTTGGCAGGATTAGCTATATTTCCCCCTCTGCTGGAGAAATTGTGCATTTTGCGGTTTCAAACTGTGGAAAAAGGTAACAATAAAGCACATGGATTTGTTTACAAGCTAGCGAAACAGTTAGCATAAGTTCGGCAGAACAATATGGATGTTACAAGGTAAGAAACACGATTTAAAACGAGCTTCTTATTTCTCACTTCTCTTTCCGGGAAGGTAGTCTCAATGTTGCAAGGTTGGTTTTCTGCTAGGGACGCGACGCTAGGGGCAGCGGGAAAAGTCACCATTTTCACCGGAACAGGTCATTTAACCATCCAAATGATTTCTAAACGGGTTTTTTACGTTGAAATAGTTGCTAAGTTCCCCTTTAAGATACAGCATTTTGAATTATGGCCTCCCGCCATCTTTTTCCAATTGAAAAGCTGAGAAAATTGTGTTTGAAGTTACAGATTACAGGCAGGTACAGGTTGGATTTGCCAACTTGTATAATATTTTTTGTAACTTTATATTCTTGTCTTGACTATGAAACTTAGGTAAATGAATGCCTCTTCTTTCATATATAACTAAAAAAGAAAAACTACTATGAGCATTTAAATTATGTTTAGGCAGAATGGACAACAGGTGAGATTTGTGGGTAGAGGACTAAGAACGTATGTAGAGGACTACAGTGGGTCCCAGTTAAGTTTGGACGGGTTCCTTCAGGAATCACGCACCCCATTTTCTCAGCAGAAATGGCACAAACTGCAGTTGACACAAACAACCACAAGGTGTCACTTTGGAGTTCTGCCACTACTATTTTTGATGCGATCTGACTTACTGCTTCTATGATGCAGTTTCCAAGTCAGTATAACAATCAGAGAAAGCTGAGCCATTACCAAACATATATGATAATACAATAGCGTGAGTTTATATATCTTATACCCTATTTGTCACGGTTACTTATAGATTTGATAGTGTAACGATAAGCGCATGAGACTTTCAGCAGGGGCACGGGAACTTAAATTGATCACGGTAGTTTAAGCTTACACTTGGCAAAACATTCTAATATGAAAATGTAGATGCAATTGTTGTAAGACGGTGCAGCTTAAGAAAGCACCGTGTGCAGGGATGGAGAGAGAGAAAGCAGAGGGGATATGTGTGTTAGAACTTAGATGCGTGTGGAAAAAGTAGCTGTGCTGTTGAGACTGGAGCGAGTCATATTCAAAATAATGCAAAAAATAAATCCGCAGATGAAACCAATTATCCTCATTCATTGCAACCGCGAGCATGCCTGCTTGCCGGCGCTCAAACTAATAAGATATCAAAGCACCTTTGGCGCTTGAATGTAGCACGATTTTTTTAAACAGCTAGACAAATGATTTAGCTAATTGATTATAGCCTGTACACCAGCAATTGTTGAACATTTACCTGTACAAGTACATTGACAGTAGCCCAGCCTAACAAGCATGTTGCATGTTGTAGGCCTACTGTAGAAATTTCACTTAAATTGCAACCGCAACATGCCTGCTTGCCAACGTTCAAACGACAACGAAAAAGATATCAAAGCAACAAGTGTTTTTCTTTTCTTTTTGAGCACGTCGAATCCCAGGACATAACGACTGGACCTTATAATAGGCTCTAGATATAATTCCAAAGGGGGCAGATAGGGGCCTACTGCACTTAACACTTAAAAAGATGACTGAAAAACGAAGCTTCCCGAAATTTGAAATTGCGATCAGTGACTGGCATTTAGCCCCTTAAATGAATAATGAACAGTCCCTAATTGATTATAGCCTGTAGGCCTACACCAGCAATTGTTGAACATTTACCTGTACAGGACAGTGTAGCCCAGCCTAACAAGCAGATGTTGCAAAAGACGCAATTAATCAGAAATAAATAATGTAATCTGCATCGCTTTATTGAACAAACTGCCAGCAACAAGAGGGTTGAGTTCGCTGTGAGGCCAAACCCAAAAGCAGAGCCTATCTGTTAAGGCACTCGATAGGCTATAACGAGCTGTGTGCGCCTGGAAAGACAATAGAAGATGCTTTCTGAATAGCACAGCGAAGACGGCTCTGGTCATCCCATACCCTCCCCCCACTTCCTGTAGCCTACCATTATGACTTTGCCGTTTTGGGACATTAAGCTTTTTCACGTTAAGCCCCCCACCCCCTTCTTTCACAAGCAGTGGGGAGCGTGGGGCACAAAGTAACACTTTTTGGTAGACAAAGGAGGGTTCTCCGCACTTCTGTCGTTTGGCCACAATCCGTTGCAACCAGGCCAGGACAGATATTTTAGAGCAGGGGTGTCAAACTCATTTTCATAGAGGGCCACATCATTGAATTTATAGGTTACTGAGGGCCACATAATCGGACGCATTGAAATAATGGTCCTAATCACTTTAAAACAGTGTGGCTGAAATAAAAAAACAAACAGCCTACAACAGTAACATTTTCAAATGCAACTTATATGCCTACAGTATTAGTTAACAACTGATCAATATGCATTCGTTTGACATCCCTGTTTTAGAGAGAAGGAGAGACGCCGGTGCAGCTCAGATGTCTTCTTCTTATGTCTTCTAATTTTCTTTATTCTTCAGTAAAAGGTGCAGAACATTATTAAACTTTGACTAACGTTTCGATGTGTCGATGTTTTTGACTAACGAACATCTAAACGTTAGTCAAAGTTTAATAATGTTCTGCACCTTTTACTAAAGAGCTGCACCGGCGTCTCTCCTTCTCTCTAACATTTTTTGGCTTTTGGCTAAAATCATTTGAGTTTCACTAGTCACATGTTTTAACAAGCAACACTTGTTATTGAACTAATAACAGACGTGTGTCGAAAATTGACTTTATTTTCCATACGGAGAAATAACAAATAATATGCAGAGTCTAACCAAGGTCAATCTTGCCAAGAAAGCCCTCAAACCTGAAAACACATGAGGCAAAAGTGCAAAACATCACAAAACTAACTAAACTAACACGCCGCGATATTTTTGTATTGCAATCATTGTAGCCTACAGTTGTAATAGCGCCAGAACAGTCGTTTTTTTACTCCCCGTGATCGCCATTATAAAGAACGCTTAACGTGGTCCCAAAAACAGCTATCAATTAATCACCAAACGTCTTATAAACAAGTATTGCCAGGAGCAACACCTTGCAAAAAAATGATAACAATAGGCCTAGGCCTTTATATGGCTCTGCTCCTGCCTAGATTCGAACTCAGAACTGCCTGAAAGTTGCAGACCTGTTCTGGAAATCGTGCATTAACCCACTCGACCGTCAGACAACGCTTATCTGCTTCGAGTAGGCCTATTGGGTAGGGACTGTAGCCTACACTGGTTGCTGTGGTACAGTCTTGAGTGACCGAATTCGTTTTTCTTTGTCATATGAATGCTGTCATTTTGTTAACATTACTGTTAAGGAGATGCTGTAGGCAAAGTCTATATTTCAACCTCGTTAGTGTAGTAGAAAAAATCAGACCTATTCACAAGGTTTCTGGGCAGCATATTTACGTTCTGTTAGCAAGCGAACTTCTCATGACTACCTACAAAGTAGCCTACTGCCAGCTGACGAAGCTCTCATTTTAAAACATTACTGAGAGACAGGCACTGTACAATCAAGAAATCTTGCCACTGAATCCAAAACTATGTTTAACATTATGTACAAAGCTTAGGCTACAGTGGACTAGCATGTTGCAGGAGCTGCTAAAAACACAGAGAAACGCACTGAAAACTCTGCCAATCACAGCCCTTGCTGTCGAATGCACCGTCTGGTTCTACCGTGGAACGCCACAGCGGACTATGCTGCCCCCAAGCGGCTGCAGTTGTACTTACATTTCACCCAGCTGCGTGAATCACCATGATCGTGAATGAAGTGTCAATTTTTAACTGGGACCCACTGTACAACCGCTTCATGGGAGGGGTAGATCCCGGAGACCAGCTATGCTCCTATTACAGTTATCAACACCTTGCAATGAAGTGGTACCACCGGTTGTGAACGCCTACATTTTGCACAAGGAAAGTGGCAATACAATGCTGCCCTACAAAGGCAAAAGGCAGTAACTGACCGGAGTGTCAAACTGAGAAAAATGACTTTAAAGTTTTTTGCTTTGTCTACACAAATGTATTACAGGTACAGTAGAGCAATGAAAATCTGGTGACTTGTTGCCCTGATGAAGAAACATGGTATGAATGTTGTAGACAGCTGCACCGCAGCATCCCTAAGATTACAAAAAGTTGATCTAATATGTATTGTCCAGTTTTAGCCTACATGTCTTTGAAAGTCTGCTTGTTTGTAACCATGTATAGTAACCTACCATTTTGTCAATTTCAGTACAGCAATCATTGAGTATATCAGCTCTGCTCATTATTATGTTACATACATTTTACAGAAAATTATGTAATGGGATGTGTGTATATTTTGAGTATTAATGTATTAAGTTACATATTTCCTTATGAATATTACCTATTGTGTGTATTTTTGAGGTTAAAATTGATTAGTACCAATTGTAAATTGTATTGTGTAACTGCTGTTTGAAATGACCACAATGAAATACACAAGGTTTTTGGGAGCCCTAAAGAATGGCAGTGGTGTTACATACTTTGTTATTTGACTGTAGCTATCAAAAATGGCGTAAAACAATTTTTTTTCTTTTTGGATCAGAATGTTTGTCTGGCAGTGTGTGTTTGTATGTGTGTGTGTGTGCTTGGTTCCAAAACGCTATATATCCTTCACCGTAATGCATTTTCATTAATCAATCTTTTACCAAAGTAATTTCAGTGGAACTGTAATTGGCTTATTGTTATTTGATTTATTTTTACTCAGTCAAAACTGCAACTCCACTTTTATTGATATTACCTGAAATACACAATTAAATAACATGACTTGGATTTATACACAATTAAATAACATTATATGGATTTATAGTGTTTTGGAAAAGAGCTCTTCATATGTTAGCTAGGCTATATATATAAAGCTCCCGTTCCGCCCCTATCTGTGTTATTTATGTGTGATAAATACTCCGTGAGCAATTCAACAGAGAATAATGGATGTGAATTTGGACACATATTATTACTATATATTTTTAGGGGGGCTTTTGATCATCTTAGGGTGGCTTCAGCCTCCCCAAAAAAAAGGGCTGACAACTTTCCTGATAACAGCTAAAATATATAGTTATTTGAATATAATTCATATAGATTTTTAAACTATTACACTTATCTTTAATGTCATTACATTGGTGGTGTGTAGGTCTAATTGAGTGCCTGTCACTTTAAGAATAACGTGAAAGTAATTAGCTTTCAGGTTAGTGGAAAATAGTTGTGCATAGTGGAAGGATACGTGGATGCAATTTATTGTGTTTTATATGTCATTAGAAAAAATAAATGCTCAAAAAACTAACGAGACAAAAAATATCTTTCTGTGCTCATAAAAGAGACGAGTCTCTTGAAATGTTCATTTCTATGATTTTGGTGAGCACCACACTAATGACAGACATGACACGTGAGCTAACGGGAGAAAAGAAGCTCGAAAAGAGAAAAGAAGCTCGAAAAGAAGTTTGCCAATATGTTGCATAGCCTATTTCTGAAATGTCATTACACCCCACAGTAGATTTAAATTAACTACATTTCATAGCCTATGTAGGGTAGCAACACAAACATCAACTTAACATTAGCCTACTATTATTTGTTGCTGTGCAGCCACAGCATCACACTTATCACTGTAGGCTCCTTATCGCATGACACCTGCAGGTTGAAAGTTGTGTGTGTGTATGTGTGTGAGGAGAGAAGACACGGGAAGCACTAGAAGCATGCTTTGCCATGCAATGGCATCACCAGCTGGTTTGGGAATCTTACAGTTAAGTTCAAGGCCCAACTACACAATCTGGTCAAAACAGCAGGAAAAATGATGGGAGTCCCTGCTCCCCACACTCCCCAAAACATATTTGAGCAGTCCACTCTAAAGCAGGCTGACAGAATTCTATCTGACCCCTCCCATGTGCTGTACCAAGAATATGAGGTACAGGAGCAAAAACATTATTTTTTCCCCGTCAGTCACAAAATGCTTAATGGGCAACTTGGGCCAAAAACGAAAATAAGTGCTGAGGAGGGGGCTGTGTATAAGTGGCTGAACTGAGTGTAGATGTCCTGAGGCTGTGGTGTATGATTGCCCTGTGTGTGACGAGAGTGCGGATAGAGTAAGTGTCTACTTGTGACTGTGCAAGTCACAAGTAGACACTTATTTATTCTATTTGTAACATATGTGCTATGTCTTGTGATGTCTTTTGAATTGTGGCTGTGGCAGCTTACCCTTTATCCGAAACAAATTTCTCCCTTGGGAGAGCTAACAAAGTAACCTTGACCTTGTTATAGCAAGCCTGTTTATCTGGACATGCAAGAGATGTCATTTAGGGGGCAAAACTAGAGGGATATTCAAAAGTGCAGGATACTAGAAGTATACTAACACCGCACTAATCTGGGATACAATTAATTTATAAATTCCAATGTATTAATTTTTAAAATCATGTCCATAACAATAAATGTGACCTTAACACCCTCACATATTTGCTTGCTTGTTTATTTTAGTGTTACACTGCACGCTGCACATTACCTGCCTCTCCGGATAGTGAAAATATTGTGAATGATGGAATTTACAAGTTTTCCTGCTTTTACTGAAGTTTCAACTCCCTTTAGATTTCCTTTTCAAACACCTAATTGTTTTCTATCTGTTTGTGCTCTTTCTACTTTTATTCTAATTAATATTTTTAACATATTTGTTTTATTTATTTTAACATACTTGTTTCAGCAGTTTTCTCCCCCCAGTCACCAGACAATGTTTTTGGTTTTGTGTGTAGTGCTGGTTCCAGGTCTGACTTTGGTCTTGTGGAAGGTACCTCTCCATTCTGTCTACAAGGGGAAAGAAAAAAGAAAAAAAAAGAGTAAAGGACATGTAGGTTACAGTAAACCATTTGCTGTGTAACTCCAATTCCTGAAAAGTGCTCAAGCAACAACCATCACAAACGTGATGCACTCCATCTCAATCTCAATATTTACGTCTTAGACTGGGACCAACTGTTGCCACTGTAAACAAGTGACCTGCTTTCCCTACTACAGCTTACAGTCACAAATGCCTCAGTTCATCAGTTTGTCAATAACTATTTATGTTGTTATGGCTGATTGCAGCTACATTTCTTACCATTTTACTGATACAAAATACAATAGGCATTAAAAACACAAATCTAATATGCACAAAATCTTCACCATAGTTTCCAAAAAAGCATAACTTCTCACAAAAAGTGGAATTACAGATTTTGGGGTGTTGGAATGCTATAATGCTCACAAATCGACATGGCCATTGCCACCAATTTTCTCACATTTAAAAAAAAAACATTTGGTATGTGTCTAATGACCATGGTGACCAAAACTTATTTTTTACTTGCACTCCGCATCATTTCAAATGTATATGTTGATCAAATTTAAAGGCATAACCCATGAGTCTGTGGAAGACAAAGTTGTGAAGTAAAGGTTCAAATGGTTCTATTGAAAGATCGATGTCAGACGACACTAATAAACAAAAACAGTTTGATAGCCAATGGAGCCAAATATACAATGCCCTCTAGAGCATGTCTTTAGAACCCCCCCCCTTCTATTTTTTTTTATCTGTCGTGTGTGTGGGTGTATGTGTACGTCCTGTCTTGAATGTGGACCAGCAATGTGCGGGGTGGGTGAGTAATTAGGGGTGGGGGTTGGAGATGTGGTTGGAGATGTGGGTGGATGGTAGGGTGGGCTAGGGGAAGGAAGGTGGGTTGGCAGGTGTGAGTTGGTATAATCAATTCAAAGTATAAATAAGATGTGCAACCACAATCTGCACAGAAATGCACAGCACAGTACATTGTAGGTGAAGTTTACAGTGAGCACTTCAGTTCTAGCAATGTCAATTGACTTATTTAGCAGACAAAATGTATAGCATAATGCAATGAAAATTTGCAGGGGCTGGTGACACGACCTTGGGACAATCCTGAAGTTATCTGGAAAATCTATGTTTAAATATTGATGTCCTGTAGTCTATGCAGTGGAAACAGAATAGCTAAAAGGGCTAATTATACTGCTACAGCTTTGCTGACTGGGTGTCGATGCAATGCTAAATGCAATGCTAAATAAATGACTGGTTTAAAGAGGCCTGCAGCATTTTCCATACTCAAGATTCTCTAACTTCATGAAGGGTGATGTTTTTCCGAGAGGTGGGAGCGGAGAAGAGGGCACTAAACAAGGCTACGGCATGAAGTGCAGTTCAAAAAATCGTGGTAGGCTACTTACATCTTTTGAAACAAAATAATTCAGCAAGATGCATTCAATGTCAAGAAAAACTGAGTGCATACATAGACTAACAATAATTTAATGTGATGTGGCCGTTTTAATCTAATGTGTACCCCTGTTTAAACTTGATTTACGTAAAATGTGAATAATACAATGACACAAGCAAGTAAATGATTATATATAAAGACACTGTACCAATTTTGATGACACTATATGCAATTATTTTGAAAAGTAACCATTTTGGACATGATATTCATCAGACAATATATATGATGTAAGCTGCTTTGGACAAATGTTTATGCCAAATACCATAAAAAAAACCCACCACTTGTTGTTGGGCAGTTACACGTGAAAAATCACTGATTAATTTCATACTGATTATTTCATCCTAGGAGTGGTTAGAATGTGGGGTACTAGTCAGTTAATAAAGGCTGATATGTAGAAATGATAAAACTAACTTAGCAGTTAGAGTGGCAGGAGATGATGCTAGAGGTTTCTCAGGTCGTTTGGGAGGTCCAGCTCCTGAGCGCCCTTTGCCAGGTGGAGGGATTGGCTTTTTAGGTGGAACCATAGGAGCAGCAGGCTTTGATGGTTTGTTATCTTGAACCATCTTGTCACCTGAATAGAACAGAAAATACTAGATAAGTGAATGGAAATCACCAACAAAACAGAGTACTTACAGTATAAGCAGTATATGACCGTCGACCTACAACACTGAAGTGTTGATATACTGAGATGCTAAACGCATGTTTGATAAAGTACATTGGGGCTCCACTTGTTCTTTTGCCATAACACTTGTGATCCCTGAACAGAATGGAAGAGTGTCTACTAATAAGATAAAATCAATCTTATTAAAAAATAATCAAAATTATGCAATAAGCCTGAAGAGACTGTGGGTTCCAGTGATTTTAGAACAACTAAGGAATAGGATCTATAGAATGAAAGGATGTCAATGTAAAGGGTTGTGTGAATGGCACTGAACACAATTCAAACAATCATAAAGGACTGGAACTATCCATTTTAAAATCTCTTTCCCTTCAAGATCATATTGTGCACTTTATGTGACATCAAAATGATAGTTCAACCCACATATTTATACCTCTTCAAACACATCCCAATTATTAAGACAGTATTTCCCCCCTCATGATCGCCATATCAATTCATTACTATGGAGAAGTAAGCCTGCATGCATTAGAATTTACCCAACTACCAACTATTCCACTTGCGCGTCGTGAATAATAATGCCCCTTAGCTGTTCTTCAATCAGTATAACCAATGGCATCTTGGGGCTTATTGCTTAATTAGACCACATTTACATAATTACAAATAGTGGGTCCTGTTGTATAGCCTTATACTGCTTTATGATAGTAAACGTGTATGGCAAAATAGTTTTCATATGTTTACTAAAATGTCTAGGGGATGTAGACACTTAGTTACAAAGGAGTACAGTGGTAGTGTTAATTTTGTCACCTATTTTTAATTTAGTCCTAGTCTTAGTCTTGTGACGAAATGTCCTTTTTAGTCTTTGTCATATTTAGTCATTCAAATATAATTTTTTGTTAGTCAAGTTTTTAGTCGACTAAAAGTCTCTGTCATTTTAGTCTAGTTTTAGTCAAAAGAAAACTAAAGGTATCTTAGTCTTAGTCAGTTTTAGTCAACACATTTTAGTCTTTTTTTATAACAAATTATTTCTGATTACCATTTGAGTCAAATAGTGTTTCACACATCTCAATTTTCCAACAATATTGTGTGTCCACAGGGCTACTCGTCTGTTATAATTACTCATTCTGATTTTTTGTCAGTTAGTATGTTTACATGCACAGGTAAGTCGAGCTACAGTTATAGCTCGGCTGGGATTTGACCATAGGCTAAAAAAGATTTGAATGGACCACTGTCATATTCGTAGACCAGTGTTTCTCAAAGTGTGGTCCGGGAATCACTGGTGGTCCATAAGCTATCCCAAGTGGTCCGCGAAAGCAGGCGTGGTAAAATATAATATAGATGAGTTGTTTGCAATTTTGAACCAACTTGTATGTAAAAACAGTTCTGCAACACTGTCTATGTAAGATATGCCAGTTTAAATCATACAGTATGAATCCACACAATAAGCAAAGTGGTTCAGTGAGTAGGCCTATAGTGTAGACTAATTATAGGCTACTGTTGAAGAAGGTATAATCTTTTTTTTTTTTTTTTTTAGCTAGGGTTAGTTAAGTGGTCCTGAAACTGAAAAAGTTTGAGAAACACTGTCGAGACCAAAGTATTAATGTTTTACTCCATACCGCTAGATGGCTTATATGCTACCAAACACAACACATTCCCCAAACAGACTCTCCATCTTAGCCATAGCTAACTTGCTAGCTTGAACTTTCCATATTAGCTTACTTGCTAGCAAACTTTGCATCATCAGTCTAACTAGTTAAATAGTTGACATTACATGATGAACATTTTCGTATGGACATTCTGGGGGATGTTCATTTGTATGAGAGAAGCACAGAAACGGCTCTAGTAAAAATAGTCAATGATCTCAGACTAGCTACTGACTCAAACAAAGTCTCAATCCTTATTCTTCTGGATTTGAGTGCGGCATTTGACACCATTGATCATAGCATCCTAATTTCACTTTGCTAAGTGGGTGGGGTCTCTCTGATAATGCTCTAAACTGGTTTCAAACCTACATTACTGACAGAGATTTTTATATCAGTCTAGGAGATCATGTATCTGAAAAACATGACTTGCCTTTTGGTGTGACCCAGTGGAGCTGCCTTGGTCCCCTGCTATTTTCTCTATATATGCTTCCATTGGGAAACGTCATAAGTCAGCATAATGTAAACTTCCACAGCTACGCAGATGATACCCAATTGTATATTTCTGTGGAGCCAACTAACCCAGATGGCCTTTGCTCCCTCACTGCATGCCTTACCTCCATTAATCAGTGGATGAGCAAAAACTTTTTGAAACTAAATGATGACAAAACAGAGGTACTTCTGGTTGGACCAAAACTTAAGCGAGATATTATTCTTAGTAATCTGGGGAACTTGGCACACCAGGTTAAACCAAAAGTAACAAGCCTCGTGTCATCTTAGATGCAGAGTTAAGTTTTAAGCCCCATATCAGTAAAGTTACTCAGACAGCCTATTTCCACTTGAGAAACATTGCCAAAGTGCGCCCTTTTTAACTCAACAAGATGCGGAAAACTAATTCCTTTATCACTAGCAGGTTAGACTACTGCAATGCACTTTTCACTGGTCTTCCCAAAAACATCTAAAGAAATTGGCACTCATACAGAACTCTGCGGCTAGACTTTTTAACTAAGACTAAGAAGAGAGAACACATCACCCCTGTGTTGGCTGAACTGCACTGGCTCCCCTATTTCCTATAGAATTGATTTTAAGGTTATGTTAATTACTTACAAAGCTCTGAATGGCATAGCACCTTCATATATCTCTGAGCTTTTAATATCTTATCAACCACAAAGGAAACTTAGATCATCCAATTCTAATATTTTAATCGTACCCAAAGTGCTCCACAAACAAAGTGGAGAAGCTGCGTTTATCCATTATGCCCCCCAAACTATGGAACACCCTGCCTCTGTACATCAAGCAGGCGAAGTTCAGTAAATATTTAAAAAAAAGATCTGAAAACATACCTGTACAGGAAAGCTTTTAGTTAACTCATCTTATCCTGTAGACTACATTTTCAGATTATTCTACATCTGCTACTATTCGCAGCCAGCCAGAAGCAGATGGGCTCCCCCTATTAAGTCAGGTTGTGCTCAAGGTTTCTTCCTGGAATATGGGAGTTTTTCCTTGCCACAGTTGCCATATGGCGTGCTTGCGGGGGGTAAGAGGGTTAAGGCTGCCAGTCTTATGACGTCATTTTCTATATTTTTGATATGTTGCTGAGTAGACATAAACAGCAAAGAAAAGGGATTGATAATGACTGACTGACTATTATTGTGTTACATGCTTCAAATGTAAAGCACTTTGAGCTGCATTCTGTGTATGAAAGGTGCTATACTAATAAAGCTTATTATTATTATTATTATTATAACTTCTGGGTATGTAGCATTGTGGCATACAGCTTAGGTAGTTAGCTTGCTAACTCTGGCAGAAATCTCCAGTGTTGTTGTTCCATGTAGTTTCTTGTTGCAGCCACAGGGTTGCAGCAACAGCACGTAGACTAGCCTACAGGAAAGCTGTTGCGTATGAACTCATTCGGAATATTTTGAAAACGTAACAGCTAGATATTCTGTCTTCTCATTTTGTAGACGAAAATGAAGAGAGATTTTATCTTAGTTTTTATTTCATGCAAAACATTTTAGTCTCGTCTTTTTTCGTCAACAATAATGTATCTTAAGATAGTCTTAGTCAGTGTTTCAGGACATTACTGCTGTCTCGTCATCGTCTCGTCTTAGTCATGAAAAAAAAGGCTGTTGACGAACATATTTCCTCTCGTCTCGTCTGACGAAATTAACACTAGTGGGCTGTGCTTCGATTTGGCCAGCTTCCCTCGCGGTCCGCGCGCAGGATCGCGCGGTATCACGCGACTTTAATTTGTATTTTTCCAGAGACGCTGCAACAACCCAAACAGGCAAATGTCTCAAGTGAGCAGGGTGTCCCGTAAAAAAAAAAATGGAGCTGGAAAACCCTACACAGACTTCACTACAGACTTTAGCAGACTGGTTTAGAAATAATTTAATAGCCAGAAATATGCCTGCCCTGCCCTAATAAAGAAATATTTGGTTAACGGCGAGTGAATCCCGTTTGCAGCCGTAGAAGAAACGCAGGACAAATTAAACATTCTGGTTTTCTCAGAGTGCAACGATGATAGACAGACATCATTTGGACAAAATATAGAGCATATTAACCTCCGTTGCTCAGCCAAATGCCTTCCTGTTACGTCCTGTTATCACGGAGTTACAGGCGATAAACGATTTTTGATGGTCACAAGTTTACTTCATTTATTTTACTTCGTTTATTTTTTTGATTATTAAAGAGTGTTTTTCATTTAAAGGCTTGACTTCGTGCTTATTCAGATGAGCATTTAGTGCTCTCCCCAATCCCAGACGTTCACATTGCATATTTGTTTGTAATGGATGCAACCGCGAGATACGCTTGTCATAGGCGCCGATACCGTGGGTGCTCCGTCTCTCGGCACCCACTGAAAACATCGAGCACCCACGCAGCCAGCTTACAGTCCGGCTAAATTTACATTCATTTAAAATCAAACATCGCAGTTTATGTTAAATTCAGCATCTCTCAAAATGTGATTGGATATGTTGCTGTCAATTCCCTACTCCATATACTAACCACCAATGAGAGCGTCTCTCGTATGAAAATTCTGACACTTCCCACCTGAAGAATTAACGGTTTTGTCGGGCCTTCAGCCCGAAATGTTTAAAATGTATATAGCCCTGAATATCATTTTAAAAGTAGTCTGACAAAGCTTATCGTTTTGTGACACAGCTAAACACTGGTACCTCATAGAACGTCTATAACATAGCCTAGGTGGTCGCAACTCACAAAAGTAAAGCAGATAGAAAGAACTCTAATCTAGCCTACAACACGCAGACAGCTTCATGCGCAGGGGAGAGAGCGCGCGCGCACAGGTGCTTTATTATTGTTGGCTTCTGATGGTATCTTGCTAATTCACTGAACTGCATTAGGTGACACAAATGGTTTGTAAAAGTCAGATATTCCCTGACAAAGACATTCGAAAATTAAGAATGTTTATTGACTTGAAAAATACACTAATTTTTGCAAACTCCCTTCATTCAACCCTTCAAGACATCGCGGTCTGGTGCGCTATGTATTTCGTTTCTCGTACCATTTAATTTCAGAATTTAGGTCTACTAGGCCTACAATAACGTCATCACCAAATACATCTTTTATTTTTAGTTGATCAACCACAAAGAGTAGCATAGGTCTACTGTGCACAGCACTGACGACTGTAGCAGCCCAAGGTAACCAGTTGTTGTAGATGAGAGGCAACCCCTTGTTTCAGATAGCCTGGACAACATGTTACCTGGGTGTTGCCTAAGTTAATAATTAATGGTAGCCTACAATAGTTAATTGATTCGCGTAACATATTAGTTGGCTCAAAGAGTAGGGAATCAGGATGGAGAGAGTCACGCGTGTGTTGCTTTTGCGGGATCGAATCCAGTTTAATGCTAGTTTTCAAAAAATATATTTTTTTACATGTCTTTTGTCTGAGTGGCTGTAATGTAGCCGAGCGCTCATAGCGTATGAAAAGCGACTTCAAACCGCCTAAAACAACTTGTTTGTGAATGTCTGACAACTGCTGCAGCGCATGCACGCGCAAGGAAACCAGTAGGTGGAGAAAACAGAAGGCACAGAACACCGGAACGATTTTAAGGCTATTTTGCATAGGCTACTCAATGGTGCTATTTCACACGCTTTATAGCGACCCCCACTCACCGGGGTTAGGTGGAAGGTGTTAATAGACGATTGGCGTAGCCTACATTGGACTAGGGCTGTCAAAATTGCTCAAAAATGACGTTCAAATATCCCCTCTAAAATAATCACATTCGAATATATTGGAATATCTAGGCTATATTATTTGCGCATTATGTCAGTGACACGCATCATGTCATCTATTGCTTGACAGGGGGGGGATCCCAAGCAGCTTTCAGCCATAAGGCATTTCCTAATTCACCCGACACTGATATTCAAAATGTTGAAACTATTTCGGCATAGCCTAGAAGCAGTTTAATTAAATGTAATGTTAGTTGTAAACAAATGGGCCTATTAACTGACCGCCCGATTCACGTTGGCTGGGGGGCAGGGGGGGCCATCAGACATTTGTTCCCAAGGGTCTATGAATTGTTAATCCGGCCCTGCCCCCAACAGACGCAACTTTCTAGTGCTGGGCGGTATGACCAAAAATGTATATCACGGTATTTTTCAAAATTCTTACGGTTTCACGGTATATGACGGTATTTGTTTCTCATGCATAATCAGATGTTCACAGCATTTTCTACAGGTTGAGAGAGGAATTGCTGCAGTACATTGACTAAGGATGGTCTATTTTACTGTCATGATGTAGAATAACTCCACACTAGTGGTAATGCAGTTTTGCATGGCCCCAGAAAATGATGCTGTTTACAAAGAGCCACTCATGATTCTAATGCATCAGAATGCAAAGACAATTGCAGTCAAAATACAGAACTTTTACTATGCACATTTCACAAACATCTTGTATAAAACCAAAACAAAAAGTAGTGCAACTTACAATAATTATACTTTTTTGAAAATTATACAATTTAAAATAAAACCTCTAATATGCTTACTCTGACAAATAGGCCTATTAGAAACATGCCTTATTGTTATTGTGTGGTTTGCATGACGTTAGTGGTAGGCTAACGTTAACTTCATGTGGATGTGGATGTCTTGTTAGCCTGCCATGAGCTTCGGTTCGGTTCGGTTCGCTAGGCAAAACATTAACAAAAAAGTTTGTTTTAGGTGCACTGATGACTGTCAGGATCATTTCTAACTAGCCAGCTAGTATTGCTCAGTTCATGTCTATAACATGTTTCACTTGCTACCTGGATCATTTCAGCGAATATTCTAAAGGTGAGATGACTGATAAGAACATTAAACTTCACTGTGTTCGGTGGGTTGCTAACTAACGACATCACCTACTAGCCAGCTAGTTACAGCTGTTGAAAAATCTCAATAGAATTTGTGTGACGGTAAATCCCTTTCAATGCAGTATCCCTTAACGTTTTTCCTTAACTAAAGAAACAATTTAAGGTATTCTGTGCAACACCCTTAAATAGGGTCATACTTCAGGGGGAAAACTTAAGGTGTTTTGTGTTTACCCTCACTATGCCCGCGAGTCGCATTACGCGCGCAGTGAAAAAAGTCCGCCGGAAACCCCCTGTGGCGTGCAGCTGCCCAAACGTTATTGTAATCAAATACACCGGTATGGCGATATATTAAAAATTCATATCATAACGAAAATATACACCGGTATACGGTGTGAACCGGTATACCGCCCAGCACTACAACTTTCCACCTCTGAGACAGCTTAAGTCTAAAGGACTCCTAACTCACTAAGACCTACTTACTGTAGGCTGCACAAACCACAGGCCTTTTTTTTGGGCAAGCCTGCGTTCGAGGCAGGCCTTCTGTTGAAGAATTTTACATAAATCCTGCGCTAACAGTAATCCTCATACCATCGCTACCACAGCTGTAGATAGTGTGGCATGCTCACACTTTATGTCTCCTGCTTGCAAACTAGGCCTATAGCCCAACCATTTACGTCTTCAAAAAATAACAACTTGCCAGATATGCCTATATATCTTTGGGCTTCATTCAGCATTTTGTTCTTCCACTGGAAATGACTCTTCTACATTTGCTGCCTGCTGCATCCTTTCTGTTTGTATTGTTTAGAAAATGTTTGACGTCTTGAGTTAATGCATTAAACATTGTTTGCTGGTAACCAGCCACAAATAGCCTACAGATTCTTTGCGCGCATACATTCTCTATTCTCTCCAAAATGTGCCCATTCTATAGGCTGGCCAAGTGCGTAATTCTGCGGCATAAAGCAGATGTATTTGTTTATTGTACAGAAAAATAAAAATAACATGTCAAGCAGTCAATTGACTACATTGCAGTCAATAAGTAGGGCAAATTACGAAACCAAATCGTGGGTCATAGTTGTCTAAGCCTCTGCTGTGAGGCCAAACCCATGAACAAAGACGCATTGATATCTGCAATAGAGTTTTTTTGGCGAAACAAGCTCACAGCCGAACGAGTCATAGCACTGATGGGAGAGGCAACTGGCATGTGATAACCCCACGGGCCAATGGATGTACAAGTTTTCTCCTGTGCCTACGATATTTAATCCAGTGTTTTTATGTCATTTTTATGATAGTATGAAGTACTTTTTGTATAGGGTACTATCTTAATTGCTTTATACTCAATAATTGACCAATGGCTATTGCATCCGTCTATTGAAAGTGAAAATGTGGCATGTGATCTACTGTGTAGGCTTCATAAAATAAAATAAACAGATTGCTAATGGCCAACAAGCTGATCTGGGGTGCGTTTCCCGTACTACGGAGGTTAGCTTTTTACTAACAGGATGCATCGTTCAACTAACCAACATATAAGTTACGACTGTTTCCCAAAACTGTTGTACTTACATAGTACTGTAAGTTTGGACCATGATAGTTTCCAAACTTCAGTAATCTGGACTAAGGTAGTTAATGACGTTTAATAGCACGTGAACGGGCACCTGCACATACTTCTGTGGCGCATTGCGGTGAGGCCGGCAGATGACAGCCGCCATTGCACAGCAGTTACCAGTCCCCTGTCCAAGAGTTCGAATCTGGGTTAAGATTTTGACAACAATATTGACATTGTTGTTTACCTTTTGTGGCTTTTGTATCCTTCTTGGCTTGGTTTATGTAAACTAACAAGGACCCTCCATGAAAAAATCAAAGGCTACATATTCTCAGCTGACTTCAAAAAAAAGTGCACACCACCTTATTATTATCTGAAGGTGTGTGACTTTTACTTACGTGCACATGGCTGCAAATTGACTTTTAATTTATGTATTTTCTGCCTTGGGCATTTTAAAATATGGATGTATGGTGGTTAGAAGTGTAAATATCAATTAGAAACCTAAATATATTCATAATTATTAATTTGCAAACAAATAACTGGCGTCAGTGACGTCTTTGACATGAAGATCCCTGGAACTATGCTTCTACTAGCATTCTACCACAGGTCGAGAGGTGTAGTTGTAACTACACAACTTTACGATAGTGGTTGCGGGACGCCTGGTTGCTACTATGGTTTTGGGAAACACTAACATAGTGTAACAATGCATTGGACACTGTAAGTTCCAAATATGAATGTAATTCTGCGGCATAAAGCAGATGTATTTGTTTATTGTACAGAAAAATAAAAATAACATGTCAAACAGTCAATTGACTACATTGCAGTCGAGAAGTAGGGCAAATTAATTTCTGAAACCAAAGCGTGGGTCATACTGTAGTTGTCTAAGCCTCTATCTCACGATATTTAATCCAGTGTTTTATGTCATTTTTATGATAGTATGAAGTACTTTTGTATAGGGTACTATCTTAATTGCTTTATACTCAATAATTGACCAATGGCTGTGCATCCGTCTATTGAAAGTGAAAAATGTGGCATGTGATCTACTGTGTAGGCTTCATAAAATAAAATAAACAGATTGCTAATGGCCAACAAGCTGATCTGGGAGTGCGTTTCCCGTACTTCACGGAGGTTAGCTTTTTTACTAACAGGATGCATCGTTCAACTAACCAACATATAAGTTACGACTGTTTCCCAAAACTGTTGTACTTACATAATACTGTAAGTTTGGACCATGATAGTTTCAAACTTCAGTAATCTGGACTAAGGTAGTTAATGGCGTTTAATAGCTGCGTGAGCGGGCACCTGCACATACTTCTGTGGGCGCGTGCGGTGGGGGCGGCAGATGACAGCCGCCATTGCACAGCAGTTACCAGTCCCTGTCAAGAGTTCGAATCTGGGTTAAGATTTTGACAACAATATTGACATTGTTGTTTACCTTTTGTGGCTTTTGTATCCTTCTTGGCTTGGTTTGCGTAAACTAACAAGGACCCCCCCCCCTCCATGAAAATCAAAGGCTACATATTCTCAGCTGACTCGTCAAAAAGTGCACACCACCTTATTATTATCTGAAGGTGTGTGACTTTTACTTACGTGCACATGGCTGCAAATTGACTTTTAATTTATGTATTTTCTGCCTTGGGCATTTTAAAATATGGATGTATGGTGGTTAGAAGTGTAAATATCAATTAGAAACCTAAATATATTCATAATTATTAATTTGCAAACAAATAACTGGCGTCAGTGACGTCTTTGACATGAAGATCCCTGGAACTATGCTTCTACTAGCATTCTACCACAGGTCGAGAGGTGTAGTTGTAACTACACAACTTTACGATAGTGGTTGCGGACGTTCGTTGCTACTATGGTTTTGGGAAACACTAACATAGTGTAACAATGCATTGGACACTGTAAGTTCCAAATATGAATGTAATTCTGCGGCATAAAGCAGATGTATTTGTTTATTGTACAGAAAAATAAAAATAACATGTCAAACAGTCAATTGACTACATTGCAGTCGAGAAGTAGGGCAAATTAATTTACGAAACCAAAACGTGGGTCATACTGTAGTTGTCTAAGCCTCTATAGCGTAGCCTGTTAAAAACGTCGCAGAAGCCTACCCAAGGCTACAGATTAATTCTGAACAGTTATTTCTCTACTGGCTCAATTATCACACCACTGTTTTGATTTTATGAAGATTCGCGTTACCCCATCACTGACAATAATGTAGACAGCAAATTTCGATTTCGATTTTCGTTACCACCGTGTAGTCAAGCCTTAAGCTTTTTCAGAAGGGGCGGCAGGCAGAGCGATGTACAGTGGCAGAGCGACGCACAGTGGCTGAAAAGTGGTACTAAAGCTTCACTCAGCTTCACGCCTCGTAATGCGCGACTGAAGTGGCCATTTGAAAGCGATGCCCACTGTAGTCACAAAGCCAGGACTGAGAGACTCAGGAGAAGTTTTTATCCCCAGGCCATCCAAACTCTGAACTTACACTATACTGACTTTGCACACATTCACTCCTCAGCACTCATGACCCCCATTTACACACACACACACACACACACACACACCTACATGACTTTTAGCACTTTTACATCCCTCTCCCTATGCTACATCAGACATTTGTGCCCAGTTAATTTGTGCCCCTAACAAAAATCACACCTTCCCACCTCTGTGACGGCTTAAAAGAAGTCGAGAGGACTCCTAACTCAGACCCATTCACAAACCGTTTTTTGTGGCATTTCGCCATGTTTTGAAATCCTATCTACAGGAGCTTCCAATCGTGAGGAAGCAATTTTGCATTATAGGCATAACTAACATGCAATAACGCCACCAACAACAACCAAAACTAGGGTACTCATTGTCAACATGTAAATTAAATGTAACATTGTGAATCAAATTAAAATGTTCTCTTTTGCAAACGTAGGCATAGTAACAGATTAATTTAGTAATGTTACAAAGATACTACATCAATCCATATGTTTCATTAGGCTACTAGGCTATTTGTTTTGCCTTACTCTTGATTAATTTAGGCTAGGCCTTTTTATTCAGTTATTCATCATCTTCCATCCTTGTGTAGCGCACGCATTCTCAGACCTGTCACCTGTCACTCATCATCGTAAGGGAGGTGTTTGGAATCATGACCGCGTTACAATCATCAGCCAATCAAAGTGGTCACTTTAGTCAAGCTCGTGCATGAGTAATGACGTCATCCATAGCAACGAAGACTCACTCACTCTTAGTCAAAGATTCTAGAGCGCTCCGCTCCAGAATCTTTGCTCTTAGTTTAGGAGTTGTCATTTTTCCTTACTAAGAGTAGGTCTGAAAGGCTTTGTGAATAACTTAATAAGAGAAACTCCTAGCAATGTGGTAGCACAGTGGTTAGAGGAGTGAGCTCTGACCCCAAGGATTGTTGGTTCAAATCCAGGCTCAGCGCAACATTTCATATACAGTTCCAATTCTATGAGCCCACCTGAACAGCTGTTTTAACGTTGCCAGCTGTTGTTGTTTTTTTTTACTCTGTAATGAACTGCAAGAACTGACAGTGTGAAAGGTTGCTAGGTAACTATAAACAAACTCAAAGATCGTAATTCTTGATTTCGCTTGCAAACTGACTGTTTTATGCGTTTACTAAACAAAGATTATGGAAATTAAACACCACTTTTCCATCAAAAAGCTTGTTGTAAAAGGCATAACTTGTTAGATTTAAGAACTAGGTTCGCTAGCTCTGTGTGTTATGAGCAAAGGATCTTTGGTTATGAGTCCCATAGAATAACACTGCCATCTACTGGATTAGAAAGTGTCAGCAGGCTACTTGTGGATCTGGGTGGCTTCTCTGCGCAAAGTTTGTCTCAAAAATACGTGATCCACAAATGCTGATCCACAAATCTAAAACGAAAACTGTGTGTGCTGGTGATCCACAAATGCAAAATTAGATTTCACAAAAGCAATTTTCAGTTTTACAAATGCCATTTCATTTACAAATACACATCTACAATTGTGAAAACCAATTTACAAGTTACAAATATGATTTTTTTATTTGTGGATAGTCAAGAAATATTTGTGGATGTCGCCATCTACTGGATTGCGATTTCTGTGTGCCGGTGAATTCAAGTAGGCCTATTTACGTGTGGATTTGTGAAATGGCACTTTATTTACAAATGCACATCTATATTTGTAAAAATCAATATACGAGTTACAAATATGATTTTTTTATTTGTAGATATCAAAACACACATGCAAATCAAGAAATATTAGTGGATCCCACTCTGCGCATATACAAATATTATTGAGACAAATTTACCTCCATAAAAATCAGCCAACATCAATGTAGGCTATAGGCTACGTAGATAGATAGATAGGCTAGATAGAGTGATAGATAGCCTACTTTATTGACGTTTAGTGAAACAGCATGGAGTGGATGTTTTCGGTTCAGATGCTTGTTCTTTTCCTTTTTGAGTAATGATCCCAAAACTTTGGACATCTTGACTCCGCAATCGCAATTTTGCAAGCGCATGGATGAATCTTGAATTTCCCCTTCTATCTATCTATCTATCTATCTATCTATCTATCTATCTATCTATCTATGCATCTTGCCTTGTAACAAGGGTTCAGGCTGGTGGTGTAATGTTGTGCGGAATATTTTCTTGGCTCACTTTGGGCCCCTTATTACCCACTGAATATCATTTAATTGCCACAGCCTGCATGAATATTGTTTTTGACCAATCCCTTTTTGCTCACAGTGTACTTTCAGCAGGATAACGTGCCATGTCACAAAGCTTGAATCATCCCAAAGTGGTATCTTGAACATGACAATTATTATTAATAATAAATATCATTTGAATGTCAGGATTCAGGAAAGACTAACTTTTGTGTATGGTAAATGGCAGAGCAGATAGGCATGAATCACTGATCTGGAGATCTTTATTAAACAGGAAAAAAAATTAGGCTACCATATATTTTGAGCATTTTTTATATTCAAATCTGTCTCTATACAATGCTCAACATTATTACAATATATTCAGTATCTACAGTAAAAAATCCATTTTGCTCTATTATAGTTACCTGGTAGCCACCAACGTTATCTGTGCACCTCGAATGGTTTCAGTTTCTCTTGTGCAGACATGCACACACATTTTATGAACTCTATGTTTGATGAAAACAAACTGGCAAGTATTTCCTGATTGCGGAAATGGTTGTTTTCTTTTTCTGCCGTTCCGAAGTTCCATGATCAATTGTGCCGCAAATTACATAATTTGATTCCGCAACACCACGGATCAGCAGTCTCCCCGTTACAGACCGGTGCCGGTGCCCTGCGGCCCAGAATTTAAGAAATGCTGTGCTAAGATGTCAATATGGACAAAAATCTGAGGAATGTTTTTTAGTACCTTGTTGAAAATATGCCATGAAGAATTAAGGCAGTTCTAAAGGCAAAAAGGGGTCCACCCCAGTAGTAGCCAGGTGTATTAATGTGGCCGTAAAGTTTACATAGACTGGCTCTCCATTCTGTTTATGTCCAGTGTGGATGCTAATCAGTTAATCTACATTTGTCTGCGGTCATATGTTTCTTTTTTGTGATTATTATTTTTATAAATGTATTTATGTAGTGTCTCACAGATACAAATATAATCAGACCAAGAAGCACATCTGTCCAATATCTCCTAATCTTACCTGTAGTTTTCAAAGGAGGTGGTGGCTTCTTTGGTTTCTGCGAGATGACCAAAAATATATTTCCATATTAAAACACATAGGGGACACACTCTATACAATACATATATGGATACAATGACCCTAAAGACAAACCATATGTTAAACCAAAACTAATGGTTAGGCCTACAGATTATAAAGTGTGTGTTAAAAAACTATTATAGGATAACCACCACATGAACCGAATTATGTTTTTTTTTTTTTTTGTGTGTGGTAGCGATGAGCATGGCATGGACTATGCTTTTGTTTTCTTGTGCACAAAAGAATACGCTGTCCTCCAACCTGGATACAGGTTGTGTATGCTCCATTGACATATTTGTGTTCTTTTTTACCATGGACAAATGGCATGCGTCATATGGTTATGTAATGCATTATGCCAATCAGCCACCTGTTCAGATTACGCTGGAATTGTTATGAACGTTTCATGAATCACATATGAGACCTGTCGTAAGATGATTCCTACACCCACATCAGTGCTGGTTTCCACATTTGATTGATAAATGAAGGCCAATTTGATTTTGCCAGTTGTAGGTAGTGCTACAAGAGGAGATAGGCTCAATCCCAATCTCTCCCCTTAAACACTCACACACTTTGATGTGAGTTCCCACAAACTTTGAGAGGGTTTAGGGCTGTCCCACTGCAAAATTGTGTGCTGGAGGGCTCGCTCGCACTCTTTCTGAGCCCTTCCCCCAAGTCGGCATATGTGAACACTTTACTCAAGGGAATTACCTACAATTCATAGAGTTGTGATGTGAAACACGGGGTTACTCAAAGGAAGGCTGGAAACTTGACAAAACATTGGTAAACAACTGCCATAAAACAAAGTTTTTTGTGTTGTCAATTTTGGTCACAGGTGCTGTCCCATTCCTGTTCTCAGCATTTTGAACCCTTACACCCTTGCAAACTTAAACTTGACTTGACGTCAGTGAGTTGCGAGTGAGTGGTCAGCGACAGTGTATGAATCGTTTTCATATCTATGGAGTAAACGCTCAACGCAGACAAACGCCTAGAAGCTGGGAAAAAGCTATAACGACCAAATCAGAGTTTATGAGGGAAACTTATGTTTAGTTTCAACTGCGGGTAACTGAATAAAGCTGCAACTCCTCGGACTGTATCTTGTGTCCGTCTACTCTGTTGCGCACAGCCTGCTGCAGCAGAAATGAAAGAGGTTAGCCCCGAGGGGGAACTTATAATGATGACCTGTCTGGAACTGAAGCAGGAATGGTTAACATATTTCTCGGTAATAATACAAAATCCAAGCAAATGAAATGCAAATATAATACTAAAATATAAGTTAGACCTACTTATCTACTCGTTCCACCGAAGAGTTTCCCAGACTAGGGCAGTAAAGTGTGAACACACCAGCACAAGAAGGCTCTAGGTAGGCTGAGCTCTGCAAGTCATACTTACCTCTTTGTCAATTTCAGAAATCAAGACCACAAAGTTATCAGGAAAAACCCCTTCTCTGCCATTTATTTCTCCCCTCCACCACCCAGGTTCTCCTGTGTCCTGTAACAACAAAAACACAGAATATAACAGAATAAATACCAATATAATATGGTTCATTTTACTGGTCTGCTTGCTGAGTTCAGTTAGGTCATCCATCTCTGTGGATAATTATCCCATACTGTTGCACCAAACTGATACAGCTTAATCAGTTAGAAAACTACAGCAGTGGTGAACAGTTACGGCCTGCTAGGTCTTCTCTGAAGGCCTAACAATTTTGTAGAAACATGTGTATAAAATATGAAGAAACAATAATGCATTCATTGAAAATATTAATTATCCATCTATGTCTGCCTGTCTTCCTGACTGCTTTCTTCTCTTATTACAAGTACATGATGTCAGAGCATGAAAACAGAGAGTAAGGGTAAAGAGTAAATACCTAGTAAATACTTGATTGTATTATTGCATTGTATATTATATACAGTTTGTTTCATGGTAACAACAGGCTCTTACCATA
This sequence comes from Alosa alosa, assembly GCF_017589495.1. Lineage (NCBI taxonomy): Eukaryota > Metazoa > Chordata > Actinopteri > Clupeiformes > Clupeidae > Alosa > Alosa alosa. Next base: position 776,810 of record NC_063196.1, on the reverse strand, counting down.
AGAAAGAATATAATATTAATAAGTTATTAATTAGATGATTGCATTTTCCATAAAAAATCATACCACATAGTTACATATTCCACATACTGTAACAGCTAACATGACATTTTATTCAGTCAGGAAAAAAAAACACTTTAACAGACTCGAAAGCAAAGTTGAGTCAAGGGAAGGAAAAGAGGGATAGCCTAGTGTAAGTGCTAGATTAGGCATGTCAAATTGTTTGTAGTACTAGGAGTGGAGAAACTCTCAGAAGACTGCACAAGGTTTTTGAAGACAGAGGTGCGCCCCTGCTCTGGTAGGAACTGGAAGCGCGTTCCACCAATGAGGATCCGAAAAGTTTGAATTGCTTTGAGCGTACGGGTGGCAGAGCCAGGCATTGTTCACTGGAGGAGTGTAACAGTCGACAGACATCAGGAGCGGGTTGCAACAACTAGTCTTTGCTATGCCTGTCATAAGTGCTAAGTTAGTCTTTGTTAAGACTGATCTTAGGCCCATATCCAACACCTGTTGCACCAACAGAATTTAAGACCTTTCTTAACTAAGTATGGCCGTAACGATGCGCGTTCATGTTCATGTGCATTGCCAGGATACTCATTTCACTTTTTCGTCTAATTAGCTAATTAGCTATGGAGGATCGAAAAAAAAGAAAGAGTAATTTCACTGATTCGGAAATAAGAACATTAATTGAGCAGTATGACCAGCATAAACATATTTTAACTTTGAAACAAAGCAACACCATAACCAACAAACGAAAAAATGAGACTTGGAAAAGCATTACGGCGAGTAAACAAATGCTGCAGACTTCCGTACAGTCGAAGAGGTAAAGAAAAATGGAAATAATTGCTCTCAATAGCACAGAAAGATGCAAGTCTTATGAAGAGAGTGCCGACTGGTGGGGGATCACTGCCTAAATTCTCAATATACAGTGAGAACATAATTCAGGTTGTAGGCAAGAATTCGCCAGCCTTTATTAGGTTGGAGGGAATGGATAGTGCTGCTCAAGGTCTTCTAAATGTTACCGTTGAGACTGACACTTCCTACCAAGAAGAGGACAACCAGTGCTACAGTGGGCAGTGCTTCGATTTGGCCAGCTTCCCTCGCGGTCCGCGCGGGATCACGCGGAATCACGCGGAATCACGCGGAATCACGCGGAATCACGCGGAATCACGCGACTTTAATTTGTATTTTTCCAGTGACGCTGCAACAACCCAAACAACCGGCAGATGTCTCAAGTGAGCAGGGTGTCTCGTAAAAAGAAATGGAGCCTGGAAAACCCTACTACAGACTTTAGCAGACTGGTTTAGAAATAATTTAATAGCCAGAAAATAGGCCTGCCCTGCCCTAATAAAGAAATATTTGGTTAACTGCGAGTGAATCCCAGCCGTAGAAGAAACGCAGCACAAATTAAACATTCTGGTTTTCTCAGAGTGCAACGATGATAGACAGACATCATTTGGACAAAATATAGAGCACATTAACCTCCGTTGCTCAGCCGAATGCCTTCCTGTTACGTCCTGTTATTACGGAGTTACAGGCGATAAACGATTTTTGATGGTCACAAGTTTACTTCATTAGCGGTTTATTTTTTTGATTATTAAAGAATGTTTTTCATTTTAAGGTTTGACTTCGTGCTTATTCAGTAGAGCATTTAGTGCTCTCCCCAATCCCAGACGTTCACACTGCATGTGTGTTTGGAAGGATTATTGGTGCTTTACTCCCCTCCCTGAAGGACATTTACACCACCCACCTCACCCGCAAGGCGACCACAATTGTGAGTGATGCAAGTCACCCCGCTCACAATTTGTTTGATCTACTGCCCTCTGGGAAGAGGTACAGAAGCCTGCGCCTCCCCGCACCACCAGACTCACCAACAGCTTCATACACCAGGCTGTTAGGATGCTGAACTCTCTCCCCCCTCCACCCTCAGCTACATAACATCCTGGACTTTGGACCCACAATGGCTGCCTTGCACTACTCCACTTGTACACTTGCACACTTAGCACACTTTGCAACTTGTTGTTGTTGTCCTGTTGTCCTGAAAACACAACACTTCTGCTGCTCTTACATAACTTGCACCACTGTGCCACTTGCTTACTTAGGTCAAACAGAACTACCTCAGCCATTTATTGGCCTGACTTTGCACTATTATATTGACTATCTATGCACAATTTCAACCCAATTTTGTTTGTTATTTATTGAAGGGGCCACCGGAGGAATTTTGAGTCCTTCAGTCAAAAGTTGCATGACCCTCCCTTGCCTGCTAGAAATTGTTCAATGACCCTCTGACAGAATTGTTAAAAAAGACATGACCCTCCCCTGCCAATTATCGCTGTCTTCCGCCCGCGCTGCTTTGCGCCACAGCCACACACTGTTATAACGTTCTTAAATCAATCTTTCCCGTGAGCTTGCATGCTACCAGTCCTTCCTTTTCAAATGTGTTGCACCTGTTTGCACAATTTCACAAATAATCATATGTGATTAATAATATGACAAATAATCCCTGTGCACGGGGACCGAAACAATGCATGCCAACTTTTTCCGTGTTTATCACGTATTTTAACTTTCCACCGCTGTCTTGCCGTTTTAATGTTTTCCCGTAGAATATCCCATATTTTAATACTCTCAAAACAGCCCTGTCATCGGGCCTGTCTCTGTGTTGCCCTGTTGCTACCCCCTTGCCCTTCCAATGAAACAGATGTCTTCAAATCGTCGTTTTCCTTGCTTGAAGGCGAACTTAGAGTGATGTTAACCTATTTAAGTTTAACGGCGTGATTGTCATGAGCACGATTCATTGGCGCTGACTGGAGCTGCAGCTTTATTGGAGACACACACACACACACACAAGGCCTGCAGCAAGTTCACAACGTGTGCGCGAACAAGTCGCCCGGCAACATCCTCTTGTGCTGCAGGGACAGCAGGGGCTTCTTCTTGTAAAAGCAAAGGGTTGTGCCTTGGTAGAGGTATTCTCTTTTTCATGCAGATATTGTGCAACACTGTGCAAGCTGCTATCACTGTGCAGGCACTCTCTGGGTGCATCTTTGTCTCTCCGTGAAGACAGTGGAACCTATATTTCATCGGGGGGTTGTTGGTTATGTAGGTAGCTATTCCATAGTTACAAAATTTCTATCCTTGGTGCTGATATGTGCTCACCTGCGCTTGAGCACTCCAATGCATCGCTCTATGATCGAGTGAGTAGTGGTATGGGCGGTATTGTAGCGTCGTTCCTGCTGAGTCCATGGGTTCAGTAATGGTGTGAGTAGCCAGCGTTTTAGTGGGTAGCCACTATCACCAAGTAAGATCCAGTTGACCCCTCCGGCTTCGAACAGATTGAATAGCTAATTTTCCAGGAGAATTCTTGAGTCATGAGTTGAACCAGACCATCGCCCCACCAAATTGATTATTTGGTAGTTTACATCGCAAAAGAGCTGTACATTAATTAAATGATAGCTTTTTCTGTTGACGTAGATATTTGTATTCTGATGGTGCTTGAATACGAATATGGGCACCATTAATGCCAGAGGCCTGACGGAAACGCTGCTTGACAGCGCTTGCCTCGGCCTCGTTAGGTAAGTTGATGCATCGCGATAGGCGGCGACTCAGTGCCAGCAAGACCCTACGAATTGTTCTACAAGCTGTAGATTTATGCACGCCAATCATGTACCCCACGGTGTTTTGAAAGGCTCCGTTTGCATAAAATCTCAGTGCTATTAGAAGCTGTAACATTGGTGGCAGTGCAGCATTTCGGTCTGATTGAAACTGCAAATCTTCAGACAGTTCGTCGGCTAGAGAAAAAATCTCACGTCTACTAAAACGAAACCTTTCAATTAATTTATCGTCATTGTAGATATCTAGCGGGTTCGTTCTGTCTCGAACTCTCTCAAGCCTTAAAGCACGTTCATTGTACAGTCTGTAAATTAGACGCACCATCGTTTACTTCAATTTCTTGTCGTTTTAGCAGTACGCATTGGTTTTGTGAAAATTACTATAGAAACCAACACAGAAAACGGTCTCTTTCTTATAAGTCTCCTCTCGACAGGGCATAAAACTTAAGACTAGATTTAGAGAGAGAGCAGCCTAAGTCAGCTTGGTGCAACAGGCGCAACATCATTTTAGACATAGAACGTTGAGTTACACCAGTCTTAGCTTAAGACTAGTCCTAAGTCCTGTTGGTGCAAGTGGCTCCTGATGAAAAGGAGTCAGGTCTCAGGAAAACCGCTGTCTGTAACAGAGTCAGACAAAATGGTCTCAGATAAAAAGTTATCAGAGTCAGGTTTCAGACACCAGATGAAAAGGAGACAGGTTTCAGAAAAACAGCTATTTCTGTTAACTGGTACTTGTTACCCTAGCCTGTATCTGGAGTATATGGGTAGCTTGAGCCAGGTACTGCTTGGTTTTTCTTTTGTTGTAGTGCACGCGACACGACCGGGCAACGTAATCAGAGAGGGTTAGTTGATAATTAATCACGGTAGAGGCAAGAGACAGGGTAAATTTTGATGTTAATGTCATAGTGTATAGTTGGTTTGGCTTGGAGGACCAGCATTTCAGTCTTTAAGAGGTTCAGTTGAAGGTGATATGCCTTTGTATAAAGGCATATCACATGAGAACATGAGATTCATGGTAAAGCATAATCTTCCAAGGTCAAAAGGATGCATGCTCGGGCTTCACTTCAAACACCTGGGGCCAAAAAGCAAAGGTGAGGTATGATGGTGCATTTTATTTGTACGGAGTCCTTTACCTCAGTTGATTTTCCCAGTTACAAGCAGAAGTTTCCTTGGAACATTGCCTGAAGTCATAATTTTCATTTGTCAGCTTGTTGAAACCCTGAATACCCAGAGTTTGAAATTCTGTCCTATTTTTGTCCCATTAAATCAGTCGTTGAAACAATAGTGTCCAATCTCTATCTGCTGCTATGTAGCTGCGACGTTTGTGTAGCATGTTGTGTAATGTTTAGTTACGAACTGGTATTGCTACATTTAGTAACAATCGCTAACAACAGATAATTGCTAACAAATGGCAGCATTTTGTGCTTGCGACTTGTTAACAACTGGAACACATCCAACTCTGTTTCAACACCTATTTACTAGTTGCACTTAGACAAACACACACACAAACATGGGACCACCCACAGAAACATACCCATAGGCATGCCCACATACAGTTAAGAACAAAATTATTCATACCCCTGGCAAATATTGATGTAATGTTGATTTTCTCTTGACCAATATGTTTGTTCTGACTGAAAATGACACTACCATATGCCAAAAGGTTGTAAGACAATGTGGTAGAAACATGGAAACAAAAAAATTATCTTTTTTATAATCGTTATAAAAAGATAAAATAATCGTTTTTATCTTTTTTAGCATTTTTTATGAAAAATGGTGTCCAAAATTATTCATACCCTTTTTTAATAATCAATGGAAACATCTTTATTTGCATTAACAACTCTCAAAATGGTCCTTATAATACCTACCAAGCCTCTCCATGTCTCCACAATGATTCTAGACTGCACCTTTTTAACAGCAATCTGGGTTTTGAGTCAAGAGCGATTATTTGCCATCCCTCTGGCCTTGTGCTCACTTTTATGACGGATTGAAGTCTGGACTATGGCTGGGCCCCTCTAAAATGTTGGTATTATTTTCGGTTAACCATTTCTTGCCTTGTTTAGCTGTATGTTTTGGATCATTGTGTGGTTTAATGGTCCAATGCCGCCTATTGTGGCAGGTCTCTCGGCAGACAGCCTGATCTTCTCCTCCAAAATTCTCAATTTGCCCCTTGTTTTAGTGTTAGCGTTTACTTTGAGAAGTTCACCAGGTCCCATTGTCTGAAAAACACCCCAAACTAATACATTTCTATAGCTATTCTCCACATTGTGGATGTTGTTTTGGTGGTTGAAATGTTCACTCCATCTCAAAATGGATCACTTGGTCATCTTGGATGCTGATCATGGATCACTCTTCTCCAAACATACATAACTAAGACAAACCTTTATAAGGGCACACCTGGACAAAGAATTTAGCTTTCCAGAGTCCAGACCTCAATCCGTCAAAAAAGTGAGTACAAGGCCAGAGTGATGGCAAATACTCGTTCCTGTCTCAAAACCGGGATTGCAGCTAAAAGGGTGCGGTCTACAATCATTGTGGAGACATGGAGCGGCTTGGTACGTATTATAAGAACCATTTTGAGAGCTTTGATTGCAAATAAAGATGTTTACAGTGATTATTTCAAAAGGGTATGAATAATTGTGGACACGCCATTTCTCATAAAAATGTTAAAAAAAGATAAAAAGGGGAGTTCCGGTCTGCGCGAGCATGGAGTAGCCACGCTCCCACCTACTATATAAACTCTAGTTCTCAGCTCCTTTTTATTCACACCGGCGAATAAACACCAATAACTGTTAACCCCCTACTGATCGACCTCAATGAGAAGATGGCCACAAAACCCAGCATAGGTACGAAAAAGGATGAAATCGCTGCCAAAAATGACACAGCTGCTGGCCGCGTGGATATGGAGGCCATAGCTGCCATGCTTGAGGAGCACAGAGCAGCCCTTTCGACCGACTTCAAATCTGCGTTTTCAACCCTCGAGTCAAAATTGGTCACAATTCAATCGAAGGTAGAGGACCAGGAAAGACGGGTGCTTTCCCTCGAGTCTAATGCCAATGCAGTCAGCGAGAGTATCGGGGCTTTGGAGACTAGCTGCTCAGTACTAGCCAATGAGAATGCTAAGTTACAAGCTAAGGTCTTGGACTTGGAGGGACGAAGCAGGAGGAATAACAAACGTATTATCGGCCTACCGGAGTCTATCGAGGGCGCCCGTCCCACAGAATTCTTCGCCGGCCTCCTGGTGGAAGTTTTGGGGGAACAAGTTCTTACTTCAACACCAGAATTAGACCGTGCCCATCGTGCCCTTACCTCCAAGCCAAGCCCGGGCGAGAAACCTCGATCAGTCGTCATCTGCTTTCACAAGTTCCAAACTCGAGACCTGGTGATTCGCGAATCCCGCAAGATGAGGGGCAGATTCCTGTATCGTGGCGATCCCATACACATCTTTGAGGACTACAGCCCCGACGTGTTTAACAAGCGGTCTGAATACCGGGACGTCATGAAAGAGCTCTACAATCTGGGTGTCAAACCTGCTCTGCACTACCCAGCTAAGCTGTTTGTCACACTTAAACATGAAGGCAAGAAACGGCTTTTCTCTCCCCAGGAAGCCCGAGAGCTTGTGTCATCATATCGCCGTCCACAGCCAGACGAGTAGATGGAGCTCTTTAGTCGTTCTCAGCTGTTCCTCAGCTAAGACTTTGGGAGTCGGGGCCCATTTGGGGATTGTCCTACGTGCCGTGAGTTTGACTTTTAAACGGCCGGCGGTTAGGTTTTGTACGCTTTGCAGCAAAGTTACCTGTTTAATAAGCAAGTGCCTATAAGTTTTTTTTTTTCCCTGATGTGGCACTCTATTCTATATGTGCCTTATCACTATTGTGATTAGGCTACTCTTAACTGGGTGTTAACTTTGCCACCATTTCAATTTCATTTGTATGCAAATGTCAACAGGTTATTCTAACCTTGCACAAACTAACTTTACAATGACATTTTGGTCTTAGACTCGCTGATGGCTTAAGCATTTCTCTGAACGTAGGAAGGGGTTTTACAACTAAAACTTGTTGGTTTTTTTACTAAGGTGTTTATTAATAGTCTTACTGTAAGTTATGGGGCATACTGTACAGTTTGGTGGGTTGCGAATTCGAGACATGAGAGCCCAAGAGATGCCTTCCAGCAGTTGGAGTTACCCTTTGGGTAGTCTCCTGGCTAGGGATGGGAGGGGGGTGGGTTATTGTTTAGGGTCTTCTTTTTCTTTGCCAGCTAATATATGTTACTTTTGCTTCCTCTGTGACAGTGCATGTTTTACTTTACTTTACATACTTAGAAAATAGCACATAACATTTCTGCAACTCAGGTGCAAGCTAGGGGCTATAAGTTGGTTAGTTGGAATGTGAGGGGCCTTGGTCATATTGTGAAACGTGCTAAAGTATTTGCACATTTGAAGTCCCTCTCTGCAGATATAATGTTTCTTCAGGAAACACACATAAAGCAAACCGCTAAAGGGAAACTTAAGGTCAGCTGGGTAGGTCAACTATATGAAGCAAATTTCACAACTAAAGCAAGGGGGGTGGCGATTCTAATTAGGAAAAATGTCCCTTTTATTCAATCCACTACCATTTCTGATCCCAACGGTAGGTTTGTAATAGTGGCTGGAATCCTAAATTCTGTCCCTATAACACTGGTCAACCTGTATGCACCTAATTTTGACAACCCTGATTTTTTTCAGAAGGTTTTTAACTCAATTCCAGACATTTCCAGTACTAACATTGTAATTGGGGGAGACTTCAACTGCGTGTTAGATCCTCTTCTAGATAAACAGTTTTCTAACTCCCTCCAAAAATCAAACTCCTGTATTCGCCTAAACACTTTGAGAACCTCAATCTAGTTGATATATGGAGGCTGAGGCATCCAACTGTAAGGGACTATTCCTTCTTCTCTCCAGTGCATAAGTCATACTCCCGCATTGACTATTTCTTAATGGACTCTAAACTGTTAGCATTAGTGGACTCAGTAACATACCAACCCATTATGATATCAGACCATGCCCCTTTGGCCATGGTACTAAAAATTGGGGAGGTTAGAGCTAGACGCAATCAGTGGCGCCTTGACCCCACGCTCTTTTCAGATGAGCAGTTCACTAACATCTTACAAGAACAGATTTCTCACTTCATCACAGACAATGATACAGGCGATGTCAACTACTCCATTCTGTGGGAAACGCTAAAGGCTGTCATCAGGGGACATGTCATAGCCTATGTTTCCAGTAAAAGGAGAATGGAAGGCAGTAGACTCAAAGACATAGAACATGAGCTTTCTCTTCAAGAAGTTGTATATAAAAATAACCCCAATGATGCCACTCTTGAAACAATTACCAACTTAAAATATGAATATAACACTATTCTTTCGCAAAGAGTTGGCCAATTACTTGTAAAAACTCGACAAAATTACTTTGAGCTGGGAGACAAGCCCCACAGACTCCTTGCAAGGCAGTTGCGACACTCGCAGACTACACACGCTATTCATAAAATAAGAGACCATCAAGGTTACGTTACAACAGATCCAATCAAGATAAACAAGGCATTTGCTTCATTTTATGAGGACATGTACCAGTCTAGAGTCAATGCTACTGATTCTCAGAAAATGAACGACTTCCTAGACAATAGCCAACTCCCCACATTAGACGAAGCAGCGGCCAAAGCGATGGATGCTGCCATAACCCTGGAGGAGATCCAAACTGCTATTTCTCAATTTCCTAATAATAAAGCCCCCAGCCCCGATGGGTTCACCATTGAATTCTACAAGAGATACTCATCTAATCTGGCCCCTCTGTTACTGCGCATGTTCACTCATTCTAGGGAAACCACAGAACTACCTCCCTCACTGTACAGTGCAAACATTGCTCTGATCCTTAAAAAGGACAGGGATCCTTTGGAAATGGCATCATATCGTCCCATATCTCTCCTCCAGATGGAAACAAAAATAGCAAAGTGTTGGCCAACAGACTCTGTAAATACATAGCCAGTTTGATACACCCCGACCAGACCGGATTTGTCCCAGGCAGACATATATATTTCAACCTACGTCGTCTATTCAACATTATATACCATAAACCAGGGGTGGGCAAACTGCGGCCCGCGTGCCGGATCCGGCCCGCCAAGCACTTTCATCCGGCCCGCCGAGCATTTCATTTGGTTATCAGGCTGCTCGCTACTTTTTTTCCTGCAATAGTTGGTCAGCTTTACGGCAAACTGCTTTTCACTCTCCTTAGAGAACGTTTACGTTGCTCTTGGGTGCTCCTTGTTGGTGCCCCCCACCCAATCCCAATCCTCCCCCACCTTTTTTATGCAGCCCTTGCCACTTAATCTACTAAACCCCTCTTCTACTGCACTTTTTACCCCCATACATAATACATGACATAATTTCACTGCATTTCTTACTTCCAGTAACTATATGCATGTGACAATAAACTTCCTTGTATCCTTGTATCCTTGTTTACAATGTCAATGCCAAGACATCATGTTAAATAGAGATAACGTCATGTTAAACTAAGTTAACTCTTAGTTATCTCCTTTGCAGCAGATCTAATGTGAACATTATGCGATCCATTTAATTGGGAACGCGTCTGCACTCACGAGAGGGAGAGAGAGACGCAGGTTCTGGCTTGTCATTGTTGATAAGTGATATGTGCTTCTTATAAGAAACTTTTAAAAGAAAATCATGAAGGCAACAGTAGTTCCCACTACTGACCATTTAAAAACTGTGAGAGGGCCCAGCCGTAGGTACAGCACTAGCCATAGCGGAGCAGGCAGAAGATAATTGAGAAATAAACGTGAATTAAAGCGACTGTCTTAAAGCGACAGTGCACAATTTATACATTTGTTAAACAGCATAAAATTAGCAGTATTTTTAAGCAATTCACATTTTAAAACAAATACTTTTCATACTAAATTATAGGCTATAAAAAATGTATTTTTTTTTTATGTGTGTGTCGTGGGGGGTGGGGGTTGTTGTGCGGCCCCCGGGGCAATTTTCAAAACCCAATGTGATGGAGTGGACTTAAACTTTCTGGGAACTGCTCCATTTAAATTAGCAAGAGACCAATTCCAAACTTTGGGTATCATTGCGACGCGGGAGCATGGAAAACTCCTCAACAGTAACTGGGAATCCAAAATACAACAATTGAAACAGAATATTCAACTTTGGAACACACTGCCCATTTCTATGGTCGGGCGCATCAACGCTACATATAAATGGTTGTCCTTCCTAGATTTTTATACATTTTCCAGAGTATCCCTGTCTTTATTCCCCTCTATTACTTCAAAAAGCTGGACTCCATCATATCCTCCTTTCTATGGAACAATGAACTAGCCAGAATATACAAAAAACACCTGTTTAAGTGTAGAGCGGAGGGAGGCTTTGGTTTACCTTACTTTAAGCTTTACTACTGGGCCGCCAATCTGAATGCAATACTTCACTGGCGTAAAGGTTTCCCGACAGCCCACTACAATCAAGATGTGCCCTCTTGGCTTCAGATAGAAATATCTGCATGTGGTGCCACCTCCCTCCCAGCACTCCTTAATAACCCTGCAAAAATAAAGACACCTCTCTATATAAAAAATCCAAATTATACTTCACTCCTTAAGAATTTGGAAACAAATTAAATCTTATCTTGATTTGCCCTTAGTCTACATAGACAGTCCAATCTGTCACAATCATGCTTTCCCCCCTGCTTTGATGGATCCAGGCTTTTCCATCTGAAAAGCCAAAAATATTTTGTTCATACAGGACCTGTACCTTGAAGGAAACCTAATGTCATTTCAAAATCTCCAACAGACATATGACTTACCGTCCACACTTATTCAGGTTCCTCCAGATCAGGCATTATATCAGGACTCATATACCACAATACGAACACACGCCCAAACACAACACATTTGATAGTCTTAGACGTCTTGTACCAGAGAGCAGAGGCACAGTTTCCTCCCTGTATGGTATCATATTGGCCCATGAAGGAGTGTCCACTGATAAGTTGAAGAATGATTGGGAGCAGGAACTTAATATGGAGATTTCAGGAACGGTTTGGGAGGGAATTCTGGATAGAATTCATAGCACCTCTATAAACTCCAGACATTCCTTAATACAGTTTAAAGTTGTCCACAGGCTCCATTACTCTAAAGCCAGGCTCCATGCCATATACCCTAACATTTCCCCCTCATGCAATAAGTGTAAACAACAAACAGGGACTCTTACACATAATTTTTGGTATTGTTTTAAGTGAACTCTTTTCTGGTCTCTTATATTCGACTACATTTCAAAGGCACTTCACAAAACTATTGCACCTGACCCTCTCCTTGCCATCTTTGGTTCAGTTGTTTATAATCCCAACATCACAAACTATGAGGGGCAAGCCATGTCTCTATGTACTCTGTTGGCCAGGCGCCTCATTTTGCAACAGTGGAAGTCAGACACCAGCCCTCTTTTCCAGCAGTGGCTTAGAGAGTTAGGCAATGTACTTCACATGGAAAGACTCCGCTATAAGATGTCGTACAAGGAAAGGATCTTCCAAAGAATATGGCAGCCTCTGCTGGACAAATGGTCAGAAGCATGTGAAACTAATAATGCCCAGGGGGACACCCCTAGCTCTTGAGTGTGCGGCTTTCTATCTTTCTTTTTCCTGAATATGTCTTGTGCGCTATGTTGACTGTCATTATCACTTTTTTCTGTCTAGCTGGCTTTTCTTTTTTCTTTTTTTTTGTTTTGTTTGAGGGGTGGGGGGGTTTAGGCTTTGTAGGTTTTTGCTGTTTTGTTGCTGAATTTCTGTCAGAAAATCCTGAGGGAAATCTCTTGTATTGTTATCCTGTATATTCCCTGTATAAACGTTTCCTTTAATAAACATATTTAATAATAAAAAAAAAAAAAGATAAAAAGGCTTATTTTTTGATTCCATGTTTCTACCACATTGTCTTACAACCTATTGGCATGTGGCAGTCTCATTTTCAGTCAGAACAAACATATTGGTCAAGAGAAAATCAACATTAAATCAATATTTGCCAGGGGTATGAATCATTTTGTTCTTAACTGTATATACACATAAACAAACCCTAAGTTACTCTGGGGAGACTGACCAACAATTCATGCTTGTAAGTCCTTTTGGCTAAACTGTCAGCCAAATGAAATAAATAAATAAATAAAGTAAATAAAAATACTAAATTACACTTAAATGTTAAATTGTGATAGCAGAACAGTAAAATAAAGGGCTTAAAGGGACACCAGGCAACGTTTTCGTGTTAATTACTCATCTTCGTAAGTCGGTATATGGTTAAATGACTCATTACAGGGCGAATGAAGACTCTCTCGCCCGCCCCTACTGCCTGTAGGAAGAATATCCCGCTTGCAAGTTCAGTGTATCGTACCCGCCGACCGAAGCAGTTTCAGTTTACATCTTGCATCCACAGCACAGAGGCAGGCTAACGAAACGCTACCGCAAATGTGTGTATAATGGCAGAGGCGGCGAAGAAGCAACGAAAACTCTTGACGGAAGATGCAAAGAAAAGGAAAAGAGCTTCAGACCGAGCGAGTGGGAGTTTCGTAGAGAAAAAGCATCAGGCTTGCCTGGTGTCCCTTTAATACAATCAGCAGAATAATCTGACATTTCTAGAACAAAACAATTCAGCCATAACCATTTTCTTGCCCAGCTCTAATTGAAATAAAAGTGTTTACTATATTTTTGATTTGCAATGTTTCATTGTTACAAGTGTCTGCTGAGCTTTCCATAAACGTGATCGCACCTTGGTGAGAATCTCAATGATGTCTCCTTCCTTAATGTCCAACTCATCTTGATTTGTGGCATCGTAAGCATAGGAGGCCTTGCAGTACTCTTTCACTTAAGAATGGCAAGAAGAAATAGCATTAAATGAGTCAAATGCCTTTTTCTTTACACATATTGAACATATAATAAAGTATAAACATTGTTCTTTCACCTCCATCAATAGAGCAGAAAAAATGTCTGCCAGTCACTTGAAATGTGTTTAGGAGATTGGTCACACTAACAAATGTGTCATTCCCACATCTGAGACTCTAATGTTAAATGATGCACATAAAGATTACCATGCACCCTGAATTACCTCTTACCTTTTGTTTTGCTCTCCCCATCTACTTTCAGGGACTCTGTCATGTTGGAATGGGTGGTTTTTGTAGCTGATGGTAATGATGGAACTGGCTAAAATGAAGCAAAATCACAGCTGGCTTTACTGATTTGGCAAAAACATAGTCACAGCCCAACAAGACCAGTTTCCCAAATGTTTTTTTTCTGTAATATCTTTTTAATGTAATGTTTAGTAATGTCATTGTAAAATGCTTTGGAAAAAAATATGAAGAACCATAGACATGAACATGAAAAAACTGAACATCATTTGCTAATTTCTAAAGCCATGGGAGAAACTTTCAGGGTGAGCAAAACAAAGGTGCATGGCTTTCAATGCAGCATACAAAGGGTGTGTTCGAAACGGGAGACAGCTGCCTACTGCCTCCCTCCCTACAGAGAGCTGTCTCACTAGACATGACTTTGGATTAAATGCATCTTTTAAAAATGAGCGTAGCACTCTAGAATCTTTGGTTAACACTACGGTATGACGTTAGCAAAGGCCTGACGTTAAACTAAATTAGCTTACGTAAGCTAGCAGGCTAACGGTATAAATTAGTTTTACGGCCGGAAGATATATCAGACCAGACGCTATTAATGGTTACAACAATGGCATAATCAGATAGTAAATTGTTTATTTCTAATCTGTAATCTACAAATCTAAGCAAAATAAGGTCACACAAATGACATTTTAAACAAATTCAGCAGCCATTACCGATGTCATCCGCCATGTTAGTTTACCTTTCACAGCTGTTTCAGACGTTGCCGCAAGGGATTATGGGTAGGAGGGAGCATGAAGTGTGCATCGATGCTGCCTTCAAAAATGACCGTTATTTGGGAATTCTAAGATATCTTAAAAGGCAGCAGAATTTGTTTTTTCGGTTTCGAACCGCACTTGCTGCCTTGCTCCCCAGTTAGATATCTTAAAAGGCAGCAACTTTACCCGTTTTGAACACACCCAAAGAATAGAAGATGCTCAGTTACATTTGATAACCAGGTGAAAGGACACTGCAGACCCTAATTCTGTGGCACATTTTTTTTTCCAGACGTTTACGGTACACTGGAAACCTACCATAAATCTCTGGCATACCTTTTGTTATAGCTTTACGGTGCACTGGAAAAAAAACATATCTTATTCTTCTTTAAAGTGAAGATAAATGTTAATTTACAGCAAAGAATGCAATGCAGTCTTAATCACATTGCATACTGCACTTTTTTTCTTAATCAAATAGCCTCAAAAAAAAATGTCAGCCTTACTTTCTCTTTCTTCTCATCTACTTCTGAGGGCAGCCGGACCTTAAGCTTCACAGAGCCCTGGCTGAAGATGTCACCAAAGCCAACTCCTTTGACCTTCTTGGGTTGAGCTTTGGTCCCATTACCAGAATGAGGGGATATTGTACTGATGCCATCTTTGCTACTGCAGTCTGCAAACCAACCACAAACACAAAGACCCATGAGATAAATACAACACCACATATTAGTGGTTATGGACTAGGTTGGTGCGGCTCATTGAGACCAACATGCCAGAAAAAATTGGTTAACCGTTATGCGGTGGAAATTGCATTTGGCCGTCTAGTTTAGTGGGGCTACATGCCTACTAAATCCCATGTGCCCCAGTATTACGGTGTCCCAGGAATATTATTAGGGTGGGAAATAAAATGCCCACTTTAGCAGATATCTAACACCCCCTCATGCTTATCTGCTCACATGAATAATTGAGCTTTACGCATATAAAGGATAAAAATATCATTTGTGCATATGGATAAAACAATTGGGTTTTTTTTCAGTGTTGTGGCCATGCAGTGATCTCTCCTATTAAACAAAGCCAGGTTAAAAATAAACGATGCACAATATATTGGTGGCTGATATATTATTGATCACTCAGCAGATCAATCTGGCAAGCCACCTTTGTTACGGCGACTGAACATAATAAACGTGTTTATCAGAAATGTTCTATGCTTTGAATGAATGGTCTGAAACGTCTCAGGTTAATAAATATTATGATATTATGATTATGATGATCTCCAGACACCCAATGGGCCTGCCTGGCAGAGCGCAGGAAAATGTGCCAGAAATTGGCAATGCCTTAACTGATTGATCTGAAACTTTACATACTATTGAATATCATTATTGTGATGATATTCACATGTGTAATTCACATGCCTAGCATAGCGCCACTATCTGGCCAAGCAGGAAATGTGCCAAAAATGTTCAAAGCTTTGACTGATTGATCTGAAATTTTACAAAATATTAGATATCATGATGATGATATTCATGTCCTATTAGCATGCCTAGCATAGCGCCAACAATTGGCAAGAGAAGGAATATGTTTTTTTCACTTCTGTTGGATATCACAATCAGATTCATCAGATTAATCAGATTAGCTGTATATGACATCCAAACACCCAATATGCCTGTCTGGCGTAGTGTCACCAGCTGGCCAAAGTCAGAATAGTTTTTGGAATGTATTAACTAAAGTTTAAAAAAATCTGATGATATCCACATGCCCAAACTGCCAACCTGGTCTAATTATTTCAAACACACTGAATGTCTACCTATATGACTAAGCTATCTGATGACAATTACGGATCATCATTCATTTAGTGTGAGATGTTGTTCAATGAGTGAGATACAGTAAGATCCAAATAGCAGGGATAGCCAGAACAGATGAAACCCGTTTTAATCAAACGTAATTTACATAGAGATCGTATCACACAGAAAGCTCATATTTTGTCACTAGCAACCTAGCCTATATCTGTCCTTTGTCAAATACAGTTGCATTATCAGCCCTGACCAAAACCGTTCAGGAATTATTTATGCAAAAGTGGAACGTACGTAATGTTTCATTCTCCCTCCTTTTCAGCACGAATGACACAGCATGAGAGAGCATGAACCATATCGTTTCTCCCATATTTTATTTGGCAAATTTGACAACAGTCAGCTTACATTTCAAATCATAGCCTACTTCTTTCTTTATTTAGAATAAAGAATAACACTTGCGAACCCTTTTGTTTTGTTGCCAGTGTTACGGCCAGCTCGTGAACAGACCGCAACATAAATTGAGACAACAACAGTTTCAAATTTAACCATTTATTAATGATAGCAACATTAACAAACTAAAGTGTCTGGGGAGATTAATGTTGAAGAGCGCGTGTATGCGTGAATGTAAATGGCAGTAGTAGTGCTGGGCGGTATACCGGTTCACACCGTATACCGCTGTATATTTTCGTTATGATATGAATTTTTAATATACCGCCATACCGGTGTATTTGATTACACAACGTTTGGAACGCTGCGCCGCGCGACAGTGTTTCAGACAGGACTTTCTTCACACGCACGCATGGTGCCAATGCGAGGCATAGTGAGGGTAAACACAAAACACCTTAAGTTTTTCCCCTGAAGTATGACCCTTAAGGCTTAATTTCTCCTTAGATAGGGGGTTTATTTAAGGGTGTTGCACAAAATACCTTAAATTGTTTCTTTAGTTAAGAAAAAACGTTAAGGGATGTTGCATTGAAAGGGATTTACCGTCACGACAATTCTATTGAGATTGTTTAACAGCTGTAACTAGCTGGCTAGTAGGTGATGTTAGTTAGCAACCCACCGAACACAGTGAAGTTTAATGTTCTTATCATTCATCTCACCTTAAGAATATTTGCTGAAATTATCCAGGTAGCAAGTAAAGCATGTTATAGACATGCACTGAGCAATACTAGCTGGCTAGTTAGAAATTATCCCGACGGTCATCAGTGAACCAAAACAAACTTTTTTGTTAATGTTTTGCCTAGCGAACCGAACCGAAGCTCATGGCAGGCTAACAAGACATCCACATCCACAGCCTACCACTAACGTCATGTAAACCACACAATAACAATAAGGCATGTTTCTGATAGGCCTATTTGACAGAGTAAGCATATTAGCAGAGGTTTTATTTTAAATTTTATAATTTTCAAAAAAGTATTATTGCAAGTTGCACTACTTTTTGTATTGGTTTTATACAAAATGTTTGTGAAATTTGCACAGTAAAAGTTCTGTATTTTGACTGCAATTGTCTTTTCATTCTGATTAGATTCTTCATTAGAATCATGAGTGGCTCTTTGTAAACAGCATCATTTTCTGAGGCCATGCAAAACTGCATTACCACTAGTCAGTGTGGAGTTATTCTACATCATGACAGTAAAATAGACCATCCTTACTCAATGCAGCAATTCCTCTCCCAACTTGTAGAAAATTGCTGTGAACATCTGATTATGCATGGAAAAAAAATACCGTCATATACCGTGAAACCGTAAGAATTTAGAAAAATACCGTAATATACATTTTTGGTCATACCACCCAGCACAAGGCAGTAGGCTATCAGCATGTAAGATGAGTAAGTGAAAGGCAAAGGGGGAAAAGAGAAATAAAGAGGAGAGAAAGACTAACGTGCTAGTGTAAAGGACTATCAAAGTGCCTGCAAGAAAGGAGGAAAAAGTGCCTACCGAGAAAGGGGGAAAAAGTGCCTGCAAGAAAGGAGGAAAAAGTGCCTATCAAGAGAGATACAGAAGCCCTTTTATAGCCCCACCCAATAAAGGTGCATCTAATAATGTAATTAGCCTAACCAGGCCAAGGCCTGACCGTGCACTGACAGACCAGGACCTGAAGGGGGCACAGGGGGTCGTAACACCAGTATAAATGGTGTAAGCTTGGTGTAAGTGGTCTGGTTGCTGTGGAGCCATCCAAGGCATGCCCAGTGTGAGCCTGTAGTATGACCCACACCAGAGACCCCTATGTTAGGTTGACCCTTGTGTGTGTGACCCCAAATATGGATGAGGCATGGCTTTACAGGATAGGGAAAGGCTGTCAGGGGGATATGTGAAGGATACCTATGTCTCTCTGTTTGTACGGCATGGATTGGCACCCTTTCTGAGGGGCAGGGCTCTGTGACTACAGTGGGTCCCAGTTAAAAATTGACACTTCATTCACGATCAAGGTGATTCACGCAGCTGGGTGAAATGTAAGTACAACTGCAGCCGCTTGGGGGCAGCATAGTCCGCTGTGGCGTTCCACGGTCGAACCAGACGGCGCATTCGTTTTCAGTGCGTTTCTCTGTGTTTTTAGCAGCCCCTGCAACATGCTAGTCCACTGTAGCCTACGCTTTGTACATAATGTTAAACATAGTTTTGGATTCAGTGGCAAGATTTCTTGATTGTACAGTGCCTGTCTCTCAGTAATGTTTTTTTAAAATGAGTGCTTAGATCAGCTGGCAGTAGGCTACTTTGTCGGTAGTCATGAGAAGTTCGCTTGCTAACAGAACATAAATATGCTGCCCAGAAACCTTGTGAATAGTTCTGATTTTTTTTACTATACTAACGAGGTAAGAAATATAGACTTTGCCTACAGCATCTCCTTAACAGTAATGTTAACAAAATGACATATGACAAAGGAAAACGAATTCGGTCACTCAAGACTGTCACAGCAACCAGTAGGCTACAGTCCTACCCAATAGGCCTACTCGAAGCAGATAGCGTTGTCTGACGGTCGAGTGGGTTAATGCACATATTTCCAGAACAGGTCTGCAACTTTCAGGCAGTTCTGAGTTCGAATCTAGGCAGGAGCAGAGCCATCTAAAGGCCTAGGCCTATTGTTATCATTTTTTGCAAGGTGTTGCTCCTGGCAATACTTGTTTATAAGACGTTTGGTGATTAATTGATAGCTGTTTTTAGGACACGTTAAACGTTCTTTATAATGAGCGCATAAAACAACTGTTACGCGTTATGTAGGCTACAATGATTGCAATACAAAAATATGCGCGTGTTAGTTTAGTTAGTTTTGTGATGATTTGCACTTTTGCCTCATGTGTTTTCAGGTTTATGGGCTTTTTTGGCAAGATTGACCTTGGTTAGACTCTGCATATGTTATTTCTCCGTAGGCTATGGAAAATAAAGTCAATTTTCGACACACGTCTGTTATTAGTTCAACAAGTGTTGCTTGTTAAAACATGTGACTAGTGAAACTCAAATGATTTTAGAAATATTTAGCCAAAGCCAAAAAGTGTTAGAGAGAAGGAGAGACGCCGGTGCAGCTCAGATGTCTTCTTAATTTTCTTTATTCTTTAGTAAAAGGTGCAGAACATTATTAAACTTTGACTAACGTTTCGATGTTCATTAGTCAAAAACATCGACACATCGAAACGTTAGTCAAAGTTTAATAATGTTCTGCACCTTTACTAAAGAATAAAGAAAATTAAACGACATCTGAGCTGCACCGCCTCTCTCTCTAAAACAGGGTGTCAAACATACGCCCGCTGGGCCATGTACGGCCATATGCGGGCGATGATTTTGAACGGCCCGCACGTCAGTCCCTCAACAACGAGAGAAAATTTCCTTTTGTGTGTGTGTAATGTTTATCACACCAAATTGGCTCACCATACCTTCCCAACTATGCACAGTATCCCATTAGCTGCATGCCATCAGGCTATTTACAATTTTCTATCGCGTAAAGTTAGTGAACGTTATCAAAATTAACGCGAACACATTTTGTTTGAGCAGGAGACAGAATACGCACGCAGGCACAACTAGGCTACTTGTTGTTTTCTTTTTACTCGCTATCTATATATGGTTATCAGCACACAATGTTGGGCTAATTCACTAGTTATGGATATCACAAGTTTAAACAACGAAAACAGAAAAGATGGAGGCAGCAAAGCTAGAGGAGTTATTCCAGATGGGCAAGAACAAGGTAGGCAATTGGTGTGCTTGTCAGAGCGTTAGATTACAGCTGTTTAAAGCCAGGCGTCCACGATGTACGCTAGAACAAAACAAAAGGTAACTTTAGCTATAGGGCTGTATCAATTTGTCCAAATGAATAGGTCATCGTAGACGTTGTTGTTGTATTATTGCATGTGGATATTGTTATGCTATGTAGGCTACTTTTTTTGCAATGCACGGACCTAAAACCGGGAAACGGACAAATATTGTACACGCGTAAATTTGTTTTTGCGGGGGTGGGTGGGTGTACGTACCATAGCTTTATTTATAGATTTATTCTTATCAATGTCAGTCCATGAATGCATATTGATCAGTTGTTAACTAATACTGCATGATGTAGGCCTAGAAGTTGCATTTGAAAATGTTACTGTTGTAGGCTTTTTGTTTTTTTTTTTTATTTCAAAGTGGTTAGGACTATTATTTCACACCAATTTTGAATAAGCCATAGCCTACTGCAATACCGATTTCATGGTTACACAATGCACATGTTCGCCGATTATGTGGCCCTCAGTAACCTATAAATTCAATGATGTGGCCCTCTATGAAAATGAGTTTGACACCCCTGCTCTAAAAAAATATCTGTCCTGGCCTGGTTGCACCGGATTGTGGCCAAACGACAGAAGCGTGGAGAACCCTCCTTTGTCTACCAAAAAGTGTTACTTTGTTACTTACGTGAAAGAAGGGGGTGGGGGAGGGGGGCTTAACGTGAAAAAGCTTAATGTCCCAAAACGGCAACAAGTCATAATGGTAGGCTACAGGAAGTGGGGGGAGGGTATGGGATGACCAGAGCCGTCTTCGCTGTGCTATTCAGAAAGCATCTTCTATTGTCTTTCCAGGCGCACACAGCTCGTTATAGCCTATCGAGCGCCTTAAAAGATAGGCTCTTGGGTTTGGCCTCACAGCGAACTCAACCCTCTTGTTGCTTGCAGTTTGTTAAATAAAGCGATGCAGATTACATTATTTATTTCTGATTAATTGCGTCTTTTGATGTCTTTTGCAACATCTGCTTGTTAGGCTGGGCTACTGTCAATGTCCTGTACAGGTAAATGTTCAACAATTGCTGGTGTAGGCCTACAGGCTATAATCAATTAGGGACTGTTCAGGGGCTACCGGAGGAGTTTTGGGAGCGTTAGTCAAAAAGACCCTCCCTCGCCAGCAAGAATTTTTTCTATGACCCTCCAAAGTGATTGTGAAAAAACGCATGACCCTCGCCAGTCCCAACAATGTAGGCTATTGATGTCTTCTGTAGGCTACTGGGTCACTTTGGGAGCTTGCATGGTATGACTCCTTCCTTGAAATGCCTTGAAAAGGCTGTCGTTTGCACAATTTCTCAATAATCACCGGGACCGAAACAAACCTGTCAACTTTTCCCGTGTTTATCGCGTATTTTAACTTTTTCCTCGCTGTCTTAGGAGGAGCTGCAGGGCCGTCGCAAGGGGGTGCGAGGCCCTGTGCGAACTTGACAGATGCATGAACTTACGTGCATGAAATCATGCGATGAAGAGGGGAAATTGTATAGCCTATAACATTAGCTGAGTCACATATTTGGCCATATGGTGTTTATCATAGGCTACATCACGAAACCAAATAGTGTAACAAAGGCGAACACTTTAACAGGGGAAATTAATAGGGCATGAATCGTTGTGCTGAACGGTATTTGTCAATGAGCAGAAACACACACGACATTCAAACTGTTGATAAGAAGTGCACTATGGAAACTGGTCTGTAGGCTAACATTGGACAAATAAATGACACTGACTCACCATATCTTGATTTGCCGCAAACTCAGCAATGAAATCATAGGCCAGTTTGCAGGTAGCATAACGTCTTTTTCAATTAATAGAAGGGAGAGCCGAGTCTCTCCTGTGACATTGAGGTGCGCAAATAGTTTTTAATAGCCTGTTCAACTTCGAAAAGCTTCGTTCACCCGATGCCAGTCACTGATCGCAATTTCAAATTTCGGGAAGCTTCGTTCAATCTTTTTAAGTTTTAAGTGCAGTAAGCCCCTATCTGCCCCCTATGGAATTATATCTCGAGCCTATTATAAAGGTCCAGTGCGTTATGTCCTGGGATTCGGACGTGCTCAAAAAGAAAAGAAAAACACACTTTTTTTTATAGACGGTTATGAGGAGCAATATGAGTCTGAACTCCGTGTCATTCAGACTCAACCCTCTTGTTGCTTTGATATCTTTTTCGTTATAGTTTGAACGTCGGCAAGCAGGCATGTTGCGGTTGCAACTTAAGTGAAATTTCTACAGTAGGCCTACAACATGCAACATGCTTGTTAGGCTGGGCTACTGTCAATGTACTTGTACAGGTAAATGTTCAACAATTGCTGGTGTACAGGCTATAATCAATTAGCTAAATCATTTGTCTAGCTGTTTAAAAAAAATTGTTCTACATTCAAGCATAAAAGGTGCTTTGATATCTTTTTTCGTTTGAGCGCCATTTAACAGGCATGCTGCGGTTGCAATGAATGAGGATAATTGGTTTCATCTGCGGATTTATTTTTTGCATTATTTCCACACGCATCTAAGTTCTAACACACATATCCCCTCGCTTTCTCTCTCCATGCCTGCGCACAATGCTTTCTTAAAGGAGCTGCACCATCTTACAACAATTGCATCTACATTTTCATATTAGAATGTTTTGCCAAGTGTAAGCTTAAACTACCGTGATCAATTTAAGTTCCGTGCCCCCGCTGAAAGTCTCATAAACTTATCGTTACACTATCAAATCTATAAGTAACCGTGACAAATAGGGTATAAGATATATAAACTCATGCTATTGTATTATCATATATGTTTGGTAATGGCTCAGCTTTCTCTGATTGTTCTACTGACTTGGAAACTGCATCATGGAAGCAGTAAGTCAAGTCGCATCAAAAATAGTAGTGGTAGAACTCCAAAGTGACACCTTGTGGTTGTTTGTGTCAACTGCAGTTTGTGCCATTTCTGCTCAGAAAATGGGGTGCGTGATTC
Organism: Alosa alosa; assembly: GCF_017589495.1. NCBI lineage: Eukaryota > Metazoa > Chordata > Actinopteri > Clupeiformes > Clupeidae > Alosa > Alosa alosa. Next base: position 753,340 of record NC_063196.1, on the reverse strand, counting down.
CTTAAGGAACCCGTCCAAACTTAACTGGGACCCACTGTATATGGTCTCACTACAGTTGAATATGTCCTCTGACTGCAATATAACCCAATGAATTTGGGAAATTAAAGTCTTTTAAATGAATTAAAGTCATCTAAATGATGACATTGTTTAATATAAACATTGGTTTTGATCAAAATAATTGCTTTATGTCACTACAGGAATGCTATTTATTTCCCAAAGCGGACTACACTATGACAATATTACCATGATATTATCCCTTTATTGCCCAAAATAGTTGAATTTGTATTATGTTAGGTTTATAATTAGATGTATTAGAGCATAACTAATGCAAGCTTAACTTTAGTTCATTTCTAAAATATTTGTAATGAAATAAAAAGTTTTTAAAGAAAAATTGGATTTTACAGCATTTTCCACGATTGCCAACTACCCCTTTAAAAACATTTTTTTTTCCTTCAAATTTTCTTTTATTTAAACCATTTTAAGTAAGAAAAATACTTTAAAATTTTGAAGTATAGGTGATAATTCATGCAATAAAGGGTTAAAGGATAACAACAGTTAACTAACTGTTAGTAATGAATTGTTAACTGCTTATTATGCACTGTTAATACCTAATAAGCACATGCTATTCTAAAGAGTTACCAAACTATGAAATAGAAACATGACAAGCCATCATTTTGTGTGTGTATGGAGGGTCAAGCAGAGACTAGGATCACCACTACTGTGAATGATCTTATTACTGATAAGTGTCAAGGTGGTGGTGACCCCAATTTGCCTATGTTTTAGAAATATAATAAACACAGTTACACTTTTTGAAACTATTTCAGCTTGTGTAGTATATCAGTAACTTCTGAACATACCAATAATACATATAACCAGGCAGCAGATGTCGACCAGAATGACAAGCTGTGGAAAATGCACTGGTTACTGATAAAATAGTGTTGTTCCTGCACTGACACGTTACATTTTTTATTTTTGTGAAGGTGTAACTCTACAAACCCAATTTCCCAGCAAAGCCACAGGTGTAAGCTCTCAAATACTTTTTGAATGTTGTTCCTATCTGCTACAGAGGCTGATAAATCAATAATTTAGTAGGCGTTGACACAATTGCTGAATTTCCAGAAAGGTTTTATAGGCATTTTAGGCCTAAATGGATTAAGCAATAACTTAGTTTGATGCATCTTTACCTGCTTCTGTGTTTCCATTGTCAGGATCGGCATCATCACTTTCCTCCATTTCCTTCACAAAGTTAGAGGGGAAGAGACCAGACTTCCCATTCAACACACCACTCCACCACCCTTCTTCCACCTACAAAGAGATTTTACAGTTTTACAGTTCTCATCTTTCATATTATCACTACCTTTGATATTATCAATCCTGCTCATGGGACAATTTTTGCCTGCTCTGTACATCTGAAAAACCCATCAGCTGCACATATCTGATTTAGCTGGCCAAGTGCATTCGTACTGCACTGACCTCAATCAGAGGTGCTGAGAGTAGGTATAAGTAGAAGATTTTCAATTGGACCAAGAAGCAGGACTGGGATAAGTAAAGGGACAAATAGTTTATATAAGTAAATGTGTGTGTGAGTATTTCTCTTTAAAAATATACCAGGTCACAAACAATCTCACAATTCACCTGAATTTCTAAAAGAAAGGCAATTAAATAGCAACATTTTTACACATGTTTACAGAACAATACACTGAAACCAATGCCATTCGAATATCCGTAAGCATAAATGTAATCCAAACATTGCATATTTAAATCAACTCACTTCTTCGGTGATCTCAATGACGTCTCCAACTTTTAACTCCAGCTCATCCTCATTCTGAGGTAGATAGTCAAATAGAGCTTTACACTGCCGTTTCTTGAGTTCTAAAATAAGCAAAAAATCTATTACAATCAGAGATATTGGTGGGAGAAGAAGCCATACTTATCTATTTTTAGTGAATGATCACTACAGAAGAATATTATCAAGGTTCAACTATCAGCACAAGGCCTGACAAAGATGAGAGAGTTGAAGTAAAGGTAAGTAACAGGTGCAAGATTTTATGTGATAACATTATACCCATAAAACGTGTGTCAAGGGTTTTCGCTGCTTCTTCGCCGGCTCTGCCATTATACACACGTTTGCAACAATCGCTAGCGTTTCGTTAGCCTGCCTCTGTGCTGTGGATGCAGGATGTAAACTGATCCAGCTTCGGTCGGCGGGTATGATACACTGAACTTGTAAGCGGGATATTCTTTCTACAGGCAGTAGGGCCATGAGTCATTTAACCATATAACGACTTACGAAAATGATTAATGAACACAAAAACGTTGCCTGGTGTCCCTTTAAGAGAGCCAGATTGTATGCTTAAAGCCTGAGACAGAGTAGATAGTTTAAAAGTTGAATGTAGATAGTGTAATGGATGTTGATAGACAGAAAGTTTATTGGATTTTGATAGGCAGATTGTTCAATGGATGTTGATAGATAGTTTAATGCAGTGGTCCCCAAACTACGGCCCGCCACCTCATTTTGAGTGGCCCCCCAAAACATGTCCGTGGTATATAGCATCTGGCCCGCACGAGAGTACCACATCGTCAAACTATGACCTCCGTAATTTGCCCCATTCATTCTCTGTGGCGAGTCTTAACAATACATGTGAAATACTCTTTTTGTCCACTGGTGGTTGTCCATCGAAAACGGAATGAAATGTAGGCCTACTTGCAAACAATGTAGGCCTATGCTGACTGCATCAGTGCTCAAAGTATTCTAAAAGTTTATCAATTAATTGTTTATAACTAACTAACTTCTATTCAAGTCATATTTCTGGGACTTTCTGGGATAATTCAATTCAATTCAATTCAATTCAAAGCACTTTATTTGTCCCCAAGGGGCAATTTAAAAGGGCGCATTACAGTAGCTTATTCAGTGAACAAGGGACACAATCAACCATTGACCAGCACGCATACAATGCGATCAAGCAACACACATATTTCACCGGCACACTGGACAGTCAATACACACCACATGCCATCATTCATCACAAGTAATAGTTGTAAAAAATTTTAAAAGTTCTTCAAGTGCTTCCTTAGTGCTACAATTAAAACAAGTGTGTATAGAGGCTATTACAATCATGTCCGTCAGTTCTCATTCATTAGCTGGACAGCCCTCGGGATAAAGTTGCCTTCCTTCTCTGTGTCCGGCAAAGCGGACAACGGAGTCTGCGTCCTGAGGGGAGCCACTTAAACTCAGGAAACAGGATGTGAGAAGGGTCCTGAATAATCCTGCGTGCTACCTTAACAGTCTGTTGGTCACATAGGGCAGTGAGAGTTCGGACGGGCTGCTCAATGATTTTTGAGCAGACCTTGACCACATTCAACAGACTGTTTCTGTCTTGAAGGATGATGGAGTGGAACCAGCTAGTGAAAGAGAAGGTTATTACATTTTCAATGAAAGCATAGTAGAATGTGGTGAGAATGTCTTTGTTAATCCCAAATGACTTCAGCTTCCTAAGTAGGTATTGTCTCTGACGGCATTTTTTAAGGATTTCCTCTGTGTTTGAGGAAAACCTTAGCAGGTTGTCGAAGGCTGTTCCCAGGTATTTGTATACCTCCACTATCTCTATCTCAAAGTCAAAGTCAAAGTCAAAGTCAAAGTCTGCTTTATTGTCAATTTCTTCACATGTCAAGACATACAAAGAGATCGAAATTGCGTTTCCTACTATCCCACGGTGGAGACAAGACATATTTTACCAATTAGGTCCACAGACAAACATAACATTCAAGTAAACAATATAAAAAGTAAAAATAAGAAGGCATATACAATGAAGAAATAAGAGCAGCAAAATTTGGTAGAAATTGTGCAATTGTGCATAGACAGTCTATATAATACTGCAAAAGTCAGGCCAATAAATGGCTGAGGTAGTTTTGTTTGACCTAAGTATGCAAGTGGCATAGTGGTGCAAGTTATGTAAGAGCAGCAGAAGTGTGTTCAGAAGTGTTCAGGACAACAGGACAACAACAACAAGTTGCAAGTGTGCAAGTGTACAAGTGGAGTAGTGCAAGTGGAGTAGTGCAAGGCAGCCATTGTGGGTCTAAAAGTCCAGGATGTTATGTAGCTGAGGGTGGAGGGGGTTCAGGATCCTAACAGCCTGGTGTATGAAGCTGTTGGGGAGTCTGGTGGTGCGGGAGCGCAGGCTTCTATACCTCTTCCCAGAGGGCAGTAGATCAAACATATTGTGAGCGGGGTGACTTGCATCACTCACAATTGTGGTGCCCTTCTTGGGTGAGGTGGGAGGTGTAAATGTCCTTCAGGGGAGGGAGTGAAGCACCAATAATCCTTCCAGCTGTGTTCACTATACGCTGCAGGGCTTTCCTGTTGTATTCAGTGCAGCTTCCGCCCCACACAGCGATACAGCTGGAGAGGATGCTCTCAATGGTGCCTCGGTAGAATGTGGTCATGATGGCTGGTGGAGCACTTGCTGCGCCTGAGTTTCATAGGGAAGTACAGGCGGTGCTGAGCTTTCTTAGCCAGTGATGCAGTGTTGGTGGTCCAGGAGAGGTCTTCACTGATGTGCACCCCCAGGAATTTGGTGCTGCTCACTCTCTCCACCACAGCACTGTTGATGGTCAGTGGCAAGTGTTGGGTGTGACCTCAGGAAGTCAACAACAATCTCCTTGGTCTTGCTGGACGTTCAGCAGGAGGTTGTTGTCCCTGCACCACGTGGTCAGAAGGTCGACCTCCAACCTGTATTGAGTCTCGTTGACCTTGGTGATGAGACCCACCAGAGTTGTGTCGTCAGCAAATTTCACTGTGTGGTTGTTGCTGTAGGTTGCAGTGCAGTCATCGTCAGCCGGGTGAAAACAGCGGACTGAGCACGCAGCAGCAGGAGGGCCCCCGTGCTCAGTGTGATGCTGCTTGAGATATTGTTGCCAACACATTACTACTTGAGGCCTCTGACAGAGGAAGTCCAGTAGCCAGTTGCAGAGGTAGGTACTGAGTCCCAGTTTGTCAAGTTTGCAGATGAGTTGTTGTGGTATTATGGTGTTGAATGCAGAACTGAAGTCTATAAACAGCAATCTCACATATGAGTCTCTTTTTTTCCAGGTGGGTGAGGGCTGGGTGGAGGGCAGAGCAGATTGCATCCCTCTGTGGACCGTTTGGCTCGGTATGCAAACTGGAAGGGGTCCAGGGTGGGGGAGAATGGATTTGATGTGTGACATGACAAGCCGCTCAAAGCACTTCATGATGATGGGTGTCAGTGCCACGGGGCGGTAGTCATTGAAGCAGGATGGAGCAGTTTTCTTCGGCACAGGTATGATGGTGGCAGCTTTGAAACATGATGGGATGATGGCTTGCTTCAGGGAAGTGTTAAAGATGTCTGAAGACATCCTTAAGCTCCTCAGCGCAGTCCTTCAGCGCCCGACCTGGGATGTTGTCTGGGCCTGCTGCCTTACGGGTGTTGATAGCAGCAAGTGTCCTCTTCACGCTGTCGGCAGAGAGGCACAGGGGGCTGCTCATGTGGAGGGGGAGGGGTCTTCTGTGGGCAAGTGCTGTTTTGTGCTTCAAAGCGAGCAAAGAAACGGTTCAGATTGTTGAGCAGAGGGATGTTGCCCTCACAGCTCTGTGGCGCGGGCTTGTAGTCCGTGATGGCCTGAATGCCCTGCCATAGGCTTTGTGCATTCCTGCTGTCTTTGAAGTGGGTGGTTATCTTGTGAGTGTATTCATTTTTTGCTTCCTTGATGCCACGGGACAGGTTGGCTCTCGCTGTTCTCATGCCAGCTTCATCCCCAGCTCTGTAGGCTTTGTCTCAGCAGCCTGAGGACATCCCCTGTCAGCCATGGCTTCCAGTTAGCCCGAGTGATGATGTCTTTTATGTGGGTCACATCATCAATGCACTTTGTGAAGTAAGAGGTTACAGTTTCTGTATACTCCTCTATGTCTGTCTGATTGTTGTAAGTGGCTGCCTGCTTAAATATTTCCCAGTCTGTTGTGTCAAAGCAGTCTTGAAGAGCATCAGAGGCTCCTTCAGGCCACACTTTTACCTGCTTGTGAGTTTGCTTTCACTCTTTGTCTGTATGCGGGCATTAGCATAACAGTGATATGGTCAGAAAGTCCAATGTGGGGGGGGGGGGGGGGGGGCGGCTTTGTATGCTCCTTTGTGTGTAGTGTAGACCAGGTCCAGGATGTTGTCTCCTCTTGTTGGAAAATCAACATGCTGGTGTAGCTTTGGAAAAACAGTTTTAAGGTCTGCATGGTTAAAATCTCCAGCGAAGATGGTGAAACAGTCTGGGTGTACCGTCTGTGGTTCACTGACAGCCTGGTACAGTTCACTAAGAGCCGTGTTCCTATCGCTGTTATTGTTGGTAGGCGGGATGTATACTGCGACTAGCAGAATCGCAGTAATTTCCCTTGGCAGATAAAAAGGACGGCACTTTATGATCATAAACTCCGCCAGTGGTGAGCAGTGTTTGCATACTACTACAGTGTCCTGGCACCATTCGTCACGGATGTAAACACAGATTCCTCCTCCTCGTGATTTTCCACCCTTTACAATGGTCCGGTCAGCTCGATAGCATGCTAGCTGCTCCAGTTGTACAGCAGAGTCCGGAATGTTGTCATTTAACCAAGTCTCAGTGAACACGAGCACACAGCAGTTACTCACTGTCCGGTTCGTTGATCTCAGCAGTTGTATGTAATCCATTTTGTTGTCCAGTGATCGTACATTTGCCAGGAGAATGGATGGTATGACTGGGCGGGTTGGGTTGGCCGCTAGCCTGGTCCGGACGCCTCCGCGCTTGCCCCTCTTCTGCTTCCTCGCACACCGCTTCCGACGCTTTCTTTCCGGGGGAGGAGTAGCAGGCGAGTCGGTGTTGTTGCAGGCGGAGTAGTCAGAGTTCCTATAGCGTCTCTGTTGCAAAGTTCAGAGCGGCTGCAAAACTTACTTTTGCAGATGTCTAGTAAAACTGCCTGCTGTACTTGTAGTGCGGCGTAGTAAGACGAGACGAACACGTAAAACTTTCGGACAAACACTTTTTAAACGAACAAAACACCGTTCGGTTGGGACAGAGAGAGGTCGCTGCGTTTGCACGCGCCGCCATCTTGGTCCAGTCTTGCTCCTGCTGGATGAGTGGTGACTGCCTCAGCCAACTGTCTCTGTTTGGGTGAGAAGGTTATAATCATGTCCTTGGTTTTGCTTACAGTGGGCATCGCTTTCAAATGACCACTTCATTCGCGCGATTGCGGCGTGAAGCTGCGTGAAGCTTTAGTACCACTTTCAGCCACTGTGCGTCGCTCTGCCACTGTACATCGCTCTGCCGGCCGTCACTTACATAATTGTTGCCGAGAGTAATCCCAGCCTACGAAATCAATAACAAAATAAATCATGCATAATTAAACATTACCTCGATTTAGGCTACTTGGGTATGGCTTAAGGCTTGACTACGAAAATCGAAATTTGCTGTCTACATTATTGTCAGTGTTGGGGTTAGCATAACTTCATAAAATCAAAACAGTGGTGTGATAATTGAGCCAGTAGAGAAATAACTGTTCAGAATTAATCTGTAGCGTGGGTAGGCTTCTGCAGAAAACAATGTTGTTGCCGATTTAATACTATCTGGCGGCGTTTTTTAACAGGCTACGCCAATAGAGGCTTAGACAACTATGACCCACGTTTTGGTTTTCAGAATTAATTTGCCCTACTTCTTGACTGCAATGTAGTCAATTGACTGCTTGACATGTCATTTTTATTTTTCTGTACAATAAACAATTACATCTGCTTTATGCGCAGAATTACATTCATATTTGGCTGACTGCAGGCCAGCGCCACTTCCCTCCCCCATATTCCAAGATTAAGATAGTATGAAGTGCTTTTTGTAAAAAATAGTTAAAGCGAATAGCTATTTGCAATTTGACAAAACACTGGTCCTCATTTTGCGAATCACGAGGGCGATATGAGCCTGTTGCATTTAGTTAGATGTCGAGTCGCGCATAATGTTTGAAAACCACTGGCTCGTAATCACAATAATTTAACACACGACAGTTGGATAACCTACTTCATCATGTCCCCATGCCTACATTTTTGTGAGTAGCATAGAGATCTTTAAAAACAATAAAGTATGGCTCTCCGTTTGGGACATCGAAAACTTATATTTTTAATAGACTACCGTCAAGATGCTGACTTGCAAAAGCCTCGGGATAACACGTTATCTCCACTATCATCAGTCATGCCCCTTGATCAAAGTGGGGAATGAAATAAAAGTTTGAGAACCACTGGCTTAACAAGTTACCTACAGTCCAGAACACAGAATCTGTTGCAATATTCTGATGATGGGCGATGATATCGGCAAATGTTTGTTTTCCAAAGTAAGAATTTCACTTCACCATGCACCAGCCGACAATACCTGGCCTACCTGGTATCATTACAAACATTATTCTGTGTCCTAAAACTGGCATATTTTATGGCATTGTGTCATGTAAGTTCGTTGCAAAATCTAGAGAAATGTGTGAGGTGGTCAGCGGGGGACAATTGAGACACACATTGGATTGTGTTATTACTTGAACCTCCACACTATCCACAGCTGTGGTAGGCCTATCAGGGGCAGGAGGATTACTGTCAGCGCAGGCTTTATATAAAATTCTTCAACAGAAGGCCTCGAATGTTGTCTTGTTTGTGGGGCTTTGCTTGGCTTCTGTAATTTCGGCTTCATTGAAAATGAGGGCTTCCCTCAATGACCCTCGAGAATAAATAAAGGTTGAATGAATGAATGAATGAATGCAGGCTTGCCCAAAATAAAGGCATGTGGTTTTGCGCGGCCTACAGTAAATAACAGACCCGCCAGAATGTGCGTTATGATGTTTTTTACGAGCAAGATGTTTTGGTACCCTACGCACACTGCATGTTCTTAAATAACAATGATCATCAGTAATATTGACCATTAACTTGGGTAAATGGGCAAAGCGTGACCACCTTGATTGGCTGATTGGCTGATGATTGTAGCGGGCATGATTCCAAACACCTCCCTTACGATGATGAGTGACAGGTGACAGGTCGGAGAATCGTGCACTACACAAGTAGTCGCGAAGGATGGAAGATGATTAATAACTGAATAAAAGGCCTAGCCTAAATTAATAAAAAGTAAGGCAAAACAAATAGCTTAGTAGCCTAATGAAACATAGGCCTATGGATTGATGCAGTAGCCTACCTTTGCAACATTATTAAATGAATCTGTCACCATATCCCTAGGCTACGTTTGCAAAGAGGAGAACATTTTAATTTGATTCACAATGAAGCGTTACATTTCATTTACATGTTAACAATGAGTAGTTTTGGTTGTTGTTGGTGGCGTTATTGCATCCCCTTTATGAATGCAAAATTGTTCCCTTATGATTGGAAGCTCCTGTTGCGCATAGGCTATTTCAAAACATCGCATAGCGTAAAATGCCACAAAAAGCAGTTTATGAATAGGTCTTAGTGAGTTAGGAGTCCTCTCGACTTAAGCTGTCCCAGACTTAGGTGCTACATTTAGGTCTAAAATGCTTCGTGAATTACTTTTGAAAAAAATTAGGAGTCCTAAAGTTAGGGTGACCGCCCATTATTTTTAGGAGTTGCTCCTAAATTAGCCAGTTAGGAGCTACTTTTAGCCTTAAAATTCTTTGTGAATACGACCCCTGAATAAAAGGCTTAGCTTAAATGAATCAAGGCAAAACAAATAGCCTAGTACTAGCCCAATGAAACATAATGGATTGATGTAGTATCTTTGTAACATTATTAAATTATTCTGTTACTATGCCTCGTTTAAAAAAGAGAACATTTTAATTTGATTCACACTAATGTTACATTTAATTTACATGTTGACAATGATTAGCCTAGTTTTGGTTGTTGTTGGCGGCGTTATTGCATGTTAGTTATGCCTACAATGCAAAATTGTTCCTCGCGATTGGAAGCTCCTGTAGCTGCATAGGATTTCAAAACCGCAGGTTTGTGAATAGGTCTGTGAGTAAGGAGTCCTCTTGACTTCTTTTAAGCTGTCAGAGGTGGGAAGGTGTGATTTTTTGGGGGAAGGGCCGGATTAACTGGGCACAATTGTCTGATGGCCCCCATTCCCCCCCAGCCAACGTGAATCGGGTGGTTAGTTAATAGGCCTATCGTGAAGATTTTTCCTGCCATCTAAGGCACGAGCGCATCTGTGAGGCCAAGCCTCACCAAGTAGCTCGTTTGTTTACAACTAACATTCCATTTAATTAAACTGCTTTATAGGCTATGCCGAAATAGTTTTCAACATTTTGAATATTAGTGTCGGGTGAATTGAAATGTTCTCAAAGTAGCCTTATGGCTGAAAGCTGCTTGTGACCCCCTCAAGCAATATAACCATACAAACGCGCTTCCTGCACTCATTGTTTCAAAAGGAGTAATTTTGGCTTTGTCAGAACTGAAGAGCGTTGGACGGCACGGCACAGGATGCCCAATGAAAATAAATTAACGCAACGCAACACAACACAACACAGAACCCGCTTCTCTCACGGCAGTCACTGACAGTAACCTAGAATAAATGCATGGGGAAAAACACTTCCCCATGACAAAGACATCGTAAAACACTGAAAGTTAATATTTTGTCACTAGCAACATTCATCTGTCCTTTGTCAAATGTATTATGTTCCAAGTACCCTATGCGTAATTCTGCTTCATAAAGTTGAACAAATACATTTGCTTATTTCACAGAAAAATATAAATAGCCAGTCTACAGTGCAGAGTTGGTAAGTTATGGTCGGCCAACCTGCAGTGAACATACAAACAGGGGAAATTATTTCTCTTGCAGCTGAGTAGCCTCAGGTGCGACGTGAGACATAAGGCCGAACATGCAAAGCCAATGAATCGTGCCCTCTCACGACAATCAGCGCTACCGTTAAACTTAAATAGGTTAACATCACTCCAAGTTCGCCTTCAAGCAAGGAAACCGATGATTTGAAGACATCTGTTTCGTTGGAAGGGCAAGGGGTAGCAACAGGGCAACACAGAGACAGGCCCGATGGCAGGGCTGTTTTGAGAGTATTAAAATATGGGATATTCTACGGGAAAACATTAAAACGGCAAGACAGCAGGGAAAGTTAAAATACGTGATAAACACGGAAAAAGTTGGCATGCATTGTTTCGGTCCCCGTGCACAGGGATTTTTTGTCATACTATTAATCACATATGATTATTTGTGAAATTGTGCAAACAGAGGCGCAACACATTTGAAAAGGAAGGACTGGTAGCATGCAAGCTCACGGGAAAGATTGATTTAAGAACGTTATCACAAAGTGTGTGGCTGTGGCACGGGCGGAAGACAATTGGCAGGGGGAGGGTCATATCTTTTTTAACAATTCTGTCGGAGGGTCATTGAACAATTTCTAGCAGACAAGAGAGGGTCATGCAACTTCCAACTGAAGCACTCAAAAAGCACTCCTCCGGTGGCCCCTTCAATAAATAACGATCAGTCCCTAGATTGCTGCTGGGCTAGGCTATATGTCTTGGTTCTGTTAACAACTCATTGTCAAGCGATAGCCTATATCGGGTGCATCCATTACAAACAAACATGCAATGTGAACGTCTGGGATTGGGGAGAGCACTAAATGCTCTACTGAATAAGCACGAAGTCAAACCTTTAAATGAAAAACACTCTTTAATAATCCAAAAAATAAACCGCTAATGAAGTAAACTTGTGACCATCAAAAATCGTTTATCGCTTGTAACTCCATTGATACCAGGGACGTAACAGGAAGGCATTTGGCTGAGCAACGGAGGTTAATATGCTCCATGTTTTGTCCAAACTGTCTATCATCGTTGCACTTTTCGGAGAAAAGCGGAATGTTTCATTCGTCCCGTTTCAATCGTCCCGGTTGTACCTACTCAAAACATAGATAGAACCTTATTATTCTAAGGTAGCGAAATAGCGTTCAGCATGATTTATGCCCAATTAATTCCCCTGTTAAAGTGTTCGCCTTTGTAGTTTGGTTTAAGTGATAGCCTATGATAAGCGGCTTATGGCCAAATATGTGAAAACGTTAAAATACAGTAGGCGATAAACCGGAAAAAAAAGTTGACAGTGATTTTTCATAATCACTTTGGAGGGTCATAGAAAAATGTATTGCTGGCGAGGGAGGGTCCGTCTTTTTGGACTAATGCTCCCAAAACTCCTCCGGTAGCCCCTTAAATAAATAACGAACAGTCCCTAATGAAGTAAACTTGTGACCATCAAAATCGTTTTATCGCCTGTAACTCCGTGATAACAGGGCGTAACAGGAAGGCATTTGGCTGAGCAACGGAGGTTAATACTCTATATTTTGTCCAAATGATGTCTGTCTATCATCGTTACACTTCGGAGAAAACCAGAATGTTTAATTTGTCCCTGCGTCTCTCTGGCTGCAAAGCGGGATTCACTTTCGCAGTTAACCAAATATTTCTTTATTAGGGCAGGGCAGGCATATTTCTGGCTATTACATTATTTCTAAACCAGTCTGCTAAAGTCTGTAGTGAAGTCTGTGTAGGGTTTTCCAGGCTCCATTTCTTTTACGAGACACCCTGCTCACTTGAGCCATCTACGGTTGTTTGGGTTGTTGCAGCGTCTCACTGGAAAAAATACAAATTAAAGTCGTGATGATACGCGGATCCCCATAGCGGACCCTTGAAAGTGAAGCTGGCCAAGTCGAAGCACTGCCCACTGTATGTTCAGCTCAAGACAAGATTTTTCGAACCAGACAATAAAGTCCTGCAGGGCTGAGCCGAGTGATGGTGTGTGTGGCTGGGAAGCAGAGACAGGAGGACGGCGTCATCAGCAAATTTCACAAAGTGGCAGTTTGGCTGGGTGGATCTGCAGTCATCAGTGTAGAGGATGAAGAGAAGTGGGGAGAGGACACAGCCTTGTGGAGAGCCAGTGGAGGTGAAGAGGGTGTCGGACAAGGTGGGTTCACCAGCACCCTCTGTGATCTGTTGGTGAGGAAGTCTATAATCCACAGAGTGAGTTGGTGGTTGAGATGGAAGCTGGTGATGAGCTTCTCAGCCAGAATGTGTGGCTGCATTGTGTTAAAAGCTGATGAGAAGTCTGCAAACAGATGTCTGGCTGTGGTGCTGGGTACTTCCAGGTGCTTATGGATGGTGTTTAAGATGAATATTTTTGCGTCATCGACACCCCTGCCAGCCTGGTAAGCAAACTGTAGTGGGTCCATTATTGAGCCAGTTGCCTTGGTGATGTGTTCCTTGATGATCCTCTCCATGGCCTTTATGACCAGGGAGGTGAGAGCCACCGGTCTGAGGTCATTCAGGACCTTGGTGGTGCCCTTCTTTGGGATGGGAATCACTGTTGAGTGTTTCCCCATCGCGGGGACTGTGCTGCTGATCAAAGAGCCCTGGAACAGGTGCTGGAACACACCTCCCAGCTCCGCCCACAGATGTTGTCTGGCCCTGGAGCTGTGTTCTTTTTAGTCCTTTTGAGGGCTCTCACCACCTCTGATGTGTTGATGTTGAGACCGGAGTCGTCAGGTCTGAGAGTGGAGATGATTGATTCTAGCTGGGTGCTATTGTCCTTTTCAAATCTGGTGTAGAAGGAGTTGAGGTCATTCGGGAGTGAAGTGACGCTGCTACCTGCTACCTGGATGGGTTTGCGGCTGGTAGAGACAGAATTCACTGCTGCCATGTTCTTGATGCCCTGCCAAGCTGCCCGGAGGTTCCCTTTTTCAAAGGTCTGCTCCACTTTGTTCTTGTATTTCAGCTTGGCAATTTGTATGGCTCGCTTGACCTATCTATTTACCTCCTTCTTCTCAGCTTCAAAACCGGTAAAAAATGTTCTCTTTTTCTTATTCAATATGTTTTTCAGTTCTTTTGTCACCCAGGGTTTATTGTTAGGGAAGATTGTAACCTTCTTGGAGGGGATAATATTATCTACACAGAAAGTGATGTATGCTGAGACTGTATCCGCTTGCTCACTAATGTTGGTGGAGCAGGATGTGAGGGTATTCCAGTCCGTGGTTTCAAAACACCCTTGAAGCATATCAATACTGTCTGGTGACCACCGTTTGATGTCTTTGATGACTTTCTCTGTTCTCTTAACCACAGGTGCGTAGGCGGGAGCGAGCAGTATGCTACTGTGGTCAGCAGAGCCTAGGGGAGGGAGGGCGACGGCTCTGTAGGCGTCTGAGACTGACCCATAGCATTTGTCCATTGTCCATTGTGTTTTCCCTAGACGGGTGGTGCAGTTGACATACTGGTAGAATCCTTTAAGTGACTTGTCCAATGAACAGTTATTGAAGTCACCCATGATGAATTTTGGGGCATCCGGAGATATCAGCTCGAGTCTGTCAAGCGTCTTTCTTATATGATCTGTAGCAGTGGATGCATTTGCTCTGGGGTGGATGTAAACCAGAATGAAGAACAGTTGTGGAAATTCCCTGGGAAGGTAAAAGGGACGCAGGGAGACAGCCTCTCATCAGGTGATTTCAGATGTTTTTGCCAGCACTTCATAAAACTCTCATAGTTTGAGAACTTTGAAATATTTGTAGGATATTGCTTGTTCACAACTTGAGCTGTGTATGCAGACACAGAGTTCAGAGTTCACACATTTTGAATAAAATACTTGCTAATGCTAATACTTTTGGGAATGCTAAAGTCTTTTTATTAGTATTATTTAATTTGAGCTACATTTTACACTGATATGGCATGATGGCAACATAAACACAGCTAACAATGGTATTAAATTGCAGTAGCCTATGATTAAATGTAATGGAATATTCAACTAAGGTAGACTGCTGTTGTTCACAGCACTAAGCTATTTATGGTTACTGATATACTCCGAGTCTCTGGCCCTCTCTTAGAGCCAGGCATAGTGAGCTGGCCCTCAGAAGAAAAAGTTTGGGGACCACTGGTTTAATGGGTGGATGAGTGAATGGTTTGAAGATGATGGATAAAAAGTTGGATGGAATGTGCCTTATATCCTTGTAGAATGGAGAGGCACAGAGACAGTTGGCCTACACTGCAAAAACTGCTTATCTAACAAAATCGAATCTAAGTGTTATTAATCTTATATCAAGATAAAAAAACTAGTTGGTATTGTTTTCAGTATAACGAGACGCTATCTTAGCGCTTTCTTGTGAAATCATTTGACTTAATTTAAAAAAACAATTGACTTATTTTAAGACATCTCATCTTGAAAACAAGCAAATTTGTCTGCCAGTGCGTTAAGCAAATTTGTCTTGATAAGACTCCTTAAAATAAGTTAAAGTCTTCTAAAATTAAAACAAAATGATTTTTTGAGAGGGCGCTAGGTAAGTCTTTTCATACTAAAAACAATACCAAATAGATTTTTTAATCTTAATATAAGATCAATAACACTTGGATAGAATTCATTTTTTGCAGTGTAGTTGAGCAGAAAGCAGTTGATACAGGTGCAATCAGTTTAACTGACTCATAGTTGAGCAGCAGGCTGCTGATACAGGTGCAAATCAGTTTAATTAGCCGTTTATGATGTCATAGTGTACAATACAATAACGAAAAAAATACATTCCTCAAGTGTCCTTTTCAAGACCTATGTTACAAAGTTTGAACGAAGTTTCTACGTTAAACGGTTGAAGCTGAATTAGACGCAGAAATTTGGTGGGAAGAAGAAGACTACTTTGGATAACAGAAAAGTGCATTTTCATGCACTGTAAGAAGACGACTTCGGATAACAGAACAGTGCATTTTCATGCACTGTAAAAAGTCGAAGAACAAAACCAAAACAACAACAAAAAGACAATCAAGTATATTTAAGTATTTTTAAGTATTAAAGCCATCAAAGCCTAGAAAGGTTAGAAAGTACCAAACCTAGATTTAGCCTAATCTACACCTAGAACGGGATGGCAGTGCAGGCCGTGATCAATCAACGTGGCAGCTGGCGTCGCCTTCTTGAGTCCTCTACATATGAACCGTTGGAGTTAATTCTTCTCCCTTCGACAAACGCATAAGGACCCCGAAATGATGCATTTTTCCCCTTCTGATCTCGCCTTTTGAACATATATGGCCAGAGAAGCTCTCTGGTGGCTTGATCCTCAGGAGAAAGAGCTTCAGAGATGCGTAGATTGTTGGTTTTAAGATCAAAAATCTATTCGGTATTGTTTTTAGTATGAACAGACCTTGCGCTTTCTCAAAAGATAATTTTGGCTAAATTTAAAAACACTTTGACTTCTTATCAAGACAAATTGCTTGTTTTTAGGACAAATTTGCTTAGCACACTGGCAGACATATTTTCTTGTTTTCAGGATGAGACGTTTTAAAAGAAATCAAACTCTTCTTAAATTAAGTCAAATGATTTTACAACAAAGTGCTAGGTCTCTTTATACTGAAAACAATAGCAACTTGATTTTTGGTTCAAGACTTGGTTAGATTTTACATTTTTTAGTTTTTGCAGTGTATAGTTTTCAAGCCCAGATTTCTTTAGCAGTGCAGTTCTATGCTCAATTTAATTTCCAGGAAAACGTTTTTTTATGTTTTAGCCTGTGTTAAAGCAGCGTCTATAGAATTAGTGTGTATCTGGCTTCCCATTGTGATGTCGATCAACCATCACAACATCGTCCATCGACCCAACCCTAATGGGTAATCGTGGTCTGTAATAGACATCGTAGAGGCAGCAATGGTGGTCAAAATAGAGCTCTGAAAAACTAAAAACAAAGTCACCTGGATAAATAGGTAGGCTAGAGATTTTACTACTATAGTTATGGTATAGTAGTAGTTATAGTATTAATTACATTTTACTGATTTCCTGTTCATTTGTTATGTTGATAAAAAAAAATCTGATCATATATGTTCAACTATATCAACTATTTACTGAAGGTTGCATCATCGTAGATGGCCACCACCCAGTGACATAATGGTATGCAAATAGACCTCTAAAGTTCGCCTACAAAAAAGCTGCCATCTTTGAAATCCGGTATCTGGATGGGAAAATAACATGGGGATTTTGAATTATGGCACCTGTTAAACTCTCGCGGGCATGAAAAAGTCTGAAATGCAGACGTTTTCCTGAACACACTTTTGTCCCCTGCCTTCAAGTGGATACTGTCATCTCCGGTACGTGAAGGCAGCACACTTAGATTTTTGCTACCCCAGAGCTAACTTGCAATGCAACTTGCCATAGGTAGTTAGCTTCAATTAACAACTGGATCTCCTTATATGGGCAAAGATGGTCGTTTTGGTTCTTTTTTGTAGGCGAACTTCAGAGGTCTATTATATTAGTAAATGTACCCCTTACATATATTTTAGATCATACACAAAATTTCTCTCATTCACAGTAGGATTTTATCTCTGACCATTTTCAAGCCACAGCCTTTTGAAATCCTAATGTCAAAATCCAGTTGTTTTTTTTTACACCCCAGTACTTAAAGGGTTAAGTCTGTAGCATAGAAATGAAACCCTTTTCAAAACACAACCCAGTTACATTTACAAATTTTAACCACAACAGTGATTTCCAAATAACTAGAGTATGAATTTTATTACTGTAGTTTCCTTTGCAATACATTTTAAATTGACCCATCTTAACAATTTTGTCTCAAAACGGCAAATCCCCTTTAGGAGTGTAAATACTAAAATAAGCTCACCTTGTTGGAAACCGGTAGTGTGGTGGGTAGAAGAGAACGGGGAAGCTGCAAAAGAGATGATGCTTGTAAATAAATGGGTCTCTGATGTTCTTTAAAAGTTCATATATTGTAATGCAAAACATGATATTATTTTTACAGTATTTCCCAGACAGATGAAAGCCAATGAGTTCGCTTTTTAGGGATATTTGTGGGTAACACCATGAAAACCCCATTTGTATGTTGTATTTCATAGAACTTCATTCTTACAAAATAAGCAGGCATTGAATCTCATCATTTTATGTGAATTTCAGGTAGGGGATTTCACACTGTGACCAATCAACAATGATGCCCACTTACTGTCAAAAAAAATAAATAAATAAAATAAAATAAAATAAAAAATAAAAAAATCACTAACAAGTCAAGCTTTGTGGACAAAAACATCATCAACAGAGAAGCCTTCAAGAGCATTTCACTGGGGTCATCAAGCAGGCACCTTCCTTCATGGATGATTCATTCAGTTAAGTCCAGTGTTTCCCATACGTTGACTAATCTGTGGCGAGGCGCTACAAAATCAAAACCAGCCGCCACACATTAATGTTGTATGTTGTACTATTTAAATTAAAATAAGATAAAATCCTTTCATTGAGCTGCGCTTCTTCTGCACGCAGCCTTTCCTTGCCCCGCCCCGCTCTCTCTCATAACGAGCCCGCTGCCCCTCCTCTGCATGTGCATTTAACAAAACATTAACGATTGTTGAAGGATTATTGTTGTTGCCACATAGAAGCATTGCATAGAAGAGGGCGAGCTAAAATACAATGCTGCGCAAATTTGTTCACAACTGCTGCATTAAAGTTAACTCTGCTAAGGTCTTATCACAACATAGTACATTGAGGAGACTTAACTCAGTTAAGTTATGCAATCAAGCAGTATCTCAAAGCTAACGTTAGAATACTGTTTGGATGTCGAGTTTCGCATGCTTGCTTGTCAATTTCGTTACTCATGCAGGGCTCATTTTATTGACTGACACTGAATGTAAAATCCCGATGTAAATGGAGAAGTGTTTTCCAGGACTCAAGAGAGCTTGTCCCAAGAAGTACGAACCTTTATTTTAACTAACTACGTAGAAAACGTGAGGTTCCCTCCTGAACGTCTTAAGTCAAGTCAAGTCAATTTTATTTTTAAAGCACATTTGACATGCAGAGTGCAACCCAAAGCGCTCCACAAACAAGACACATAACAACAAGACAAAAGATGCCGGATGGAGCGGCGTAGTCGCCAGCGTACCCATGACATACAAGACAGACAACAAAACAAATAAACAAATAAAAAGTAAAAAAATAAATATTTTTAAGGCAGATAGTTTAATGGATGCTATTAGACAGGGCAAAACCCAAAACGATCTGATTAAGGTCACTACCAAACATTTCTCAATTGATTCTATAGTACTTTTTCGCGTAGAATCCAAATATAACAAATGATCATACAAAAGTATGCTTTTAGCTAGGATATTGCAGTTACATTATGCAAATTAGCCATTTTTTAAAAATTTTCGTTCATGTGCGACTTCACCTTTACAAGAACATCATGGCAAAGCAATTATGGATGTTTTTACTTACTTAGTGTAAATATACACTGTGCATTATTTTGTGAGAGCTAATTTTTATATGGGTATCATTTTATCAACTAATTTGCATGCAAGGATGGGGCTGTGAAGAAATATTCATATTCATTTTGTTACAAATATTGTTTTCATGCTGTGTTGTAACTGATCTTCCCCTCCAGTTGCACTTCATTTAGTAATAGTAAAACGCTTATAGAAATAGTATACAGTAATAGTAAATATCCATTTTTTTTATCACGCCTGGTTAATGAGCTATTTTGCATATTTTGACTAATTAGCAGAAAG
This sequence comes from Alosa alosa, assembly GCF_017589495.1. NCBI lineage: Eukaryota > Metazoa > Chordata > Actinopteri > Clupeiformes > Clupeidae > Alosa > Alosa alosa. The sequence continues at coordinate 733,868 of NC_063196.1, read as the reverse complement.
GGTATGGATTGTCCCACTTATGTTTGGGTTTACTTCCTATGGATTGTCCCACTTATGTTTCAGTTTACTTCCTGGTTGGTTTGATGGTCTAAAAATAAATGATAAGTTTATGTTTTGTGAGTTTTCCCCTTGCTATTATATTTTCGCAATGTCTGACAGATTCCATGGTAAAATTTACATGTTCTTAAAATGACAACAATGGTTTTACTTTGTAGACCCAAAAACCACTTAGCTTAGCGTGATCCCCTTTTGATAGGGGACGAGTGTAAGTCTGTTAAAGTTAGTCATTTCTCAAGGGTGCGTCACGTGCGCGCTTGAGTTCTAAGGGTTAATGTATCTGGCAAGCAGGGTTATAAATGAACACCCACCAACCCGCCAAATGCGGGTAAAAATTAATTTTGGCGGGTGTTAATAAAAATGTACTAGCCAGTTTGGCCGGTGATGCATGAGGCATTACATGCATGATACATAAGGCTCATATATCCCCCTGGCAGTACTTCCTACATTTCCCATGACCACTGTGCCATAATGCTACGTGATGACGTTTCATACGCCCATTGGCTGTGCGCAGTTTGCAGTGAAACCAGCGCGAAAGACGATGGAAACAGATCGTCTACCAGAAAACACAAGGAATTAGAAGAACGAACGGAGCCAGAGCAGGGAGCATAGACTTAAAGAGGAGGGAGTTAGCCAGTAAAGTAAAGTAAAAGATACATAACACAAATACATAACGCATTGTGTTTACCTATTTCCTTTGTGGGGGGCTGATGTCATGTAACGGAAGCGGCAAACCCTGAAGCAGCAAGATTGTTTATTTCATTGTTTATGGAGTTAGCTGAAGATGGAACATGAGGAGCTTGTAGGCGCACATTTTCAGTTCTAAGAAGTTGCCTGATCAGTGATCACCACCACCACACGCATCATGCACTGTGCGTAGGGCACCAAGAGACAGAGGAGGGACCAACTTTTAGCCAATAAATAGTAGCTGTACTGCAAACTATGAGGACAACTCCAACCTTTAAGGACACCAATTTTCTTTATGAATGAATACTGTAGCGAAAAAAAAATAAATGTTCTTCATTAAATTACAGGGTGCATGAGTATACACCCCTAGGGCTGGGATAAACGATTATTTTTTAAATGATTAATCTAGCGATTATTTTTTTTCGATGCATCGATTAATCTAACAATTCATTATTTCAGTCCGATTCGATTTCGATTCGATTATCTCCCCATTAATTCACTAATAGCAATTTATACATGTTGATATACATATCTGAATGAAGAAACATGAATTCCTTAACATTGCAATATATGTTTATTGCTCTTAAAATTCCAAAATAAAAGACCATACAAGTGCAAAGTAATGCAGTCAGAGGTAGTCAGAGGTAGCACTCAATAAAGTTCAGTAGTAGTAATTGAGTGCCTGTCACTTTAAGACGCTTGTGAGGGAACCCTTGCAATTGTAACACTAACACAGTTAAAAGCCTGCTGATGTGTGGATGCAATTAATAACGTAGCTAGTTCAAATAACGGTTCGTAGCCTACTTCTCCTTGGGACAAGCACTTTTGAGTCTTAAAAAACACTTTTCCATTTACATCGGGATTTTGCAAACATTCAGTGACAGAGTCAATAAAATGAGCCCTGCATGAGTAACGAAATTGACAAGCAGCTGTAAGTAAGCATGCTAAACTCGACATCCAAACAGTATTCTAACGTTAGCTTTGAGATACTGCTTGATTGCATAACTTAACTTAGTACATTGAGGAGAGACTAAACTATGATAAGACCTTAGCAGAGTTAACTTTTTTGTAGCAGTTTTGAACAAATTTGTGCAGCATTGTCACGATGCTAAGCGGCTTTAATAGCCATTTAGCCCACCTATGCAATGGTTCTATGTGACAACAATCCTTCAACAATCGTGAATATTTTGTTAAATGCACACAGAGGACGGGCAGCGGGCTCGTTACGAGAGAGAGCGGGCGGGGGCAAGGAAAGGCTGCGTGTGCAGAGTATTGAAGCCCAAAGCGCAGCTCAATAAAAGGATTTTATCTCATCTTTAATTTAAATAGTAGCCTACAACATAGACGTGTGACGGCCGGTTTTGATCTCCTGGTGCCCAGCCACAGATTAGTCAATGCATGGGAAACACTGAAGGTGTAAAATTAAAAATATTTAGCGGCACGCGTTATGCTTGACGAATCGGCACGCATATTTTGCGTCTATGTATTTTTCGCGTCGACGTCATCGATTACGTCGACGCGTTGTCCCAGCCCTATACACCCCCCAATCTTAAATTCCCATAGAGGCAGGCAGATTGTTATTTTTAAAGGCCAGTTATTTCATGGATCTAGGATACTATGCATCCTGAAAAAGTTCCCTTGGCCTTTGGAATTATTGATTTACATTGAGCTCAATGAGCATCAAACCAGCTAATAGGCTAACTGAAATACACACCATGCCAATCTCTAGGTATGGTGAAGGGTATGTGATGATGTGGGGATATTTTTATTCCAAAGTCGCATGACCAGCCAAAAAAGTGTGACTTATAGTCTGGAAAATACGGTAACTGTCATGGTTGCCACCCCTAGGGGGCTTTAACCACATTTAAAATGTGCTGCCACAGGATTTCTCCACCTTGCATCTGATGTTGCTACGGTGTTCACTAATATGTGTCCGTAGGATCAGGGCTCGAAATTAACTTTACTTAACCACCAGTGTCCCAAATTCAAGTTCTTGTTTTTTTCCCATTCTACATAATAAACAGCATAATAATCAGTAACTTTCATCACTTAATTAGATAGATAGATACTTTATTGATCCCCAGGGGAAATTCAAGGTCTCAGCAGCATACAGACAACACAAACACATTCTTTAACAGCAGAAAGAGTAATTAAAGTATATAATATAAAAAAACACAACTAAGCAATAAGGACAGTAGAAGATAAAGAATATGCTAAATATACTAAAATATAAATTATACTAACTAACACTTAATCTAAATCAATTCTAAAAACAGTATCCACATAGTGGTGATTAATCAATCAGAGGCACTTGCAATGACTGAGGCAGGGACTGAGCCTGTGATTCTCTGTGCATAGTAAGGTAAGGTAAGGTGCTCGGTGTGAATGAGTGTCATGGTGATGGTGCAATGGTGATAGTGGTCATGGTGATGGTGCAAATGAGTAAGTCCAACAGTGCAACAATGCAGAAATAAAGTAAAGTCTATATATCTATAGCCTATATTTAACTATTTTAAGAAAAGGTATAAGTGTGGCCACAGTTCGGCTGTGGCATGGAGGGAGGGGTTATGAATATGTGCTAATATAGCACGCAAACAGTGAGGCAGAAAGACAGTGGTAAAAGTGGCTAGTGGACAGGCAGTATCCAAACATGGAGGGGGTGAAGAGGCAGACGGACTATGCAGAGAAGTCTCTCTCCTCTTCCCTTAAGTGAAGTTAATTAGCTCGTCAGAATTAGTCAGAATTAACTGACAATTTAAGAATTTAAGTCAGAATTAACTCGTTCTGGTCCACCATGTCAGTTCTGAACAATGTATTAAACACCATTTTATTAACATTAATCATCTGCTGTTTCACACAACACTCATTTTCAGAGATTGCGCTTTTGGCTCTTTTTTGAGGTTGCATTAGACGTTCTCATTGTCCATCATTTTGACGGACAGGGTTGTAAAACATTCCGTCAATAATCTATTTTCACATGTCTTTAATTTCAATGTCAGTTTGGTGTGATGTCATGGCCACAGATCTCAGTGAAAACAATAAGTAGCGTGGGAAATTACCACGAAGCTGTCAGATAGGCTACTCTCCTGCCTTGCTCTCACCCTCTTGTGCACACTCAAATGCGTTCCCAATTAAATGAAGTAGCAAAACGTAGTTAGATCTGCTGCAACTATCCCGATGTAACAAGCTGTTTTGACATTGTAAACGTTCTCTAAGACAGGGGTCCCCAACCTTTTATGTACCATGGACCGGTTTGATTCCTATTTTTTTTTTCACGGACCGGCGGGGAGGGGTGCATGCATTACTTGAAAAGAACTAGCTCCAGTTATGTATGAACAGTGAAGGTAACGATCTCTTGTGAAAAACGTGAACTTTGTGAAAAGTGAAAATTGAACAATATGAACTATGAATATTGAACAACTTGAAGCTACATCTATAAGTGTGAACATGCTTAACAAAATATGGGAACAAAACGTGCATTACGAATATATTCAGTGGGAGCCCTGCTTGTTTCCCTGGAACAAGAAGCTTCCATCTGGGGGTGATGGAAGACAGTGACACCCTCAGTGTGTTTGAAATATCCAGTCGATTGCTAATTTGTCTAGTTGCAGTCATTGCGAAAAACCCGCCTCGCATACATACGTGGTGGGAAACGTTTTCCAGCGCTTTTACGGCTATCTCGGGATATTCTGCTTTGGTTTTGATCCAAAACCCGCCAGAGAGGTTTCCTTATACACACTCTTAAGACCACCGTCATTTGCAATTTCGATCAACTGCTCTTCCTCCCGCTGACAAGTTAGGACTATTCGGGATATTGACAAATGGGTTATGGACCCACTCATTGGTTTGCCGTGAATCTTTGAAGGATGGGAAGTAACGCTCAAACTCATTTGAGAGCAACAAGGTGATCAAGCACCAGCTGCGAGAGAAAGGGCCCTGCCTCACTCTCTCCCAAACCCCCACTACTTTTTTGGAACATATCAAATACACCCAGGTCCACTCGTCGTCCCTACAAATCAACCTTGGCTTTAAATGCAGCGACTTTATCTGCCAGTTTAAAGAGTCGTCATTCTCCCCTGGAGTGACAGGTTGAGGTCATTAAGCAACCCCAATATGTCACACAGGTAAGCGAGTTTTGACACCCAGTCCTCATCACTAAAATGTGCAGCTAACGGTGACTTTTTTTTCTGCTCTCGCGAACTCAAACACTCTGGCCAGTGACCTGCTAAAGATGCTTATTTTTTGTTGCTCATTCTAGCAGTTTAGCTAACTTCGTGTGACACTACCGTTCGCCAAGAACTGATCAAGTGAAGTGAGCTGACCTGAGGCTGCGCAGCGCTGAAGGCAATATGTAAAAGTGTTGAAGGCGGGACAGACAGACGTAAGAAAATAGACCTTGCAAAATGCAAACATGCGTGCAATCAAACAACTGCATATAGGCCTATGCCATGAAAAAACGTGACATTATTGCGAATTAAATTTGGTTTAGTTTGCATGCATTTTTTTTTTTAAACTCATGTTGTAGGCTACGGCCCGGTTAGGAATGTCCTGCGGCCCGGTGGTTGGGGACCGCTGCTCTAAGAAGAGTGTACAGCAGTTTGCAGTAGCCTAAAGTTTACCATAACGTCGTCTATTGCTGGAAAAAATAGCGAGCGGCCTATGATAAACTAATAAATGCTTGGCGGGCCGGATTAAAGTGCGTGGCGGGCCGCAGTTTGGACACCCCTAGCCTTAGAACTGCCACAGCGAAATGTCAAATGCTAACTTAAATAACTTATCATTGTTATAGGCTACCTTGCAACATTATCGTTTTGTCAAATCGCAGTTGCAGTAGGCTATTTAGCTCAGCATGATATTGGTGACGTTTGTCTGTCACTGACAGAAAACACGCAGCGTTTTAGTCAGAGAGGACTGTCATCTCGTCTGTCATGAAAACAAATGCCATTTACCTGCCTGCTAGTTAGGTAAGTTAACGGAAAGTGACCCATTAGGCCTACCGCCCGTGCCCTATTTTTGTGTCGGCCTATGAGTCACTTAATATTCATTTAACCAATTAAATGGCGGATTCCTAAGAAAACGCAAGCACCCAGCCCATTTGGGTATCTTACTATATTTGTATCAAAAATAACATTGTAGCCTACCGTGATTTGAAGAGCAGCCTAAACAGTGTTGTAAGGCTGCGTGTACAAAACCACTTCTTTACAGATCAGCTGGCTGACGCTGCTTTTGCCAGCTGCCCGTTACGCCAGGTCAAATGTTGTATAATTTTATTCAGATGAGAAAGATACGTTTAGATTCCCATGTGAACAGTTTAGGAAAAAAGTAGCCTACCTATTTTGAAATTTGCTTTGCCATTTTTCTACTGTCCAGGAGTTGTCCCAGACATCATTCTATTGTGTCCCGGAAGCATTTTTTATGGTCACCGGGACGTCGGGACATCGTTAATTTCGAGCCCTGCGTAGGATTCTACATGTTTTGCTAACATAGCCCTAGTCTATGGTGTCACTTTTGTGAAAAAAATCCTGTTCGATATTTGAGACATAAGTGTTCATTGAATCGATTGCATTTATATTTTTTGGAGGGCAAAATTCAGGAATTTTGAACATTTCCATGCAGAATTGGTGATTGGTGTATATCTGGTTATTAGCTTTACTGTTTGCTTGAATAGCCCAACTTTGTTTATTCAATGCCCATTTATTCATATATTCCCGCTCTAAAAAAGTAAAAGATTCTTGAACGCTAAGTGGCTGCTCTGAAATCATTATTCTATATATTGTAGTATTCATATAGTAAGTCATGGAAATGCAGTTTTCTTGTCAGGGAAAGTTAGGGAAAAGTCATGGAATTTTACATTTGACTTGGAGTGGGAACCCTGTTCAATCAAACTGCCCCTTAAAATGGCTAAATGGTACGACTTATATATGAAAATATAATTTAAAGGAGAAGTTCGGTGTGATATTGACCTAAAGTGTGTTGAAACTTTTGTCTCATAGCTCATCTCGGCTTGTCCCCTTGCACTCTGGCGCTAGTTAGCCGATGCTACCGACAGGTTTTCGATGGGGGTGCCTCGGGCATCGGCCTAGCAATGGAAATAAATCACTGTTTTACACCATTTACGAGGCTCAAAGTAGCTCCACACTTCATTGGTAGACTTCCGAGGGCCCTGACATTTAAAACGAGACATTGAGAACTTAGAAAAAGCACTGGTAGTTTATTTACAAGACGATTTATACAGACAGCATCAGGAAGTTTACCGTTCGCCGCCATCTTGAATTTAGTCACGATAAGTCGAGCGATGAGTTTTAATGAACAGGTATGAAAAGGGATCAGATTCCAAAAATAATTCAGTGGAAATGCATGGATTAGCAGCAACTGGAATCCATGCATTTCCATGGAATTATTTTTCAATGTGGAGGTGGCATCTGGCTGTCCATGTCAAATGTTAAACCAATTTGTTTGCTAAATCAATTGAAAATAGTAGACATTATACTGCAAAATTCTGCCATTTTTGCCCAAATGCATGTTCCTGGACATCGTACCTTGAGATTTCTGAATGGTTTATATTTACTTTGGAGTGCCACATACTTTGTCTGATCCTAATGGTTGAATGGTTCAATTAAAACCTACAAATTTTACGAGTTACAGTGTGTTTCCACACACCGAAATTTCGTGTCGCTCTCAGTGAGGTTGAATGGAGACGAAATTCGCCCTGGTTGGGCGAAATGAAAGTGAATCGCCGAGGCAGGCGAAACAAAGTTGGCCAAAGTTTTACTTTATTTAAATGAGGACCATTCGAGAACCAATCAGTCCGCGTCTTTGTGTTTGGAGGCGGGAGTTACAAAAAAGTCTGACCAAGATGGCGGAGACTACCTGAGCTGTAACACGAAAATTTGTATGTGATTAAAATGTTTCTACACGAATATTGGCACTTGTATCAACACGAATTGTGGTTTATATGCCACACGAACTTAGTCAGAGCACATACACCACTAAATAGACCACTATATATGTTAGTTTAAGCACTTTCGACCTTTTAGCTAGCTGACAGGCTTAAATGCTAGTATTTTAGGACATTGGATTGCATTGTAAACCTAGCTAGACAGCTAGGCTACATGCTGCAACACAGGTATGAAATATATTATGTCTTATTGACCTTGTTGTTTCTATGAACATGAATTGTTGTTTATAGGCAACATCAACTTAGTCGAGGCATAAAGACCCCTGGATATCTTCATTAAGTACATAAACGTTTGAACTAGCTGATTAGCTCGCTTGCCACCACTGGCTAGACACTGCAGTCAAAAGGTTAGCGGTTTCGCCGTCACGCCCCCGAGGCGAAATTTCACTGGCTGAAAATCGCGAGGTGTTTCGCTGTGTGGAAACCCACCGTTAGTGAATTGTCCCCCAAAAAGTAGATTACCACACGGCTCCCTGAAAAAAATTGAGGCTCTGTTTGAGATACTGAATTGTAAATCATACAGTTCTTACTGTACACCAAAAGACATAAACAGACATAATGACAGACAGCAATTAAGAAACAGAAGATATTGTTCATCAAGAGAACTAACTCTTTTTGGAGACACGAGGCTGGGAACATGGCTGGAAGCCACCCGCTGGAATGCCATAAGTGCTGATTCTCTGGACAAGACTGGCCACATTTCCAGCCCCACGTCGTGTAGGCTGAGTTTCTTCTTTCACCTCTTTGGTTTCTTTTGATTCTTTTTTAATTTCCTGAAAAATCAAGTGGTTAAACGTTAAAACAGGTAAAAAGTTAAGCGACATTGTTGTTTATTATTGATATTCTCCTTCATTTTCATTGTTTATTTTATTAGGCTCTTGACATTGTTGTTTATTATTGCTATTCTCCTTAATATAGTCTTACCAACATTGTAAATTGTTCCCTGTTAAATTTAAGTATTATATGGCGTCTGCCAAATCCCATAACCATAACCATTTAAGGACGTTCCATTACAAAAAATGGTTTGTCTTCTCCATCAAGTTATTTAATAGGCCTTATATTCAATGGAGTCCCGAAGCCATGACGTAGCGTTGCCAAGGCAGCAATTTCACTGGATCTAAACAAATCAATCTAACCATTGAAGGTGGCTTTCTTAATCTATTTCAATAATTTTACAACGTTTCTAAAAGACGTTAGTATATTTTTTTACACTGTAGGAATCACATACTACAACATATATTCATACCAACACGATCAAATTCGTGACTACAGAGTTTTATTTTAGCATGGGTTTCCTCCGTAAAAGAGACCTGCATGTAACTTCACAGCATGCGGTTAAAATCCTTAAATTCACAGACGTGTTTTGGCTTTATTTTTTTTGGCAAAAAAACGTCGCTCTTAACAGCCGCCAGTCTTTGAGAAGACGTGAAATATCCACTGGAATTTTGTTTCTTTCTATTAAACCTGCCAGGGAATCCGTGTTATGTGGCTAAGCTGCTGCCTAGCAGGTAAAACACGTTTAAATGAATATATTTATTTTTATTAGCTAGAAATGATGCCACATGTCTACATTCAATGCTATTTATGCCACTTCAAAAGTTTGTTTAGATCCAGTGATTCTGCGGTCATGGAAACGCTACGTCACACTTCGGGACTCTATAGACCGGTTTCAGTTCCTTAACAACCGTCGTTAAGGATGAACTCTGAGGACAAGCAAACCCAGAGCCGTATAGCAAGACATTGAAAGAAAGGTGGTTGAAAATGGTTAACTTTTGGCAGAGAAAAGCAGACTGAATTTCACGTTTGCAGTTCAGGAAACATCTAACTTTTTTGTGGGATACAAAAGCATGCATTGGGAAGTTACAAAGTTATGCCACACATGTTATCTTCATGCTCAAGAGGAAAAACTGAAATTATATGTAGGCTAAGTAAAATAGGGTAGTAATGTTAACGTGTTTTATCATATTTCTCAGCATATCATTTCTATAAGAGACTTGATCCATGATTACGAAGGCTAACGTTAGCCTACATTTCACACAAATAGCAAGATGCAGGTTAGCCTAAAGTTAAAGTTCACACTCCATTTGAGTAGATTGTTTTAAGAAAGTAGACATGGGCTTGCAAGTAACGTTATTGCATACTATAGCAATAAGGTTGCAGACTTGTCTAGCTAATCCGTCATGTGTCTATATGCTAACGTTACTTTCCTGTTAACTTCCAGCACAATGCATTTTGTGCATTGTATTCCAGTCAATCATTCAATGCGTGGCCAGCGGCATAGGCTACTTTATCAAAGTAATTATCCTCTGACCTCTGGGGGAAATGACTGCCCACCCCTGTCATTATGTAGCCTTTGAGTAGGTACTGTTCTCACTTTAAACTAAATCTAAACTAATGTTTGTGCAGTCGAAGCCCTAGCCTAAGCCTAACCAACCTTCACAGTGACTGGTCAAATGTTTAGCCTACCTTTCGTAAATCATCTGTTTCTTTTTCATAGGTAAACCCACTACACCTCTAGATGAAAACAATCCAGACTCGGCTAGATCGAAATATTTAGGCAATATGCTTTTATTCATCTTATATCAAGTTCAGCCAGCTTGCTTTCTATGCGCTGTCCGTGTAAACAAACTAGCGCTTGTCCTCCGAGTTCGTTCTTCACTACGGTTTTATTATAATTTGTAAAATATTAAGAAGAGCTCTTTTATGAGTTAAATCAAAACAATGAAGGCAATTATTACTGGCCTTTATTTTTCCAAATCTGAGGCCCGGCTATAAATAGAATCCCGGCCATAATTTCAGGATTTAGGTATGCACGTGTGTTTCAAGCATAGTGCAAGCACTAATCTCTGAATGAAAGTGCACAGAACTTATGCATTTGAGAGCGCTAGCAGCTCTCTCGCGGCTGTAGACGGTAATGTTTCATGTAGGGTTCATGAGTGGAGGTGCAAAATGCACACCAGAAAAGGAGGTGCTGGCAACCAGTAAAACACTTGCAAAAGGAGAGAAGTGCCGCACACTCCCGAGTTACACATTTAAGTCTGTAATGTGACAACGTTTCGACCTGTCGGCCTTCCTCAGGTCACATGTAAAATAACAGGTAGTACCTTGCCTTTTAAAGGGGAAGCTTAATTGCTCCCACCTGACACATAATTAGGTTACAAACAGGTGTCAATTAGTGTTCAATTGGTTACAATGAAGGGTTGGACACAAGGTTTTCACATAACAATCAACATAAGTTTTTTTCAATCATAGTCCACATCCTTAGTACTACATTCTGTTATTTTAAGAGGAAAAAAACTAAAGAAAAAGATCAAAAGACAGTATTACAGCATCAGTCCAAATGGATCATCATAAATAATATCATCCGTTAATCATAGTAAGTCTATATGTCAAGTATCAATCACAAGAAACATTTTAAATCAAAATCCACATTCAAACCGTGAGGTGCTTGAGTTCTAAGATGGTAAATCCAAAAATGTTCCCTTCTTGATAACAACAGATCTAGGTTACCACCCCTAGGGGGCAGAGTCACCTTCTCGATTCCAATGTATTTTAATGAAGAAATGGGGTGATTAAGCTGCTACAGGATAATTTAAGTTCTTACATCTAATAGTACTTCTGTGCTCTGCAATCCGCGTCTTTAGAGCTCTAGATGTTTTGCCCACATATGATTTACCACAAGGGCAGTAAATAAATTACAGATGTGCTGTTCAGGGCTCTACACTAACATTTTAAAAAATGTAGGAGCACAGACAAAAATGTGGGCGCAGTCACTTCTGTACTTAACTTAACACATAATCTAACATTACACTGCAGCTAACAGTTAAACATGTCACTGCACCAATTGCAAATATTAAGAATGACTGGCAACATTTAGGCTACAGGAAACAGGATTTTAAAGATCAGTGCCTACTTTATTTTCAGTCTGTTCTATTTTCCTACATTTTGTTAATGTAAAATAATATAATACATTGCCATATTTGCATTTAGCCTGTATATCAAGTATACTGCCAAATGTAGGCTAATTTATTTATTTGTGAATCCATCTGTAGCTAATCCAAATATGCCCATGGTGATCTATCTGACTGCATACTGCCTAATACTACTACTAAAACAGTCCATTTTCTCTTCCACAAACCCAACATAGGCTATCAAGGATATATATTTTTTTTTATCTTTTTTTTTTTTTTTTTTAAATATCTGCATTGATGGGGGCAGGAGGCAAACGTTCGTTTTGCACTTCAGCTTGTATTCGGTGTAAACAAACAAGCATGCGTGGAAGCCTGGAGTTGTCAGCGTTCTACCTTTGAATAAAATGGTATTACGGGAGGCTACTTTTGTGCCTGTTCACTACAGCTATATTTTGCATATTGCAGCCAATACGTCAATTGGGCTAAAAGGCATGTTAGGTTACCTTTCCTTCCCTCACTGCATTCTCAGAATCTCATCCTGTTCCTCCTATATCCGATGAATTCGGTGGATAGAAGAACTAATTTCTTCAATCTTTGCATCTTGGCTAGCTAGTCTAACTTTCCGCTTTTTCTGCGCGCTCTTGGATTTGATAGAAGCGACTAGCGAGTCACAACGCGAAACTGCTAACGTTAATGGGAGGTGTAGTTTTTATGCTGCATTCGCGACGTGATTCTATGGTTTGCACAGTAATGTTTCTCGATGTTGCGGTGTATTTTGTAGACAAACATTGACATAATTAGAAGTCATTCGCACCAGTGCGCCTAAATATTTTTTTGCACTCGCATGTGCGAGTGAAATGGGCGCACTGTAGAGCCCTGGGTGTTGCATGAAATTATCCCTTTAATTTGGATATCTTTTCCTGTGTGTGGATGTTTAAATTTACTGCATTTGTAGGTGTAGTTACATTGGGTACAAGATCCACATCGTCTATTCCCATCTAGGATAGGAGTTAACACCGGTTGGGAACTAAAAGTGTTAGGAGGAATATAGGAATGCACCAACTGATCTCTTAAGTTTTTACCTCTCTTGTACACTATTAGAGGATGTTCTTGAAATGTGCTTTTGAGTTGGGTGTCTGATTTTAAAATTTGCCAATGTTTATTTATGATGGTGCGTAAAGTCACTGATTGCCTATGGTATTCAGTTGAAAATATTATCCTTTTATTTGATTTAACCTTATTTTTTGTTGAAAGTAAGTTGGACCTTGGAATGGATTCTACTTTTTCTATGGCATTGTTCAACACCGTTCTATGGTAACCCCTTCTTGTTGGTGATCATTTCGTCGCTGTTTCTCCTAAAATGTTCAGGTGTTTTACAAATACGCTTCACTCTACATAATTGACTAAATGGGAGACTGTGCTTTAGATGGCGTGGGTGTTCAGAGTCAGCCCAAAGTAGGGTATTGCGTGCCGTAGGTTTACAATATAGATCAGTATATAGGTGAGCCCCGTTATGAATGATCCATAAGTCCAAGAAACTAATTTTGTGTTTATCGTATTCCATTGTAAAGGATAAATATTCACAACATGTATTCAGATGTGAAAAACATTTGTAACTCCACTAGCGAACCCTTAAATATACATAGCACATCATCCAAATAGCGTTAGTAACCAAAAAGTTATTTTTAAAACTGTGGTTTGAATAAATATGATGTTCTTCAAACAGACCCATATAATTTGCAAATGAAGGCGAAAATGCACTTCCCATAGGGACTCCCCGTTTTTGTATAAAAAAAAGTCTCCTGAAATATCCAATAATTATATTCCAAAATCAGTTTGGTAAGAGTCAGAATGGACTCTTTTGAGGGACACATTGAAGGGTCATTTAAGTAATGATCTAATGCAATTAACCCGCCATCATGGGGTATAACAGTATACATGGCATTTATATCAAAAGAGGCCAGAAACACTTCTTCTTCCCCAAGAGTCACTGATTCCACAATGTTGATAACATGACCCGTATCTTTTGTGAATGAGGGTAAACCCTCAGCTAATGGCCTAATAAAATGATCTACAAAAGTGGAAAGATTTGAGGTCACAGATCCTATATTGGCCACAATAGGTCTACCAGGTGGAGATTCCAACCTTTTATGGATTTTTGGTAGGGTATAAAATGTAGGAACAATAGGGTGTTCAATTTTTAAAGATTTAAATTCATCTCTTGATAGCTCCCCTTGATGTAATAACTCATTTAAAGTATCTAAAATCATGCATTTAAATACCTGTGTGGGATTATCAGGCAGTACCTCATAAAAGTTTCTATCAGACAATTGTCTTACACATTCTTCAACATAGTCAATTTTATTCATCACAATTGTTGCTCCTCCCTTGTCGGCAGGTTTTATTACAATAGAATAGTCATCATATACGGTTTGGATAGTTTATCATTGTAACTTTATTCTGTCTTTAGCTTTGGATGCCAGCTTGAAGTTATACAAGAGGAATGGCAGAGTGTTACGACGCTCATAAGCCACAAGTCCTACAGCAGCTTATGACAAATGCTCTTAACTAAAGAGCCATATAAAACAGACTACAAGGTAATATACACAAAGTTCAACAGCACCAAAAACACTTAAAAGTTCTATCAGCGATAGCGGGGATATGTCACTTCTGTTGATGTTCAAACTCTCCTGAATGCGCATCTCGTCAGTTATTGGTTGAAACACTTTGCCTTTGAGTGGTTGCCAACAATTGTTGGTAGCAATTGTTTTTGTGTACAGATCTCGGAGCCTAGGCTGCCTACAGAGAAACGTTTTTTTGACGGCCTGCTTATGGAGCAGGCAGCTAGCGGATTGTTAGGAAAGATTAGATGAATGTGATAATTTATGTTTGGGCATTTTTTGGGCCTGAAATCGCTGATACAACCTTAAATTGGCACCTTTTATATAAATTGTAATGTGGTGTAAAATTATTTGTTTAATCAAATCAGTATAAATTCCTATTTAAATTACTTAATTGTTTTACAGAACCTCCTGCACCTAGTTGAGATCGCGTTGATTCTGCCTATTTCTGCTATGCAGTGTGAACGCGGTTTCTCAGCACAAAAGCGCATCAAGAGCACCTTAATGCCCTCTCTCTCACACACACACACACTGATATCCCCTCTCTCTCTCACACACACACATATGCACGTGCACAGACACACACACTGATATCCCATCTCGCTTACACACACTGATATGCCGGACTCATCCAATATGGCGGGCGCTGCATTACACACGCGAGCTTTACCTCTCTCGGTCCCAACCGCACGGTGTTTTGTCTGCTTTAAAAGTGTTTGTCCGAAAAGTTTTACGTGTTCGCTTCTCGCCTTACCACGCCGTACTACAAGTACAGCAGGCAGTTTTTAATTGACATCTGCAAAAGCAAGTTTTGCAGCCGCTCTGGACTTTGCAACAGAGACGCTAAAGGAACTCGGACTACTCCGCCTGCAACAACACCGGACTCGGCCTGCTACTCCTCCCCGAAAAGAAAGCGCCGGAAGCGGTGTGCGAGGAAGCAGAAGAGGGCAAGCTGAGGCGCGTCCAGGCCAGGCTAGCGGCCAACCCAACTCGCCCAGCCATACCATCCATTCTCCTGGCAAATGCGATCACTGGACAACAAAATGGATCACATAACGACTGCTGAGATCAACTAACCGACAGTAAGTAACTGCTGTGTGCTCGTCTTCACTGAGACTTGGTTAAATGACAACATTCGGACTCTGCTGTACAACTGGAGCAGCTAGCATGCTATCGAGCAGACAGGGCCATTGTAAAGGGAGGTAAATCAAGAGGAGGAGGAATCTGTGTTTACATCCGTGGACCTAATGGTGCCGGGACACTGTAGTAGTATGCAAACACTGCTCACCACTGGCAGAGTTTATGATCATAAAGTGCCGCCCTTTTACCTGCCAAGGAAATTATGCGATTCTGCTAGTCGCAGTATACATCCCGCCTACCAACAACAACAGCTTTATAAGAACGCTGCTCTTAGTGAACTCTACCAACAGACGGCACACCCACACTGGAGATTTTAACCATGCTGATCTTAAAACTGTACTTCCAAAGCTACACCAGCATGTTGATTTTCCAACAAGAGGAGATAACATCCTGGACCTGGTCTACACTACACACAAAGGAGCATACAAAGCCACCCCCTCCCCCACATTGGACTTTCAGACCATATCACTGTTATGCTAATGCCCGTGATACAGACAAAGGGTAAAAGCGAACAAACCGTTCGTAAGCAGGTAAAAGTGTGGCCTGAGGGAGCCTCCGATGCTCTTCAAGACTGCTTTGACACAACAGACTGGGAAATGTTTAAGCAGGCAGCCACTTACAACAACCAGACAGACATAGAGGAGTATACAGACACTGTAACCTCTTACATCACCAAGTGCATCGATGATGTGACCCACACAAAAAGACATCATCACTCGGGCTAACTGGAAGCCATGGCTGACAGGGGATGTCCTCAGGCTGCTGAGGGCCAGAGACAAAGCCTACAGAGCTGGGGATGAAGCTGGCATGAGAACAGCGAGCCAACCTGTCCCGTGGCATCAAGGGAAGCAAAAAGGAATACACTCACAAGATAACCACCCACTTCAAAGACAGCAGGAACGCGACAAAGCCTATGGCAGGGCATTCAGGCCTCACGGACCAAGCCGGCCACAGAGCTGTGAGAGCAACATCCCTCTGCTCAACAACCTGAACCGCTTCTTTGCTCGGGCTTTGAAGCACAAAACAGCACCTGCCCACAGAAGACCCATCCCCTCTACATGAGCAGCCCCTGTGCCTCTCTGCCGACAGCGTGAAGAGGACACTTGCTGCTATCAACACCCCGATATGGCAACAGGTCCAGACAACATCCCAGGTCGCGGCGCTGGAAGGACTGCGCGGGGGAGCTTACGGATGTCTTCACAGACATCTTTAACACTTCCCTGAAGCAAGCCATCGCCCCATCATGTTTCAAAGCTGCCACCATCATACCTGTGCCAAGAAAACTGCTCCATCCTGCTTCAATGACTACCGCCCTGTGGCACTGACACCCATCATCATGAAGTGCTTTGAGCGGCTTGTCATGTCACATATCAAAGCCACTCTCCCCCACCCTGACCCTTCCAGTTTGCATACCGAGCCAAGCGGTCTACAGAGGATGCAATCTGCTCTGCCTCCACCCAGCCCTCACCCACCTGGAAAAAAGAGACTCATATGTGAGATTGCTGTTTATAGACTTCAGTTCTGCATTCAACACCATAATACCAAAACAACTGCTACTGGACTTCCTCTGTCAGAGGCCCCAAGTAGTACGTGTTGGCAACAATACCTCAAGCAGCATCACACTGAGCACAGGGGCCCCCCAAGGCTACGTGCTCAGTCCGCTGCTCTTCACCCTGCTGACGATGACTGCACTGCAACCTACAGCAACAATCACATAGTGAAATTTGCTGACGACACAACTCTGGTGGGTCTCATCACCAAGGGCGGCCGAGACTCAATACAGGTTGGAGGTCGACCTTCTGACCACGTGGTGCAGGGACAACAACCTCCTGCTGAACGTCAGCAAGACCAAAGAGATTGTTGTTGACTTCCGGAGAGGTCACACCCAACACCTGCCACTGACCATCGATGGTGCTGTGGTGGAGAGAGCGAGCAGCACCAAATTCCTGGGGGTGCACATCAGTGAAGACCTCTCCTGGACCACCAACACTGCATCACTGGCTTAAGAGAGCTCAGCCGCCTGTACTTCCTAAGTGGAAACTCAGGCGAGCAAGTGCTCCACCAGCCATCATGACCACATTCTACCGAGGCACCATTGAGAGCATCCTCTCCAGCTGTATCGCTGTGTGGGGCGGAAGCTGCACTGAATACAACAGGAAAGCCCTGCAGCGCATAGTGAACACAGCTGGAAGGATTATTGGTGCTTCACTCCCCTCCCTGAAGGACATTTACACCACCCACCTCAATGCAGCATGCACCAAAATTGTGAGTGATGCAAGTCACCCCGGCTCACAATATGTTTGATCTACTGCCCTCTGGGAAGAGGTACAGAAGCCTGCGCCCCGCACTACCAGACTCACCAACAGCTTCATACACCAAGCTGTAAGGATGCTGAACTCTCTCCCTCCTCTCCCCCCTCCACCCTCAGCTACATAACATCCTGGACATTGGACCCAAAATGGCCGCCTGCACTACTCCACTTGCACACTTGTACACTTTACAACTTGTTGTTGTCGTCCTGAAAACACAACACTTCTGCTGCTCTTACATAACTTGCACCACTATGCCACTTTCTTTCTTACTTAGGTCAAACAGAACTACCCAAGCCTTTTATTGGCCTGACTTTGCACTAGTATTTTATTGACTGTCTATGCACAATTTCAACCAAATTTTGCTGCTCTTATTTTTTTCATTATTATATGTGCCCTCTTATTTACTTATTTACTTACTTTTTTGTTTACTTGAATGTTATGTTTGTCTGTGGACCTAAATTGGTAAAATATGTCTTGTCTTCACCGTGGGATAGTGAGAAACGTAATTTCGATCTCTTTGTATGTCTGGAACATGTGAAGAAATTAACAATAAAGCTGACTTTGACTTTAAGAAGTAGTTTGCATATATCTAACACTGAGGACCTAATTCGGATCAGCACAGAGGGACCCTCCCTGGAACGTTTTGATTCTACAAAATGTGCTGAAAATTGGCTGTCTGCTGTAAAGAGGTCAAGGCGACCAGGCTACAAAGCTTGGCCAAGCAACTCAGACATGATCTTCATTTCAGATTAAATGTGAAACATGCATAGGGCCTACATACAATCATAAATACGCAATGAAATCTACATGACAATAAAACAGAATTAAATGAAAATCTTTTGTTTGACAGTTTTGGTATGATGTTCTTAACCTTACAACGAGCATTGTAATATGGAATTGTTGAATAATTCTAATATTAATAGCAATAATAATAAATTTATACAAAAATGACTGTGCCCCCAAATATTTGTCTGTGCTCACCACAATGGGAGCAAAGGCCTATGCTGCACCCAAACTGTGGAACTCACTCACCTCACACATCCGCACTCTCCATCTCACAATACAAAACAGCTCTTAAAACCCACCATTTTAAGCTTATGGACTTTAATATGCCTTTTACAACAACTATGTTTTTTAATTTGTGTGCTGATTATCATATTTTTTTCACTGTGTTTACTTAGGGCCCTATGAAATCCGTTTTTATCATTTTCTGAATTCTGTTTTATTTTTTTCTCAAAATCCGTTTTTTTAGTCGTTTCGGATTTATCTTTTTATTTTTATTTTTTTAAACCTATAAAAGTTCAATGACCAATACAATTCAGCTATTTAAATATTTAGCAAAGCCAATCATTCAAAATTCTCCAACATTTAGCCAAACATTCAACAAATCTCTGTGCAAAAACAACAGATAGGACCCATATAACTTCAACTACATGGCCATAGCTAGGCTGCAAGTTTAGATCCCAATAAAAGGGTACTTTGTAACTTAAAAGTAGCATACTTTTTTGTAGATTCATGTTTCATTATGACAAGCAGCTTAAGCCGGGCGGTCATATAGGTTTAGTCAGATTTTTTTTTTTTTTTTTCTTTTCGCATGCCCAAATTTCCGTCAATGATTCCCGGGACACTGAAAGACCGGGTACACGAAACTTGGTGGACATGTAACCCCACATGGATAGCATGGAACCATCGATTTTTCGCTTTTTGATCTGTAGCCCCCGGCTGAATTGGACCCCCCAAAGGAGGGGCGAGACACAGTTTTCTGTGAATATCTCGAAACCGTAGGGTATAGGAGGGACCATTTTTTTTTGTATGTTGATCTCAAGGGGCCATGTCAACCCATTCCATAACCACTCATTTCATGTATAGCGCCACCTAGTTAAACACAAAAAAGTAAAAAATGAGGTGGTGTAATTGAAGGTATCTGTGACCTAACATAGTCAAAACTGCACGAAATTGGAAGTGTAGGATCATTATGACACCCTCTGTATGCACGCCAAGTTTTGTGGAATTCCGTTCATGGGGGCCACACAATAAATTAATTTATGTTACTATACACCAACTGGCCTGTAGGTGGCGGAGACAGTTTTCTGTGAATATCTCGAGAACCGCAGGGGCCTAGGAGGTCCATTTTTTTGTATGTTGGTCTTAAGGGGCATGTCAACCCATCCCATTACCACTTATTTCATGTATAGCCACCTAGTTAAAAATTAAAAAAAGCAAAAAATTAGGTGTTTTCATCTCTATATCTCTGGCTGACAAGGTCAAAACTGCACGAAATTAAAAGTGTAGGATCATTATGACACCCTCTGAATGCATGCCAAGTTTTGTGTACTTTCGTTCATGGGGGCCTTACAATAAAATAATTTATGTGTACATTTAGTGATGTACACCCAACAAGGATTCCCGGGACACTGAAAGACCGGGTACACAAAACTTGGTGAGCATGTACCCCCACATGGATAGCATGGAACCGTCATTTTCGTTTTCATCTGCAGCCCCCGCTGGACTGGACCCCGAAGGAGGGTAGGGCAGACACAGTTCTCTGTGAATCTTTTATGGTATGTTGGTCTCAAGGGCCCACATCAACCTGGCTCATAATCACTCATTTGTGATTTGCCCCGGTAAAAAATGAAAATCAGTAGGATTAAAAGAAAGCCAAAATAAATCTTCATCATCATCATCATGGCTGCATTTTCAGTATTGGCGAGAAGTAGACGTTTGTCCACTAGATGGCGGATCGTTGCAGTGAGGCGTAATTTTGTTGGAAGTTAAAAGTGGGTTGGAAAAAACAATGGACGCTTCATACAAGGACTGTAATTTACCGCATTTAACATCTAATAAGGATGGGGACGATGTTCACATGAAGTGTAATTCCCATTTCTTCTTGAAGCCGAAATAAATCTGAGGATGTTTATCGGACATGCTTGGTTTTACTGCAGGTAACGTTAATCTTGTAATATCAATAAGGACCTAAGTAATGTTACCGTTAGCGTTGGTTGAGTGATGGAGGCATTTGATTTATTGCATTTGTAGAAAACTATAAATGCGGTTATACCAAGCTAATGTATAGCAGCACTGTTTGTATCTTTCGACTGTCATTTATTGCACGTGCTACAAAATCATTCTGTGCAATGGAAGATTTACCAACGTTAACCGGGTCTGATACAGTTTTGCCTATACATGCGTGAGACTGAGGCGCCTGTTTATTTTGTTTTAAGTCGCGTGCAGGGTGTGAGGGGAATCGATGTGCTTTGATTACAGCTTGGTAGTTGTAGTCTGTGAAATTAAAAAGCACGCGTGTGTGTGAAGTATCCAAACAATGACACCTTCATTTCATTATGGCTGCTTTAGCAAAACACCTTAAGCTACTGTGTAGTGGGTCCCATTTAGAAGTGGCTACTTCATTCGGCTTTCCTTGACTCATGGAGCTGCGTGAATGTTATTACAACTTTGCTTTCAACGATATGACAGTTTAAGTCCGCTTGATACTGTAAGGCGAAACCATTGGTTTCCAAAGGAGATTTTATTTGTGTCGCCAGCATAGCCTATTGACAATTTATGTTGTCAATAGGCCTACCTTATAATCCTACCTGTAGCTTAGGGAAGCTAACAACTTTCTATTAGGATCTAGTTTGTTAGTTACCGTTTTTGTCATAACTCCCTGATGCATTTTGCATTTAGAATAGCCAGAGCGTGTATATCTCAATCGGAAAATTAAACAATATCGGGTGCCTATGGACTAGGCTGGGTGAACCCAGCCTGATCTGCCCGCTATTTATTTTTGATTTCTTAAAAGATTGAGCTTGGTCTGATGAAAGCCAGACTAGCCATGGACCTCAGTTAAACAATGCAAGGGAACATGAATCAGCCTATATTTGCACTAACAATAACGGACAAAAGCTCTTCAACTTTGGCCCGTTAAAATGTGTATGAACAGTCTAGCGGCGATTTCATCAAGGCCCATTTGGACATGTCAGTTATTTGCACCACTGGTTAGATGTAAAACAGCATTTCGTTTCAGACTAGGCTACTGTTACTTAATTTGTGCATTAACAATAACGTTTCAGACTACTGTTACTTAATTTGTGCATTGACAATAAAGTATTACATGAACTAAAGATGACTAAAATCTTATGTAGAAGAAGAAACATTCACAAAAATCCATCCATCCAAAAATGACCTTTGTTTTTGATAGCTGTTGAAAACGGCATGGAACTGACAGAGATGTTTTTGTTTATAAATACATAAAAAATAAATAAATAACATTATGCTGATACCTTTTGCTTTTCCCAAATACAATGTAGTCTACAGTGTAAGTGACCTTTCATCAATCCAGTTGCAATGGATGAACTGTGATGAATTGCCCTACTTATGATTGTTTAGAGATTTTAAAGGTTTTATAACAATGCTACATCTTCTTTGGCTATTCTACAATCTATTCACCTTTTCAGCACCAGTAGGCTACTTTCTGTGCAGCCGCACACACACACTCAGGCATGCCAAACAAGCATACACAAAAGTTTCAAGAGTGGGGGATGGAGTAAAATATGGAGACAAATTGAAGTGTGATTTATTTTCGCGGAACGGATGTACAGGACTGAGCGGCGGTCATATTTTGTACCGCTATGCGGTACATCTAGTTTTCAATATGTGTCGCTTTCTAGAGCATTTAGCCTATCATCTTTAGCACACATCTCCATTGAAGTATGGCTACATGATGGTAACATGCTTAGTGTTGCGCTCTCTCGTCAGTGAGAATCTCTTGCAGCACTTTTTTAGAATGGTCAAGACCCACAGCAGGTGGGTCTTCATGTCTACTTGAGGCTACTGACAATCGCATCTGGGAATGGGACTGCTTGCAATGTTATGACATAGCGGTATGTCAGCTTCTGCACACATTGCAACAATCTTCCACAAACTCACGTCTTGCATCTACTGATTTTGTCATTGCCTTGTAGGC
This sequence comes from Alosa alosa, assembly GCF_017589495.1. NCBI lineage: Eukaryota > Metazoa > Chordata > Actinopteri > Clupeiformes > Clupeidae > Alosa > Alosa alosa. Next base: position 711,219 of record NC_063196.1, on the reverse strand, counting down.
TGGAGGGATTTGCCTGCAGTGGATTTAGCTTTGTTCTTAAGTTGCCCTTTTGATTTCTATGGTGGCTACATGTGTATTTGCGAGTCAATTATGTGTTGACAAAACTTGCAAACTATAGTTGTTTTCAGACTCGTAGTAGTCAGGCCATCCTTAAAAATATTTTGGTTTGCCGTAACCCGACCGACCCTGTGAACTTAGGACTGACCCAAATATTTATTTTTTTCCCCATTTTAGTCCGACCAACTTGCATTAAGACCGACCAATTTTTTTTTTTACTCTTCAAACAACTAGGCTAATACAAATGTAATACTAAAATATAATTAATATTATTTTAAGTATTGTGAATATAAATTAGCTACAAACATACGTAGGTTCTTTCTTTTAAATAAAAACCTGTGGCGTCCTCTATGATTATGTTTACACCATTGGTTTACGCATGTCACACTATGGCCTACGTTCGCTTTGTTTCATTCACTGTCTATGGTTCGCGCTTGTCTGTAATGATGTCTGCGTGCGGCTGCATTAGGCCTGAAGAAAATGTTTGTGGTCACCGTTCAAAGTCATAGGCTACGGGTTCGGGCACCATAGTAATACATCTAAAAATCCATCAAATCATCTCGACACCGCTTTAACTTGGCAGGAAGTTAAAGGCTACTTCCCGTAGCCTGTGTGTGTTTTCTTCTCACACACACACGCAGCTTTTAACCTGCAGCTGTGTGCCGCACAGCAGCAAATAATAGGCTATGGAATTTAGTAAATTTAGGCCTACTATTGGGTTTAATGACATTTCCGAATTAAGCTACACAACCGATTGACAAACTTTTACATCTTGAGTTCCTTCTAGTTAACCATCCGGTTAGCTCACGAGTTATGTCTATCATGAATGTACATTTTGAACATTTATTTTATCTAATGACATAAAAAACATAATGAATTGCCTTGAATGAATATATCCTTGGATATGTGCACATGAGAATGAAAGCTAATTAAGCCTACTTTCACGTTTTTCTTAAAGTGACAGGCACTCAATTAGCTCTAAACACCACCATTGTAATGACATTAAGACAAGTGTAATAGTTTTAAAAAAGTATTCGAATTACTAAATATTTTTAGCTATTAGTATTTATGCAGATCATAAAATACTATAAATTACTAACAAAATATATAGTTTATGAATCCCAAAATATGAAATAGAAACATATGACAAGCCGCCATTTTCTGTGTGTGTGTGGAGGGTCGAGCAGAGACTTGGATCGCCACTGATCATACAGTATTCAATATTACTGATGGCGTCAAGGTGGTGGGTGCACCAAATCAAATCATTCCCAGTCCATGCTCTGACAACAGCTCAGACATGAAATGTATGGCACCTACATTTTGTTCTGGTGCACCTAAATAAAAAGGTTAGGCGCACCAGTGCAACCAATGCAAAGAGTTAGCCTGAAGCCCTGCCTCTAGTCTAACGGTGACCGTGCCGACTGACCTCAAGGAGACCACTAGAGTTTTGGTGGAGGAAACTCAAACAATTGAGGACGTGCTACAGTTTGACCGTCAAATCAAAGTGGTGGCACGGGTTGAAGACCCAGTCAGTGACATCACAATATGCAAATTTGTTTAAATTCATACCTACGTAATCACCATGACCAAAATTGTACTTTTTTTTTTCTTTGAATCTTGAAAAAAACCTACTGACCCATTTTTTTTATTTTTTTGGCTGTTACTGCAAACAAAAATATTTTTAAGGATGGCCTCATTGGAGTATTGTTCAGCCCTGTTATCTAGCAGTCAAGCAGTTTAGTGTTTTGCCACCGTTGTCGGGAGCCACTGATTGCTTATTTCTTTGTCACACACCAATCAACAAACTCAACGCACGTGAACATTCGAGATATGATTACTAGGCTACGCAACACGTTTTTAACAATGTCTTTCGGCCACGGTTTAGGCATAGACCTTCTTATATGCTTTTTGTTTTAAAGTGAACTGAAATAAAAGTAAAAAAATGTCTGTTTATTTAATGTATCAACAGAATATCTGCAAATTCCGTGCAATTACGTGTTTGTAAGAGAAATCCGTTTTCATGTGTAGATTCTGTGATTCCATCCACATTTTCCGCAACGCGGAAATCATAGCGCCCTAGTTTACTCCGTAAAGCGAACTTAGGTGCTTTGAAAGGCGTTGTGTAACAAATGAAATGTGTTATTATTATACATTATAAATTCACAACCAAATCATTCATAATTACTCCCTCCTCCTTGTTTAGAGCTGTAACTGTAACTGCACTGATCAAGCAATTAGTTGTAAGCAGTCATATTTTGTACATCACCTTGACAAAATTGTCAGGGAAGAGTCCTTTCTTCCCATTGAGTTCTCCTTCCATCCATCCTTCTTCCTCCACTCTGCGCACATTTTTTATCACATCCCCAGGCCTCAGTGTCAGCTCATCATCATGTCCTGCCTCATACTCGTACTCCACCACAACTTCGACTGTAAAGAAATATAATGCTCAAAAATGTCAGCCTTCACGCATGCGACCAAAAATGGACATAGCCAAACACGCAAGAGAGGCCTAGGCTACATTTTGAATAGACTACCCATCTTTAATATCAGACATTTCTCTAAATTTGACCCAATGTGTTCCTGAAAATGCAAACAGAATCTTTAACAGTACAGGGAAGCAAACACACGTGTGGTGAAAAAAGAGACAGAAAAAAATGACAGACATCACAGTTGTAAATGGTAATGTTTATTTACTCCTTGGTTCATGTCAGTCAGTATGAATTAACATTTAAAACATGTGAAATTACATATATTTTGATATACAAGTCACATCTGACTATAAGTCGCAGGACCAGCCAAACTATAAAAAAGTGTGACATATAGTCTGGAAAATATGGTATAAAGCACTCAATCAGTGTGCTTTTTTTCCCTTTTCAAAATGTACGTTACTAGACTGTAATTTGCATGGACTAATAGAAGTGGGTGGTTGACTTTTTAGGTCAGAAAAAAAAATTTGAAAAATAAATTCAGATATTTGGTCTTTTAGATTTTGTATTAGAATGCATATTTATTCACTAATTTGTTGTGTTAGTAACTATATTTGTCTATAGTTTATATTTGTAGGCAACTCTTTAAAGGGAAACTTGGCAAGATTAGCTTTATTTCCCCCTCTACTGGAGAAATTGTGCATTATGCTATTTCAAACTGTGGAAAAAGGTAACGATAAGGTAACGAGTTCTGCAGAACAATGTGGGTGTTACAAGGTAAGAAACACGATTTAAAAGAGTTTCTTGTCTCTCACTTCTCTTTCCAGGTCGGTAATCTCAATGTTGCAAGATTGGTTTTCCACCTGGGGACGCTAGGGGCTGCGGGGAAAGTCACCATTTTCACCGGAACAGGTCATTTAACCATTCAAATGATTTCTAAACTATTTCTCGTTGAAATAGTTGCCAAGTTCCCCTTTAATGTGGTGTGTAGGGCTAATTGAGTACACATTGGTGGTGTGTAGGCCTAAGTGTAATTGAGTGCCAGTCACTATAAGAAATATGTGAGTAATTACTGTAGCCTTCAGTCTCACGGTTTTAGGCTAGTGAATAATAGTTGCACATAGCACAGAAGGATATGTGGATGCAATTCATTATGTTTTCTATGTCATTAGATAAAATAAATGTTAAAAACTAACAAGTTGAAGAGATAAGTGTCTTGCAATGTTCACTAATGATTTTAGTGAGCACTAATGACGAATGAGACTTGACCGGAGCTAGGATTAGTTAGCAAGGAGCTCTCTCCAGATGTAAAAGGTTGCAAAGGTTGCACAGTCTATTTCTAAATGACATTAAACCCAATAGTAGATCTAAATCCCATAGCCTAGGTAGGTTAGCAACACAAACTTGAGAGGTGCAAGTGAGCAAATCAACTTGATATTAGCCTATTATTATGTGTTACCACAGAATCTGGATCTTTGGTCTGGATGATCCTACATGGTCATAGCTGTGTACTTATCTCAGTAAGGAAAATAAATCAAGAGCCTATGTGGAGTACAAATATGTCTTCTGAAGGCCTAAACAGAGCCCAGCCAAAAACTCCAATAAAATTTTGATCAACTTTGAGGGCCAGCTATGACCATGTAGGATCATCCAGACCAAATGTGACGATTTTGCTACATACGATTCCTATTTATGTACCAGCATGCAACATTTGAGCCTCCTACATGGTTTAGTTCTTGCACTGTGGGCTTGTGAACTTTGACAAAAAAAAGCTACCCTGTTTTTTATGTGAGTATCATAATCTTCTATCATTACTTCATCAAGATCTACAGCATTTCCTTGTGCAAATGTAACACACCACACAAACTCACCACTATATCACACCACATAACAATCTGTTAAGACAAAAATGTGTAATATATGTATTTCACAAAAAACAACAGAGAGTTTAAGACAGGTATATCACGTGAAGGTTCACTGTTAAAAATCCCAACTGTGTACAGAATGCCACCAAATATTGTATAGCCCTTGGGTTCACTGGGTTTTTCTCTTCTTGAAGGTGGGCTTCAATCTGAATGTTTGTTGTTCCCCTTTTAGTTTATTCTCTTCATATCTGTCAAAAGACAAATTCAAAAATATTTCAGATATATAAAAACATATCCTGCATTAGATTAGATTGTTGCAATTACTTATAATAGTGATAACAGCATTAATATTACTGCTGTCTTTAACACCAGGATTTATTTTCTTAGACTACTGACATTCAGAATGTCAAATATGTAGCTTTTGCATCCAAGGCGTAGTGTGAGTGAGGGTGTGTGGGGGTGATTTCTGTGTTTTATATGATTCACCATACATGTAATAGGTGCACATCTTAAATAATAAATGTTAAAGATATTACATATGTCAAAAATATATATATATATATATATATATATATATATATATATATATATATATATATATATATATATATATATATATATATATATATATAAAACATTTATGTAGGTAAAAGCATTTTATATCATATGTAGTATGTGAAAAATAAATCATATGGTTTGTCGAGAAAACTTGGTCACACAATATGATATGGGGTCACACCATATGAGGTTTCATGCACTTAGCAGAACAATGAGTCTTGTGGCTACAGTGGGCAGTGCTTCGACTTGGCCAGCTTCACGCTGGTCCCGCTACAGGATCACGCGGTATCACGCGACTTTAATTTGTATTTTTCCAGTGAGACGCTGCAACAACCCAAACAACCGGTAGATGGCTCAAGTGAGCAGGGTGTCTCGTAAAAAGAAATGGAGCCTGGAAAACCCTACACAGACTTCACTACAGACTTTAGCAGACTGGTTTAGAAATAATGTAATAGCCAGAAATATGCCTGCCCTGCCCTAATAAAGAAATATTTGGTTAACTGCGAATGAATCCCGTTTGCAGCCGTAGAGACGCAGGACAAATTAAACATTCTGTTTTTCTCTGAGTGCAACGATGATAGACAGACATCATTTGGACAAAACATGGAGCATATTAACCTCCGTTGCTCAGCCAAATGCCTTCCTGTTACGCCCTGGTATCAATGGAGTTACAAGTTTATAAACGATTTTTGATGGTCACAAGTTTACTTCATTAGCGGTTTATTTTTTGGATTATTAAAGAGTGTTTTTCATTTAAAGGTTTGACTTCGCGGCTTATTCAGTAGAGCATTTAGTGCTCTCCCCAATCCCAGTCGTTCACATTGCATGTTTGTTTGTAATGGATGCAACCGCAGATAGGCTATGCGCTTGACAATGAGTTGTTAACAGAACCAAGACATATAGCCCAGCAGCAATCTAGGGACTGGTCGTTATTTATTGAAGGGGCCACCGGAGGAATTTTGAGTGCTTCAGTTGGAAGTTGCATGACCCTCTCTTGCCTGCTAGAAATTGTTCAATGACCCTCCGACAGAATTGTTAAAAAGACATGACCCTCCCTGCCAATTGTCTTCCCACCGCCACAGCCACACACTTTGTGATAACGTTCTTAAATCAATCTTTCCCCGTGGAGCTTGCATGCTACCAGTCCTTCCTTTTCAAATGTGTTGCCTGTTTGCACAATTTCACAAATACTCATATGTGATTAATAGTATGACAAATAATCCCTGTGCACGGGACCAAAAACAATGCATGCCAACTTTTTCCGTGGTTTATCAATGAGATTTTAACTTTCCCCCCGCTGTCTTGCCGCTTTTAATGTTTTCCGTGAGAATATCCATATTTTAATACTCTCACAACAGCCCTGCCATCGGGCCTGTCTCTGTGTTGCCCTGTTGCTACCCCTTGCACTTCCAACTTAAACAGATGTCTTCAAATCATCGTTTTCCTTTGCTTGAAGGCTTAACTTGGAGTGATGTTAACCTATTTAAGTTTAACGGCGCTGATTGTCGTGGAGAGCACGATTCATTACGCTTGCATGTTCGGCCTTATGTTCACGCGGCGCACCTGGCTACTCAGCTGCAAGAGAAATAATTTCCCCTGTTTGTATGTTCACTGCAGGTTGGCTGACCATAACTTACCAACTCTGCACTGTAGACTGGCTATTTATATTTTTCTGTGAAATAAGCAAATGTATTTGTTCAACTTTATGAAGCAGAATTACGATAGGGTACTTGGAACATAATACATTTGACAAAGGACAGATGAATGTTGCTAGTGACAAAATATTAACGCTCAGTGTTTTACGATGTCTTTGTCATGGGGAAGTGTTTTTCCCCATGCATTTATTCTAGGTTACTGTCAGTGACTGCCGTGGAGAGAAGCTGGTTCTGTGTTGTGTTGTGTTGCGCTAATTAATTTATTTTCATTGGGCATCCTGTGCCGTGTCGTCCAACTTCTTCTTCAGTTCTGACAAAGCCAAAATTACTCCTTTTGAAACAATGAGTGCAGGAAGCGCCGCTTGTATGGTTATATTGCTTGAGGGGGTCACAAGCAGCTTTCAGCCATAAGGCTACTTTGAGAACATTTCAATTCACCCGACACTAATATTCAAAATGTTGAAAACTATTTCGCATAGCCTATAAAGCAGTTTAATTAAATGGAATGTTAGTTGTAAACAAACGAAGCTACTTGGTGAGGCTTGGCCTCACAGATGCGCCTCGTGCCTTAGATGGCAGGAAAAATCTTCAACGATAGGCCTATTAACTAACCACCCGATTCACGTTGGCTGGGGAATGGGGCCATCAGACAATTGTGCCCAGTTAATCCCGCCCTTCCCCCAAAAAAATCACACCTTCCCACCTCTGACAGCTTAAAAGAAGTCAAGAGGACTCCTTACTCACAGACCTATTCACAAACCCGCGGTTTTGAAATCCTATGCAGCTACAGGAGCTTCCAATCAGCGAGGAAGCAATTTTGCATTGTAGGCATAACTAACATGCAATAACGCCAACAACAACCAAAACTAGGCTAATCATTGTCAACATGTAAATTAAATGTAACATTAGTGTGAATCAAATTAAAATGTTCTCTTTGCAAACGTAGGCATAGTAACAGAATAATTTAATAATGTTACAAAGATACTACATCAATCCCTGCATGTTTCATTGGGCTACTAGGCCATTTGTTTTGCCTTGATTCATTTAGGCTAGGCCTTTTATTCAGGGGTCAGATTCACAAAGAATTTTAAGGCTAAAAGTAGCTCCTAACTGGCTTAATTTAGGAGCAACTCCTAAAAATAATGGGCGGTCACTCCTAACTTTAGGACTCCTAATTTTTCACAAAAAGTAATTCACTTAAGCATTTTAGACCTAAATGTAGCACCTAAGTCTGGAACAGCTTAAGTCGAGAGGACTCCTAACTCACTAAGACCTATTCATAAACAGCTTTTTGTGGCATTTTACGCTATGATGTTTTGAAATAGCCTATGCTAACAGGAGCTTCCAATCTAGAAAGGAACAATTTTGCATTCATAAAAGGGATGCAATAACGCCACCAACAACAACCAAAACTACTCATTGTTAACATGTAAATGTAATGTAACGTTTCATTGTGAATCAAATTAAAATGTTCTCCTCTTTGCAAACGAGCCTAGGGATATGGTGACAGATTCATTTAATAATGTTGCAAAGGTAGGCTACTGCATCAATCCATAGGCCTGTTTCATTAGGCTACTAAGCTATTTGTTTTGCCTTACTCTTTATTAATTTAGGCTAGGCCTTTTATTCAGTTATTAATCATCTTCCGCCCCTTCGCACTACTTGTGTAGTGTGCACGATTCTCCCACCTGTCACCTGTCAGTCATCATCGGAAGAGAGGTGTTTGGAATTCCCCGCCTTTACAATAGTCAGCCAATCAAGGTGGTCACTTCAGTCAAGCTCGTGCATGAGTAATGACGCCATCCATAGCCACTAAAGACTCACCCTAGTTTAAGAGTTGTCTGAAAGGCTTTGTGAATAACTTTTAAGAGAAAACTCCAATCTAAAATCTTGTGCTTGAAGTCGCGATTTAGGAGTAGCCTACTCCTAGTAGTAAGATAAAAGCCTTTGTGAATAGCCCACGCCCCAGTTATTCATCATCTTCCGCCCTTGTGTAGCGACGATTCTGAGACCTGTCACTAATCATCGTAAGGGAGGTGTTTGGAATCATGCCCGTTACAATCATCAGCCAATCAAGGTGGTCACGCTTGCCCATTTACCCAAATTAATGGTTGAATATTACTGATGACCATTGTTATTTAAGAACATGCAGTGTGCGTAGGGTACCAAAACATCTTGCTCGTAAAAAAGCATCATAACGCACATTCTGGCGGGTCTGTTATTTACTGTAGGCTGCGAAACCACATGCCTTTATTTTGGGCAAGCCTGCATTCATTCATTCATTCAACCTTTATTTATTCTCGAGGGTCATTGAGGGAAGCCCTCATTTAAAATGAAGCGAAATTACAGAAGCGAAGCAAAGCTCCACAAACAAGACAACCTTCTGTTGAAGAATTTTATATAAAGCCAGCGCTGACAGTAATCCTCCTGCCCCTGATAGGCCTACCACAGCTGTGGATAGTGTGGAGTGTTCAAGTAATAACACAATCCAATGTGTGTCTCAATTGTCCCCCTCTGACCACCTCACACATTTCTCTAGATTTTGCAATGAACTTACATGACACAATGCCATAAAATATGCCAGTTTTAGGGCACAGAATAATGTTTGTAATGATACCAGGTAGGCCAGGTATTGTCGAAGGTGCATGGTGAAGTGAAATTTTTACTTTGGAAAACAAACATTTGCCGATATCATCGCCCGATCATCAGAATATTGCAACAGATTCTGTGTTCTGGACTGTAGGTAACTTGTTAAGCCAGTGGTTCTCAAACTTTTATTTCATTCCCCACTTTGATCAAGGGGCATGACTGATGATAGTGGAGATAACGGTTATCCCGGAGGTTTTTGCAAGTCAGCATCTTCGACGGTAGTCTATTAAAAAAATATATCGCTGATGTCCCAAACGGAGAGCCATACTTTTTTTTGTTTTTAACGATCTCTATGCTACTCACAAAAAATGTAGGCATGGGGACATGATGAAGTAGGTTATCCAACTGTCGTGGTGTTAAATTATTGTGATTACGAGCCAGTGGTTTTCAAACATTATGCGGACTCGACATCTAACTAAATGCAACAGGCTCATATCGCCCCTCGTGATTCGCAGAAAATGAGGACCAGTGTTTTGTCAAATTGCAAATAGCTATTCGTTTTAACTATTTTTTTACAAAAAAGCACTTCATACTATCTTAATCTTGGAATATGGGGAGGGAAGTGGCGGCCTGCAGTCAGCCAAATATGAATGTAATTCATGCATAAAGCAGATGTAATTGTTTATTGTACAGAAAAATAAAAATGACATGTCAAGCAGTCAATTGTCTACATTGCAGTCAAGAAGTAGGGCAAATTAATTTACTTAAACCAAAACGTGGGTCATAGTTGTCTAAGCCTCTATTATGCAGAGCCTGTTAAAAACGCCGCCAGATAGTATTAAATCGGCAACAACATTGTTTTCTGCAGAAGCCTACCCAAGGCTACAGATTAATTCTGAACAGTTATTTCTCTACTGGCTCAATTATCACACCACTGTTTTGATTTTATGAAGGCGTTAACCCCAACACTGACAATAATGTAGACAGCAAATTTCGATTTTCGTGTAGTCAAGCCTTAAGCCATACCCAAGTAGCCTAAATCGAGGTAATGTTTAATTATGCATGATTTATTTTGTTATTGATTTCGTAGGCTGGGATTACTCTCGGCAACAATTATGTAAGGGACGGCAGGCAGAGCGATGTACAGTGGCTGAAAGTGGTCCTAAAGCTTCCGCGAGCTTCACGCCGCTGCACGCGCACGAATGAAGTGGTCATTTGAAAGCGATGCCCACTGTACGGTCAGTGACTGACGCGAGAAGCTGGTTCTGTGTTGTGTTCATTTCAGTGACTGACGCGAGAGAAGTGGGGTCTGTGTTGTGTTGCGTTAATTTATTTCCATTGGGTGTGCCCTGCCACAGCATAGAGACTGGCTTGTCTAATCCAAAAATGGAAATAACAGGTCTTTGAATTGACACGCGAAATTAGACTGTTCTATAGGCTATAGCCTATAGTTAAAAGTTGAATGGGCAGACTTGTTGTAACAGAGGTAGCCTAAATATCGTAGCAAATAGCCTATGACACAGCTTTTAAAACATTTATTTTACTCTCGCTGGTGAACACACAATGTGAATAGGCCATCTCGATCATAGTAATATAGTCTATAGTTGCATGAATAAAAAAGGCGCAAAAACTATTGGCAATTGAATTGGTTTGACAATTCCTTCGCTGTTTTGTCGGTTTGTGCCATATTTGCGCTCACTTTTTTTACGGGTCTCCAGGATCGGCCACTCCTTCACTGTTCTCTCGGTTTGTGCTCGCATGCATTTTTCCAACACTTGGCTGCAAGCTCCCTTCCCCCACCCCCTTCTTTCACAAGCAGTGCAGCTTTCTGAAGCGGTGCTTTCTGAAGCTAATGTAACAACAAATAGGCTACCACCAATATTGTTGTGTGGCAATAAAAGTATCCAGGGTTTGCTCAAGTAGCCTAAATATAAATAAATTAAGGACATAAAATCCTTAACGTGAAAAAGCTTAACGTAGCTTAATGTCCCAAAATGGCATCAAGTCGTTTTTCTTCTCGTATGCGCTAGGGCTGCACGATATATCTAAAATGTATCGTTATCGCGATATCAACAATTGCGATGGACAAAGATTAGTTAATTTTCGATAATTATGGCTAGTTCTACATTTTCTGTGCCTTGTATTCACATTCTGAACGTCAACATTATTTTACCAATCTGTCTTGCTGCCGAAGCCCGCCCCCTACCAGTTTAGGTGTGTGGTGTTTTAGGTGTTGAGGAGGGAGCTAGAAGTCGTGATGGCTGAAGGTAGTGAGTCGAGCGTACACTTGGGTGAAGAGGAATTGGTGGCTAAAAGAAAAAGCACGTCTTTTATATGTAAATATTTTGGTTTTAGGAAGGATGACGCGTTAAACACAGGTACTTTGCAAGACGTGTCGAGCAGTGGTCGCAACTTGCCGAGGCAACACAACCAATCTCCACAGCCACCTGCAACACAATCATAAAGATCAGTATGAAGAGGTCCAAAAAGCTAGCTTAAGCAAAAAAGCCGCTACTGTTATGCCAAGTCCAGCAGCATCTAGCAGTAACATTCAAGTGACTTCAATTCAGCAGAGTTGAGAGTGTAACTCCTTATGTGAAATCATCAAAGCGCCACAAAGGTATAACGGCGGCCATCGCACGGTTTTTGGTTAAAAACATGATGCCTATGAATACCGTAAACAGAGCGGGCTTTGTGGAGATGATTGAGCAACTTGACCGAAGGTATCAAATTCCATCACGGAACTATTTTTCTCATGTCGCCATTCCCCAAATGTATGACACATGTCGGAAAACAGTTAACCTCGAACTTGGTGGAGCTGACTACTATGCAAGTACAACAGACCTTTGGTCAAGTCGTCCAACACAGCCCTACATGAATTTCACCGTGCATTTCCTCACCGAAGATTTTGAATTGAAAACACGGTGTCTAGAGACTGTATACTTCCCCGAATCGCACACTGGTGAAAATATAGCGTTTGGATTACGTGAAGTATTGGCCAGTTGGAATTTATAGGAAGACCAGCAAGTGTGCATAACCACGGATAACGGCGCCAACGTCGTGACGGCAACTCAATTGAACAGCTGGGTCAGACTTCAGTGTTTTGGCCACAGGCTACACCTTGCCATCGGTAAGTGGCCTAGCCTAAACTGATCTGATTGTCACTGTACCTTACTCTGTACTATAGCTTACTATTATTGTTTTATGACAAGGTATAATTATTCATTGACAAGATAGAAAGTAAAGATTTCATTACTTCTTAATAAGAAATAACTATTGTATAGCATGTTGCTTTTTATGCAAGTTATTTATTTTAATTCTGGTATACACAAATTAAGCTTCTAAATAGGTGATTTTTCATTGTCTGGAATGTTGTAGTCCTACTGCTGGTATTGTTAGGCTGTTGTATGTTTGAAATCATACATGCCTGTCTGATATTTAATCTTCTGCCTGCCCCTTAGAAAATGCTCTGTAAGATGATGGCCGCATTTCTCGAGCAACTGGACTTTGCAGGAAGTTGGTGGGACATTTCTCCCATAGCTGGAAAGAGAAAATGGCGCTAAAAAAGGCAGAAAAAACAGCAGGAGCATAACCTCCCAGAACACTCACTCGTTACAGAATGCCAAACATGGTGGGGATCCAGGCAAAAAATGATAGAGTCCTTGAGCAGCACCGGGCATCTAATGTCCTGTCAGAAGACAGAAAATTAAGGCATTTGGTACCTACCTGGCAGGACCTGGATGTGCTGGAGTCTGTAAACCAGGCATTACAGCCTCTGCAAGAATTTACCAATGCACTCTCAGGTGAGAGTTACGTAAGTGTTTCATATGTGAAGCCAGTTCTTCATCTGATGAAGACATCAGTTCTTGCAGAGAAGGAAGACGACTCTGACTTAACAAAATCCATTAAGATGAAAATTCTAAACTACATGAGCTGTAAATATGATGACTCTGCAACCCAAGAACTTCTGGACATGGCATGCTTCATGGATCCCAGATTCAAAGAAAGCTACATTAACAGTGACAAGGTTGCAGACATTAAGACCAGAGTGATGTCAGAAATGGAAGCAACCGCATGGAAGGTGATTAGGTTATAATGGTAATTTCAAATACACATATTGCATGATCTTAAACCATGACATATTACTAATATGTAGTGAGAATTTTTTTTCTTTCACTCTGTATTCTTTTCTCTGTTGTAGGAGAGATGTCCTGCTGACAGTGGGGCCCAGAGTGTGGATCCACCTAGCACCACTTTGAAGAAAGCAAAAAAAAAAATCACTGGGCAGTTTCTTCAAGACGGCCCCAATCCCTGTTTCACCTTCTGTGCAATTGGAACGAGCTGTAGAAGCTGAACTGAACAGCTACTTGCTGTCGCCTACCATAGATAGTGAGGCAGACCCTCTGACCTGGTGGAGACTCCACGGGGTTCACTTCCACAGCTAAGTAAACTAGCTAGAAAGTATCTCTGTATACCTGCAAGTAGTTCACCTTCAGAGAGACTTTTTAGTACATCAGGGAATGTTGTGACATGCCAACGCACATGCTTAAAACCTAGCAAAGTAAACATGCTTGTTTTCTTAGCCAAAAACTTGCCATAAAGCATCCTCACACATGTGTACACACACACACACACACACACACACTTTAACGTTGCACTGCATTGCCTTGATGATGCCAATGATGGTCATCACACAGTGTTTGTTCTCGACCATGTGTATTTTAGTTTAACTACATTGTTGCACTTTATTCCTCGTGCTAGCCTTTTTGGCCAAGAACTCACCATAATGGTATTATTGTTTTTATTATTGTTATTTTATGTTGTTTTTCATGTCATAATGTAAGCCACCAGACCCCATTCTGCAACACGTTCTTGACTCAATAAATTAGTGGTCAGAAAAAAGTTACCATTTTAAGTTGGCATGCAGTTAAATGATTATGTTTACATTTATTTTAAATAATTTTTGAATGTTTTAAGTAGTTTTCATGTTTTTATTTATTTCAACTTAATTTTGTTGACCATAGCAGGAAATGTTTCAAAGGCTAAGATGATTTATGGCCGGCATTGCCATTGTAGCCACATTTTTCCTAATAAAAATAATGTTGGAATGGAATCAATGCATTTCTTTTTTTTAAGTATGCATCAGTCTATGCTAACAGCAAGTAGAATGGAGGAAAACGTTACATATTTAAATATCGCAAGTTATATCGTGATCGCAGTACTCAATAATGTTATCGCATATCGCATGTTTTTCTAATATCGTGCAGCCCTAGTATGCGCACATTATAAAGAAATTTTAACATGTCCCAAAAACAGCTATCAATTAATCACCAAACATCTTATAAACAAGTCTTGCCAGGAGCAACACCTTGCAAAAACAAAATGATTAAAATAGGCCTAGGCCTAATAATGGTTGGAATGGACAGATGCCAGTTATGTTTTAAAAACAAATGCTCCCATTACCCCGCAGAAGTTTCAAAGTAGCCTACACCCAGCCTAAGCTACTTCAGAACGCCTCGTCGACTGTCTGTAGTAGGCTACAACTTCGATTCAATAAAAAGACGTCGCATCATTGCGTAGAAAAACGTCGCATCATTACTCCTGCCTGGATTCGAACTCAGGACTGCCTGAAAGTTGCAGACATGTTCTGAAAATACGTGCATTAACCCACTCAACCATCAGACAACGCTAGCCGCTTCGAGTAGGCCTATTGGGTAGGACTGTAGCCTAAACTGGTTGCTGTGGCACAGCCTTGAGTGACCAAATTTGTTTTCCTTTGTCATATGCGGTCAATTTGTTAACATTACTGTTAAGGAGATGCTGTAGGCAAAGGCTATATTTCCAGTATCGTGGATATGAGTGTCGCGATTTCGGTTTCGAATCGCATATCGTTAAAGCCCTAGCTGAACCACTTCTATGGCCGCTTTGGTAGGGACAACAAGGAGATGGCCATCAAGGCAGTGGTCTCTGCAGATCACCAGCACCACCGATGTGTGTGCAGCACTGAGCAGGACTAATGCACGTAAGGCTGCTGGCCCTGATGGTATCCCCAGACATGTACTCAGGGGCTGTGCTGTACAGCTGACTGAGGTTTGGACTGACATATTTAATCTGTCACTAGCCCAGGCGGCTATCCCCACGTGCTTTAAAATCACCTCCATCGTGCCGGTGCCAAAACACTCAACTGCAACAAGCCTTAATGACTTCTGTCCAGTTGTACTCAGCCCCATCATCATGAAGTGCTTCGAGAGGCTGGTCCTGGCCCACCTCAAGAATTGCTTACCACCCTCACTGTATATTTCAAGAGCCTTTTATCCAATTGCTTTTGAGGATATTTATACAGGTTCCTGCTCCATCTGTTATTAAGAATGCTCTGCTTCTCCTCATCAGAGTAGTGAATGTTGCATTTATAAATTGCAGGGTCATAGGCTGCAGAGCTGGTACTTTCTGACACAGTGAGTGTCACATCTTGACTCTCACTCACTTGTGAGGGCCCTTTGCCTATTATTTCCCTCTCTTCTCCTAACTTTGTCTCCACACCTTTACATTTCCACCTTTCTGCCTGATTTCCCTTTTCCTGTCTCTATAACTGACCAATAATCAATATAATTCTTATATAATATCCATATAACTACAACTACTATTATCTACTATATATACACTATTGAACCAGACTCTAATATCTATACTGTATATAACATTAATATAGCTTTTGTCAGCATAGCTTTTGTCGCAGGTTAGCTAGCTGCAACTCCACTGAGTTTCAGCATAACATTTTGAGTAGGCCTTGAAGTCAGCCTTTGCTCAGGTCAGATGATTATTTATATTATTTATATTATATATAATAGATTTGTGAGTTGTGGTATTGAAGTTTATGTGAGCTGCATGAGACACCTTGTCGTCCAATGACTGGAGCTAAGTAGCCTATTCAATACATGATAGCTTTAATGGCGACCTAGCTAGCCATGCATCTGTATGACCCTACATGAT
Organism: Alosa alosa; assembly: GCF_017589495.1. Classification (NCBI taxonomy): domain Eukaryota; kingdom Metazoa; phylum Chordata; class Actinopteri; order Clupeiformes; family Clupeidae; genus Alosa; species Alosa alosa. Next base: position 695,079 of record NC_063196.1, on the reverse strand, counting down.
TTCTGTTCAGCAGTCCAAAATAGCTGTTTTCTAACCAACGCTCATTAAAACGGTAACCTCACTCACATGTTGGTGCAGTCATCTCCGACTGTGTGCAGGGGGGCATGGGTCACACATGAAAACAGACTGGCAGGTCAGTCACACACACAGAGACCAGGCGAGAACCATGGCATTTAAACTCTCCGACTTTCTGCATCTAATAAACTATTTGTAGATAGCTATTTGTATTAGAGATGCACCGGATTGCGGTTCCGATTTTTCCGAGTTTCACCTGCCGATACCGATTTTAGCCGATTACGATTTAATTTCTTCTAACCATTTTACAGCACACACAAATACTTATTTTCTATCTTTTCCTTAATAGAACATGTTAATATAGAAGTGTAATCAACTTATCAATAATGAAATGGCTGTTAAAAAAATGGAACCGGTGATTAGACAGATTCTTCTTCAAGTCTAACTTCAGCTGCATTATCAAACTATAATGCCAGTGTAATTATAATGCCATATGCTATAATGTTATAATGCCAACTACGGTGTGGGACATTCATTTCACAGACTACTAATATGAATGCACTGTTATGGAACATCCATTTTTTTCTTCTCACATCCAATATCCAACTAAAGATATAAGAACAATTTTCATGATACATTTGAACATGCTGCATGGAACATATTTTCATATGCATTGATGAATTTATGGGAGGGCGAGGGAAAAGTGGGAGTAGACTATCACGCAAACACAGGGGAGGAGAAGTGCTAATAGCGATTAGGTGCTTCACAATATGAAAACAGCGCACGTCTGTTTTGAGGTGAAAAACTTCCAAATTCTGGTTAAATGCATCAATTAGGCTATAGAAACTTTCAGAGACAGCTGATTCAGTATTCAGAGCATCAGTTTTCTTCATTGTAGGCTACAATGTCAAAAGCAACTTTAACTTTTGTTTGCCTTTCTAATAGGCTATCGTTTGTTCACTTTCACAACATTCACTTCTCAATCTGCTAGGCATAGCCCTAGTCTACGTGCAATAGTTCTAGTATTTTTTTTAAGTGGAGTAGAACTACTAGAGCTACTGTATGTCGCTGCTTGTTGACATCTTATCATCATGTAGCCTATGATCGCTAAACTTTGATTCTTTTTAATGTCGCAATCGGTTATCTCCGTTCAGCTGCGGGCACGCAATTAGCGGCAGTGATGGGCGGTGATGAGCGATGTTTACGTAGCCTATGAAGTGACAGCTTAGTAAATTCCACGCAATATGGCAAAACACAGCGTTCGCTGCATAGGAAAACTCAATAGCCTATTAGTGCTTTCTGTGTAGGGCACAAAAAAAAAAAAAAAGGTTTGGTTCCTGTTGGTTGTCAGTTGAGGCCATGGGTCGGTAGGGAATTTTTTTTTTTTTTCCCCAGTGACAGTAAGGGATAGGTAGAAAATCAGTCCCTCCAGGATTTCACGAGGTTTTTTGAGACTGTTACGACCTAAAATGCCTGGATGGAAGTTGCGGTGTTTTTAGCCGTTTCTTGTGGAGAAATTGCGGGAGGATGTGAAAATTGCAAAAATAGTTGCAATTTTTTTTTTTTGAATTTAGGGCAATTAAGGTTAGTAAGACCTAAATCACACTGATAATCTTGATGCTTATTAAAAAAAAGGATAATCAAAGCTAAACAGTAAGGATTACAGAAAATCAAAGTAGGCCTACTTTATTTGTGAAAATGCTTTGACTGAGGTAATTCACAAAGCAGTATAACCTTTCGTAGAACTGTCCAAAAAAGACAGTCACCTAAAGAGATGGCATCATGTCATATGTTTCAATACATTCATATATTTTGTAATTCATATTAAGTTCATATCTTTTTAAAAATTCATAGTCTGTGGCCTGCATAATTACTAATAGCCAAGTAAGTATCTAGTAATTTCATATTGATTTAAACTATTTGACTACACTTCTGTTTAATGTCATTACATTGGTGGTGTACGTCTAATTGACTGCCTGCCCCTTTAAGGACGTGAGAGTAGCCTAATTACATTTCTGAGTGGATTGGAAGGCTTGCATCGCGGTTCGCCACGAGTGTAATTCACTTTTTGCATAGTGCATTACGATATGTGGATGCAATTGGGAATGTCTTCTATGTCATTAGTTAAAATAAATGTTAAAAAAAACAACTCGAATGAAATCATTCTTGGATCATAGAAGAGGTAAAGGTCTTGCAATTTTATTAATTTCTATGATTTTGGTAGCACTACTCAAACTAAGCCCACAAGCTAGCAAACATGACATAAGCTAAAAGGACATATCCAGGTAAACGTTTGCCAATGGGTTGCATAGCCTACTCAAATGTCAGTAAACCAAGTAGGCCTTAATTAACTTACTTTCATAGTCTAGGTAGGTTAGCAACACCAGGTTGAGAGATGAAAGTAAGCAGATCATTAACGTTAGCCTTCTATTTATTGTCATCAAAACTGTAGAGGAACGAACACGTTAGGGCAGTCTTTGGTGTCATATGCAGAAGGTGCAGAAGTAAGTGTGCCATCTGGCTCAGTTGTGGTAGGTGAAATTTCACTGTGAAACTACGATGATTGGTCAAATTTGCGAAAAAGTTGCGGTGTTTGGACAAAATTGTGAGTGCCTTGGTAAGTGACAAAAACAATCGTCTTCGTGAACAGCTGTGCATAGGCTACTTTGTAAAAGAGAGAATACGCTCATCCCTATACATAACGCAAGGGGTAATTCATGTAATTATAGTTCGCCTTTTATTTGTGGATTTATTTCATGTATTTAGTGTTATTTCTTCCCCAAGCTCATAAAATAAATTTGGGTCGCACATAAATTGACAGGGTCGATCGGAAACCGGAATCCAAGATTTTTTTTTTATACCCAGCCCTACGTCCAGCCCTGAGTGTTGGCCTGGTTGCTAGCTTCTTCAAACTTTGCAAACTCAGCTGGGTGTTGTTACAGTTGCAGCGGGCGAGTGCATTTGACCGGCATAAAATCGGCATGTCTCAGAGTGACCGGCCGGCTGCCGGTCATGGCCGATCACGTGAAAATCGGCCAATTCCGGTCACCAGCCGATCTATCGGTGAAGCTCTAATTTGTATCAAAAGAAATAGTTACAATTTCAAGCATTTTCAAGCACTTTATCCAAAATTCAAGCACTTCTCAAACCTTGAAAAAGCAACATTAAAAGTCAGGCATTTTCAAGGATTTCAAGCACCCATACGAAGCCTGGGTCACACCAAAAAACAGCGAAAAGGGGTACTGAATGCTGGAAATACTTGATTTATTGAAGGAAATATGAAAGATAACTCACCTGGTAAACATTCAATGTCATTATACTTCCTGAATGAAGAAGGATCCCCTATCCCCAAAGGTCTTCAGACAATTGGCCGGACAGTTGGACAGTATTTCGGGTCACACCATATGATATCGATTTTTGGGACAAAATCGTTTTGTTCAGGGCTGGTTCAAAATAGTTTGCCTGGACTTTCAAAACGGCAGACTTACAAATAGATATGTTGTATTAATACTTAATTAATTGTATTGGTTTTCTTCAAAATCAAACTTTGTGAAATGGGCTTGGGACAGTCACGATGAGCTTTTCCTGGTTTGGCTGAAAATTGTAGAATATAGGAATATGACTGGCATGGCACTGGAATGGTCTATATGTTAATATAAAACAACTTTTTCTGAACATAACCACATTTATTTGCAGATTAGATATTTCTTTACTTATGTTTGACACTCAGGACCACAAAAAGGTCATGTCAACCACCCAAGTCAGTCTTTCCTATACATTGACTTATTTGTGGCGGCCCACCACAATATCAACATTGATCACCACATAATGATTTTCCAGGTTGTACTAAATTGTGCTTAAATCTGGTTAGAATCATAACCACGCTGTGCTAATTTGTTAAAAAAAACTGTTGTATTCAAGTTAATTCTGCAAACCAACCACCACAAATGGTTTAGTTTAGTTTTTTATTATTATTATCTGTTTCATTTATTTAATATAGCTTATAATTTATACATTGTTGAACATTGTTCTTATGTTCTAAGTAGGCTATATAAGTGCAGTGAAGACACAAAATGCAGATTGGAGAAAGATCATAAGTGTCCAATAACTGTTTTTGTTAAGATACACTAATAATAACTTAACTTAAGATAAACTTATGTAAGCCTACATTTTATCCTGCAAATGCATTTCCCCTGCAAAGAGGAAAAAACATCCAAATATTGGCCAAAAAACGGCAGCATCAGCCATTGGCTGATCCTGATTGGCATCAGCCATAGAAAAACCCATAGCCTATCGCTTGAACTCTAACCCGGAGATGTCAGTTCCAAATAACTTAGTTCAATCACCACTGTATTGGTTAACCGATTGTTGTGCATGTTCACGACAAGAGAAATCATCTAGCCTACTGAGCGTCGAAAGCATGATTAATAATGGCAAAAAAGGGCAACATACTTTTCCATACTCCAACAACAAGTCCTCCTTGAGGTTTACGAGGATGTAAAATCTACAATCAATAAAAAAGCAATACTTGTGCGACGTCTACCAAGGAGCGGAAAACGGCAAATAATGACTGATCGCCTCTTTAAGATATAATTACTTGTCAGTCACTGACGAATTGAACTACATTAAATGTAAACCCAATAGAAAGAAGACAGAGTGGGGGGGGCAGCATTACCCCCTTACCCTGTTCTCAATGATACCATATTATCCTATGATTGTTGTCATTATTACATTATATACCAGGCCTACACGTTTTTTTCTTCACTAAATTCATTGTCCGCAAAATCTGTGCAAAATTTGTAAGGATCATGCGGAATTGCAGTTGATTGTTGAATTTGCTACTGCTGACTAGAAATTCCTAATTTTCTTACATGTTATACTTGGTGCCCCTTATATCTAGTTACATGGCAAAAGTGACCAATTTATCACCTTCACAGTTCAAGATGGTGTGTTGGTTGTGAGCCAGCAGCAACATATGATGCTATGAACATGATGGGAGATGGAAGCTTGTTGAAATTCTGAATGAGAACAACAGTATGACACAGGAACAGTAGCACAGTCTGGCATAAGAGGATGTTGGCCTAGTTCTAAAGTTTTTGTTTGTTTTTCTAACTGAAAATAAGCCTAGTAGCAGGGCAGCACAATTAACTGAATTTTATTCTTGATCTTGATTTTGGTTTCCTACAATTAAACAACAATGATCTACCAATATTAAAATTGTGTGTTCCACCCACAGAACTCTCCCCTACAAAACAAGTGATCCTTAAACCTGTCCATGCCCCTGCATGCTCAGTTGTTCCCTGCTCTGCATAGTCTGATTTTGTCTGGATGCAGTATAGGATTATGTTTACAATACAGATGAAAGACGGCAAAAAATGTGATGAGATCTGGGAAAACCAATCACATGGTGAAATCAAAAATCCTTGATTGCTGCTCCATTTCAAACCTCTCTGGTGAAATTTCAAACTTGAGATTCTGATACCATCCTAGCAACATCCTGAATACCCTCCCCTAGCAACATCCTGGATACCATACTCACAAAATCCTGGATGTTGCTAAGATGGCATCAGAATCATAAGTGGGTGAAATTTCACCATGTGATGGGTTTTCCCAGATCCCATCACAAATAGTGCAAACCTGGGGTGCGCAAAAACTTTTTGGCTAGAGTGTCCAAATAGCATACATCAAAGGGCTAAATCCGCTTTAAAGCATACAGAGAAAACAACCAATGTGTGTGCCTGCATAGTTTCACCATTCATGCTAACAGGCCATTCTAAGATAAGAACAAAGAATGACACTGTAAATTGGCCTACACAACCTCGATTTAGTAAGAAAGATCACTCAGTCACCCCAAAAGAAAATAAGGGAATCAATCTGTTAAATTTGAATAAATCTGGTTGTGAAAACTTTCACTCAAGCACTTCCTGGTAACGTCAGGGTCAATTTCTTTCTATTCTGTAAATTACTGATGTAATCAAACGACATTCACATATTCAATAGGCTATAGACAGCAAGTAATACCAACAGCTTAACTTTCTACCAACTTTTGTAAATTTGTAATAATACCAAGAGTCAAACCAAGAGAAAAACAAACGTAGCTGCTAACGTCAGGCTGTAACTTCAAGCTCAATGGTTTTACGTTAACGTTAACTTCGAGTGAAAAATGAAGCTGTCGAGGTGAAAATTAGCGTTAACGTTAGGTAATGTTAGCTAGATGTATTTAAACTCAGCAATCGTGTTATTTTATAGCAAAATTCTACGTTGCAAAATATAATTGTTAACCCTTACTTAACGTCAACCCTTACTTAATCACCTGCATTAAACACACACCATAGATCATGTTAAGCAACTCTGCAATGTTGCTTAGGGTTTACATTGTGATATAGGCTGTAAAATTAACATTAAATTCGTGCAATTGCACTGCAGTGAGGACTGTTTGGCTACAACCTGGTTGCAGTGACACTTCACGCTAATTAGATGAGCTTAAGAATAGCTAATGGTAGCTACTAGCTAGCCAGATAGTAACGTTAACATTACATTACACGGGAAATTCTGGCATCGTGGTCTAAGATTAACGTTAACGTTTTTTGTTCTAGCAAGTCTTTCCATCTTTTGTACACCTTTTCCCAATACATGGTCCCAAGAAAACGATCATGTGATTACATAATGAAAAAGTATTGTACAAGAACTCACCCATAGCTACTTCAATTCAGGACAGCCTTAGTCTGTGATGTTGTCCTGTCCCGTGCTTTACGTTGGCTTTCTCACTAACTAGCCAGCTATCTAAGTGGCTTGTTAGGTATTTGTACCTAACCCTATATTTTGCTACTAGGTTACTTGAAACTGGTAATTCCGATGTCATATAAAGATGAATGAAATTTCAACGGATTTCATTCCCTTTGCGGAAGGCCTACGATGGTAGATTTTAAGATTATTTTGTAGGAACTGTGCCCCAGTCTCCGCCTGTCTTGGCTTTGCTAATAGTACACCATACCAACTTCCCGCGATAGTTCAGACAAGTTACCTTACTGTCACATGACCAATATACCAAAATACAATGGCGCGTTCAATTTAATCCGGCGCAGTGATGGTTGAAGTGCTGCACACTGGTTTGACATTTTGCAGAATCAGGTTTGAAAATGTGTAAAGTAAAACAATCTGTATTTGTAACGAGATGAGAAGGGTCTGGCAGCAGACTTCATCTGTGTATAGGCCTGCAGTAAAATAAATGGACAGAGACTGTCCAAAGGTGGCCATCTAAAAAATCTGGGTCGTGAAAAATCACCACAATAGGCTACTAGTATTAATAACAAATAAAAGCATGATAATATGCAAAAGCAATACAAAAGTAATATAGGCCTAGACCAAATTAGTCGACAAAAAGGTGAATCTCCTGTGCAGCCCTCTCTCCAGTCTCCCTCTGGTGCCCTCCTCCCCCACCTCCCAGTGGTCTGTTCGATTATTCCTCAATCCCAAATTTGTAGACATCGCCTTGAAAAGGCACTAAGGGGGCGGGGAAAAAGGAAAAAGAAGAGACAGCGGGATGATGCTCGCGCTTCACTTGCAGTTAAGACAATGTTTTAAATAAATAAAAAAAAAGTTTTGTAGCCCTTGCGTGTATGCATGTCTATGCTTATGCCAGGTAATACTACTACAGTCAATACACTTTGTAACGTAAGCTCCTCCTACTAGCCATGTTCATGTTGAAGTGTTAGGCCTACATTGCAAATGATTTGATGCTGGCTAGCTAGTTATTTTACGTTGTGGATATGGATTATGGGTTATTGAATGCAATTCAACACTTTCCTTTAACATTAGCAATCGGTGCATAAGACTAGCAATCCTTCCTCAGGTTGCTAGCTAGCAATGCTATTTCTGATTATGCTTAATCTGGGTTTGCTATTTCTTTGAGCCATCAGAGATATAGTCAGGTAACACTAGCCTATTAGCCTAGTTTGCTTTGCATTTCAGGACGTTTTTTGGCGTTTGTTATCAATTATGATCAAACGATCTAATTGTGTAGTAAAAAAGTAACGCTATAAGTGACACTTTCACAACGTAATGAAATGATTATTTGGAACAACTCTTGGTAAGGTGAACTTTGGAAAAATCCTGCAACTGAACATGATATGATTTTGCCAAACTAGAAATGCAATTCCAAGGAATTACCAGTGCATGAAAATGCTAAAGTTGTGACGTAAAATACCATGTATAGTTAAAACAGATAATACAGAGATGGTTACTACGGTGATGCTAGGATAGACATGGTGGTTGCATAGCTTAATAAAAGTTGATAGTTTAAAAGTAGACTGTTTAAAAGCTGAATGTAGATAGTTTAAAAGTTGTTGATAGACAGTAGATAGTTTAAAAGTTGTTGATAAACAGCTAGTTTAATAGATAGTTTAATGATAGTTTAAAAGTAGACTGTTTAAGCTGGCCAGCAGCCAGACCAATGGATACCTTGTCTTAGCTGAATTACTGAAGCTAAGCAGGTGTGGGCCTGGTTAGTACTTGGATGGGAGACCTCCTTGGAAAACTAGGTTGCTGCTAGAAGTGGTGTTGGTGGGTGGCCAGTAGGTGGCACTCTTCCCTCTGGCCAAAAAAATATCGATCCCAATGCCCCAGTGCTGTGACGGGGACACTGCACTGTAGGAGATGCCATCCTTCGGATGAGACGTTAAACCGAGGTCCTGACTCACTGTGGTCGTTAAAGATCCCATGGCACTTATCGTAAAGAGTAGGGGGTTCCCCGGTGTCCTGGCTCATTCAATCTGGCCCCCTAATCATCCCCCACTGTAATTGGCTCATTCACTCCCTCACTCTCCACCTCAAGCTGGTGTGTGGTGAGCGTTCTGGCGCATAATGGCTGCCGTGCATCACTCAGGTGGGTGCTACACACTGGTGGTGGTTACTAGTGAGGTCCCCCAATCCATGTGTTGTAAAGCGACCTTGGGTACCATGAAAGGCGCTATATAAGTCGAAGGTATTATTATTATTATTATTAAAATTTGAAGGTAAATAGTTTAAAAGTTGTTGACAGACTGGAAGTTGAATGAATGTTGATATTCAAATAGTTTAATGGCTGTGTATAGGTAGATATTTGACGATAACTGAAAGTTGGAATGGCTCTAATGTTTGCTAGCAGTTATGCTAAGATTTGTAATTCTGCTAACCATGTTATTTAGCTAATGTTAGCTAAAGTAGTCTTAGAATCTTAACATCTTAAACATCTTTACTTAGCTAACTTAACTAACATTTTCTAGCAGTTTTTCTTTAAACATGCTAACTATCTTTAGCAATCTTAACATGCTTAACTATGTTAACCATGTGACCTAGTTAACCAAGCTTATCATTTTTTAGTAGTTATGCTAACCAAGATGCTAACTATCTTAACCATGTTACTTAGCTAACTTAGCTAATCATTTTAGCAGTTTTGCTAAAAATGCTAAATAGCATGCTAACATGTTAACTATGTTAACCATGTGACTTAGTTAACCAAGCTTATCATTTTTAGTAGTTATGCTAACTATCTTGCTAACCATGTTCTTGGCTTAGCTTAGCTAATCATTTTTAGCAGTTATCTTAACTGTGCGTCCATAGCATGCTAACATGCTAGCATGTTAACTATGTTAACCATGTTACTTAGCTAATCATTTTTAGTAGTTATGTTAACTATGCTAACTAGCATGCTAACATACTAGCATGTTAACTATGCTAACCATGTTACTTAGCTAATCATTTTTAGTAGTTATGTTAACTATGCTAACTAGCATGCTAACATGCTAGCATGCTAACTATGCTAACCATGTGACTTAGCTAACCTAGCTAATCATTTTTAGCAGTTTTGTTAAAAATGTTAACAATGTTAGCAATGTTAACATGCTAACTTTGTTAACCATGCTAACTAGCTACAGTGGGTAGGAGTCATAGTTGATGAAAAGTGTTGACATAGTTGATGACAAGTTAAAAGTTGTTGATAGACAGCTAGTGAATGTATATAGTTTAAAAGTTTAAAAGTTGAATGTAGATAGTTTAAAAGTTGTTGATAGACAGCTAGTTTAATAGATAGATAGTTTAATGATAGTTTAAAAGTAGACCGTTTAAAAGTTGAATGTAAAAAGTTCAAGTAGTTTAATGGGTTACATTGTTTAACAGTGGATTATTGTAGTGAGGACTTTTATTTTGAAACCGTTTTGGGCAGAGGAAACAGTTGAATAGGATGTGTAGTCTTAATTGACCCAGATTGTATGCTTAAAGCCTGAGGCTGCAGGTGGCCTGAACACCTGCCATAGGATTCTAATTGTTTAACGGCCCGTTATGATGTCAATCGGCAATGTAAAGTCTATGGGGATTTTTAAAAAGTTTTTCTTTAATAGTTTAAAAAGTTGAAAAGTTGAAAAGACATAGCAGCTTGGTCCGTTTGAAGACCTACGTTACAAAGTTTGAATGAAGTTTCTAAGTTAAACTGTTCAAGAGAAATTGCATACGGAAAAAGTGGTAAGCGGAAGAAGTTGTTGAAGTTGCCTAGGAAGAACAGTACAGTGCATTTTCATGCACTGTAATTATACAGCTTTAGATAAATTTACTAGTTGTTGTTCTATGCGGTCATTTCCAAGAGGTTCATACTAGGCCAAGGGCGACATCTGTTGGTGAAACTGCAATTAGAAAAAAAAACCTAACTAAGAAATTCTATTGTAACATTCTATGCTTTACTGAGACATGGCTAACTGAACTTGTACCGGACAGTGCCATCACTCCGGTGGAGTTTTTCTCTGCTGCTCGCTCTGACAGGACTGAGGAATCTGGAAAATCGAAAGGTGGCGGTGTTTGCATCATGACGAACAGCAAGTGGTGTGATCCTAGAAATGTCACCGTTCTCTCAAAGTCCTGCTCGCCTCATCTAGAACATCTAGCGATCGTCTGTCGACCCTTCTACCTGCCCCGTGAGTTTACTTCGGTAATATTCAACGCTGTCTACATTCCTCCACAAGCCAACACAGATGCTGCGGTTTCAGAATTGCAAGAAGTGTTAAATAGACAACAACACACGCACCCTGAAGCTGCGCTTATTGTGGCGGTGATTTCAATCAAGTACATCTGAACCGGTCCATGCCTGAATTTATTCAACACATTCACTTCCTACACGTGGTGACAACACACTGGATCACTGCTACACACAGTTCAAGAACAGTTACAAAGCGAAGTCTCTACCAGCTTTTCGGAAAATCAGATCATGCCGCTGTTTTCCTACTGCCTATGTACAAACAGAGAAGTCGGACGGACCCCCAGTGACGAAGGAGGTCAAGCGCTGGACTGACCAATCGAAGCCAGGCTACAGGGCGCCCTTAGCAACGCGTTGACTGGGAGATGTTCAAGACGAACTCTGCTGACATCAATGAGTTTACTGGAAGTATCATTGAGTTACATCAATATGCTAACTGATTCCATCATCCCAACTGTAAAGATCCGAAGCTTCCCTAACCAGAAGCCATGGGTGGATAGAGAAGTGAGAACGGCATTAAAAAGACACGCACCATGACTTATAATGCTGGGCTTATTTCAGGGGATATGATGGATTACAAAGCAGCATCTTATAGTTTACGTAGTGCTATTAAAGATGCTAAGCGGCGCTTATAGAGACAGAGTTGAAGCTGATTTCTTGGAGGGTGATCCAGCACGAGTGTGAGAGGACTCCAACCATCACTGGCTTTGAAAGAAAGTCCCTCCTATGATGAATGTGAGTAAAGCCCTCCCTGATGAACTTAATGCTTTTATGCTCGCTTTGACATGAAAAAACACAGACTATATTGGACTAGCTGCAGCATGTGAAGCAAAAATGAGGATGCACCTTTCTGTGTCTCTGAGGCTCGATGTGAGCAATGCCTTTAGGAGGGTAAATTGTAGAAAAGCTACTGGACCGGATGGAATTTCTAACAGGGTTTTGAAATCCCGCGCTGCTCAGTTAGCTCCTGTGTTCACTTATATCTTTAACACATCATTGGCTCAAGAGACAGTTCCTACTTGCCTCAAGCAGTCTGTTATTGTTCCAGTAAAAAAACAAAAGTCCATCATGTCTGAATGACTACGCCCAGTAGCCCTGACGCCTACAGTGATGAAGTGTTTTGAGAAGCTTGTGAAAAACATTATCTGCTCATCCCTCCCTGCCTCCTTCGACCCCCTCCAATTTGCTTACAGAGCCAACAGGTCTAAAGAGGATGCCATCTCAAACCTCATGCACACCACCTTAACTCACCTGGAGGAGGGAATGGGAATTATGTGAGGATGCTGTTCATTGACTTTAGTTCAGCATTCAACACGATAGTACCTCTCACCTTGGTCACAAAGATGAAGGCCTTAGGACTGAACACCACCCTGTGTCACTGGATATTTGACTTCCTCACCAACCGTTCACAAGTGGTTAGAGTGGGGGTCTGACATCTGACTCATTAACCATCAGCACTGGTGCTCCCCAAGGCTGTGTTTTGAGTCCACTGCTGTACAACATCTACACACATGACTGCAAAGCCAACAGTAGTCATACCTCCATCATCAAGTTTGCAGATGACACAGTGATCTTGGGCCTGATTAGTAACAACAATGAACAGTTCTACTTGGATCAGGTTGATGAGGTGGCACAGTGGTGTCAATCTAACAGCTTGACACTGAATATCAATAAAACCAAGGAAATGGTAGTGGATTACAGAAGGCAGCAGCAGAACTACAGTTACACCCCACTAATGATCAGCGGGCAACCTGTAGAGAGAGTCACAAGTTTTAAATACCTTGGTGTCCACATTACTGAAGACTTAACATGGACTGTTAACACTCAATATGTTCTGAAGAAGTCCAGACAACGACTCTACTTCCTTCGTCAGCTAAGGAAATTCAAAGTTTCTACATCCATCATGAAGGCCTTCTACACTTCAGCGGTTGAGAGTGTTCTAACTGGTAGCATCATCACCTGGTATGGGAACTCCACAGTTAGAGATTGTAGTACTCTGCAGAGAGTAGTAGCGCTCAGCTGAACGTACTATAAGAACTCAACTCCCTGCTCTACAAGATATCTATTCCAGAAGAGTACTCCTAAGAGCCCAAAAGATTCTGAAGGACTCTTCTCATCCTAACAATGGATTATTCCTACCGCTGAAATCAAGAAGACGCCTATGTAGTCACAAAGCCAGAACTGAGAGACTCAGGAGAAGTTTTTATCCCCAGGCCATCCGAACTCTGAACTCACACTATACTGACTTTGCACACATTCACTCCTCAGCACTCTCAAACATTTCCCAACTCTGAACTCACACTATACTGACTTTGCACTCATTCACTCCTCAGCACTCATGACCCCCCCCCCCCACACACACACCCACACACACCTACAAGACTTTTAGCACTTTTACATCCCTCTCCCTATGCTACAGACCTTTTATTTATTTTTTTCTTATTTCATCACATCGTCAAAAACACACACACACACACACACACATATCTGACTTTCTCCAAATTTTGCACACTTTTTATTTATTAATTTTGATTTCTCCTCCATCTACCCATGTCCTTGATTGCCTAGCCTTTTCTGCCCCCCACCCCCAACACACACACTTATATCATCACTGTCATCACTTCACATACATACAGCACACTGCTTGCTACAGTAAGCCTCCTCTACATACTTGCTGCACACTGCCACCCCCACCCCACATACAGCAGCACATTGTCTTTCAGGATCTTCTCCAACACACATCCTCTACATACTTACAGCACACTGCCCCACCTACCCACACGCACACTACACACACACACACACAGTCAGTCTGCTCCACTCCCCTCCCCGCCCACACACACATCTTCACTGTCATCACTCACATACATTACATACAGTACTCTGCTTGCAATATTAAGTCCCCCCCCCCCCCCCCCCCCTTCATACACAGCACATTGTCTCATGAGGAAGCTTCTCCAACACACATATTGCACACTGCCCTCTCCCCACATACACAGCACACTATCCCATCTCCCCTGTCATCCCCCCAACACACACACCAAGACCCTGGCAGTTGGGTTAGCCCTTGAGCCGTGGATCTGCCCAAGGTTTCTTCCTTGGTAAGGGAGTTTTTCCTTGCCCCTGTTGCTCTTGGGTGCTCCTTGTTGGTGCCCCCCACCCAATCCCAATCCTCCCCCACCTTTTTTATGCAGCCCTTGCCACTTAATCTACTAAACCCCTCTTCTACTGCACTTTTACCCCCCCCCCCCCATTAATGCACAAATAGGCTGACACTAGACATAATTTCACTGCATTTCTTACTTCCAGTAACTATATGCATGTGACAATAAACTTCCTTGTATCCTTGTATCCTTGTATGCTTAAAGCCTGAGACTGGCAGTTGATCCAGGTGGCCTGAACACCTGCCATAGGATTCTAATTGCTTAACGGCCGTATTATGATGTCACAATCGGCAATGTTAAGTCTATGGGGATTTTTAAAGTTTAAAGTTTTTCTTTAATAGTTTAAAAAGTATAAAAGTTTCAAAGTTGAAAAGACATAGCAACCCGATCTGTTTGAAGACCTACGTTACAAAGTTTGAATGAAGTTTCTAAGTTAAACTGTTCAAGAGAAATTGCGTACGGAAAAAGTGGTAAGCGGAATAATAAGTTGCCTAGGAAGAACAGTACAGTGCATTTTCATGCACTGTAATAATAATAATAATAAGAAGAAGACTTCGGATAACAGAACAGTGCATTTTCATGCACTGTAATAATAAGTATATTAAGTTGGTATAAACAACCTTTATTGGAAATAGAAGCATGTAATGATGCTATATATATTACTACTTTAAGGGAAACAGATTATTGAAGACTTCAAGACTCATCAATTCAATTCCATTACACAAAGGCAAAGACCTCTCTTAATATTCTATCACACTCCAAATCACAGTGCCTGTAGTCTATAGTAGGGGGGCCTATGTGTCTAATTTGGGGGCTTGTGGGATTCACATGTTAATTTTCGGAGAGTATTATATCTTTGTTCTAGGGGTTCTAAAGAGTAAAAAACATTTTTGAAGGTTTTGAAGGACCCAAATTAAAGGTCAAATTCAGAAAAGGTCAATCTGAGTTCAAAAGCAGTAAATTATTTGTCATCCATGTCTTTATATCTCTTATACATGTGTCAAGTTTGGCTAACGGGGTTAATTCAACAGGTTTTATGGAGAGGTATAGTTATGTATCATCTGCTAAACAACAGGGGGCCCCAGTACTGAGCCTTGAGGCACTTTTACCATAATCTGGGTAGATGGTTTATTATGGACCTTTACAAATTGTTGACGGTTAGGAAGGTATGATCTAAACCAAGCGAGTGCTGAATCTTTGATGCCTATCAAATTTTCAAGCCTAAGTAGTATGTCATGGTCTATGGTGTCAAAGGCAAACTTCCTTGTATCCTTGTATCCTTGTATCCTTGTAAATTCTGAATGGTTTTTATTCCTTTGGAAATAAAAATAAGCATTTGTGCTTAGGGCACCCAAATGGCTAGCGCCGGCCCTGCATTGGTTCATTTGCCATATTGACATACTGGCTTTCACCACTCTAGAGTTCTCCCTAACCCAGATAGCAAACTCAGATTGGCAGATAGCGGTAGCTGGTGGCATGCCGCTTCTGGGCCGCTGGACCACCATCTCGTTCAATTTAACTTGTCATGAATATTAACAAAACACATGAAATGTTATTAAATGATGGATTAAGTATAACTTAATAAAAATGAAAGACCAATAGTGGCAAAATACTGAGGCATTTGTTGGCAACCCGCCTCACGATTCTCGCGAGATGATGTGCCAACCGTCCCGAATTGTGCGGGACATCCCGTATTTTGGGTGATTTTGATTTTTCCCGCCAGGGACAGCTCCAGTCCCGATTTTCAATCGGCCTCAATTTCGCCTAAATCACTGGCTATGTTGAATAAAGTTCACAAAACAGTTATTTTCTTATTTTCAACAGTATGATTGTATGTCAGTATTATGATTGTATGTCAAACAATTAGAGATAAGATCAATAACCAATCAGTTTCACCAAATACACATACTCCATTGCTGAAAGATAGCAAAATCACAGATGAGACCTCAAACAACATTTAATTCATTTACATATACACAACATATTAGATCTCACCTCCACAATTTCCTCATCAAAATCTACAACTAGTCTACTAAACCCTATTTGTCCTCACCGTCTTAAGGCTGGTCTCCCCTTCCTGGATAATGTTTTGCTCTAGATTATAAATAATTCTATCAGGGCATGTACCGCAGTCGTTTAAGACATCTGTTATTAAGCCCTCCCTTAAAAAACCTAGCCTTGTATCGATACTGGTCCTTTTGGACCGCAGCGTTGCCTTTGACACCATAGACCATGACATACTACTTAGGCTTGAAAATTTGATAGGCATCAAAGATTCAGCACTCGCTTGGTTTAGATCATACCTTCCTAACCGTCAACAATTTGTAAAGGTCCATAATAAACCATCTACCCAGATTATGGTAAAAGTGCCTCAAGGCTCAGTACTGGGGCCCCCTGTTGTTTAGCAGATGATACATAACTATACCTCTCCATAAAACCTGTTGAATTAACCCCGTTAGCCAAACTTGACACATGTATAAGAGATATAAAGACATGGATGACAAATAATTTACTGCTTTTGAACTCAGATTGACCTTTTCTGAATTTGACCTTTAATTTGGGTCCTTCAAAACCTTCAAAAATGTTTTTTACTCTTTAGAACCCCTAGAACAAAGATATAATACTCTCCGAAAATTAACATGTGAATCCCACAAGCCCCCAAATTAGACACATAGGCCCCCCTACTATAGACTACAGGCACTGTGATTTGGAGTGTGATAGAATATTAAGAGAGGTCTTTGCCTTTGTGTAATGGAATTGAATTGATGAGTCTTGAAGTCTTCAATAATCTGTTTCCCTTAAAGTAGTAATATATATAGCATCATTACATGCTTCTATTTCCAATAAAGGTTGTTTATACCAACTTAATATACTTATTATTACAGTGCATGAAAATGCACTGTTCTGTTATCCGAAGTCTTCTTCTTATTATTATTATTATTACAGTGCATGAAAATGCACTGTACTGTTCTTCCTAGGCAACTTATTATTCCGCTTACCACTTTTTCCGTACGCAATTTCTCTTGAACAGTTTAACTTAGAAACTTCATTCAAACTTTGTAACGTAGGTCTTCAAACAGATCGGGTTGCTATGTCTTTTCAACTTTGAAACTTTTATACTTTTTAAACTATTAAAGAAAAACTTTAAACTTTAAAAATCCCCATAGACTTAACATTGCCGCCGACAGACATCATAATACGGCCGTTAAGCAATTAGAATCCTATGGCAGGTGTTCAGGCCACCTGGATCAACTGCCAGTCTCAGGCTTTAAGCATACAAGGATACAAGGATACAAGGAAGTTTATTGTCACATGCATATAGTTACTGGAAGTAAGAAATGCAGTGAAATTATGTCTAGTGTCAGCCTATTTGTGCATTAATGGGGGGGGGGGGTAAAAAGTGCAGTAGAAGAGGGGTTTAGTAGATTAAGTGGCAAGGGCTGCATAAAAAAAAGGTGGGGAGGATTGGGATTGGGTGGGGGCACCAACAAGGAGCACCCAAGAGCAACAGGGCAAGGAAAACTCCCTTACCAAGGAAGAAACCTTGGGCAGATCCACGGCTCAAGGGGCTAACCTAACTGCCAGGGGTCTTGGTGTGTGTGTTGGGGGGATGACAGGGGAGATGGGATAGTGTGCTGTGTATGTGGGGAGAGGGCAGTGTGCAATATGTGTGTTGGAGAAGCTTCCTCATGAGACAATGTGCTGTGTATGAAGGGGGGGGGGGGGCAGGGACTTAATATTGCAAGCAGAGTACTGTATGTAATGTATGTGAGTGATGACAGTGAAGATGTGTGTGTACGGAGGGGAGTGGAGCAGTGACTGTGTGTGTGTGTGTGTAGTGTGCGTGTGGGTAGGTGGGGGCAGTGTGCTGTAAGTATGTAGAGGATGTGTGTTGGAGAAGATCCTGAAGACAATGTGCTGTGTATGTGGGGGGGGGGGTGGCAGTGTGCAGCAAGTATGTAGAGGAGGCTTACTGTAGCAAGCAGTGTGCTGTATGTATGTGAAGTGATGACAGTGATGATGTAAGTGTGTGTGTTGGGGTGGGGGCAGAAAGGCTAGGCAATCAAGGACATGGGTAGATGGAGGAGAAATCAAAATTAATAAATAAAAAGTGTGCAAAATTTGGAGAAAGTCAGATATGTGTGTGTGTGTGTGTGTGTGTTTTGACGTGTGATGAAATAAGAAAATAAATAAAAGGTCTGTAGCATAGGGAGAGGGATGTAAAAGTGCTAAAAGTCTTGTAGGTGTGTGTGGGTGTGTGTGTGGGGGGGGGGGGGTCATGAGTGCTGAGGAGTGAATGAGTGCAAAGTCAGTATAGTGTGAGTTCAGAGTTGGGAAATGTTTGAGAGTGCTGAGGAGTGAATGTGTGCAAAGTCAGTATAGTGTGAGTTCAGAGTTCGGATGGCCTGGGGATAAAACTTCTCCTGAGTCTCTCAGTTCTGGCTTTGTGACTACATAGGCGTCTTCTTGATTTCAGCGGTAGGAATAATCCATTGTTAGGATGAGAAGAGTCCTTCAGAATCTTTTGGGCTCTTAGGAGTACTCTTCTGGAATAGATATCTTGTAGAGCAGGGAGTTGAGTTCTTATAGTACGTTCAGCTGAGCGCACTACTCTCTGCAGAGTACTACAATCTCTAACTGTGGAGTTCCCATACCAGGTGATGATGCTACCAGTTAGAACACTCTCAACCGCTGAAGTGTAGAAGGCCTTCATGATGGATGTAGAAACTTTGAATTTCCTTAGCTGACGAAGGAAGTAGAGTCGTTGTCTGGACTTCTTCAGAACATATTGAGTGTTAACAGTCCATGTTAAGTCTTCAGTAATGTGGACACCAAGGTATTTAAAACTTGTGACTCTCTCTACAGGTTGCCCGCTGATCATTAGTGGGGTGTAACTGTAGTTCTGCTGCTGCCTTCTGTAATCCACTACCATTTCCTTGGTTTTATTGATATTCAGTGTCAAGCTGTTAGATTGACACCACTGTGCCACCCTCATCAACCTGATCCAAGTAGAACTGTTCATTGTTGTTACTAATCAGGCCCAAGATCACTGTGTCATCTGCAAACTTGATGATGGAGGTATGACTACTGTTGGCTTTGCAGTCATGTGTGTAGATGTTGTACAGCAGTGGACTCAAAAAACACAGCCTTGGGGAGCACCAGTGCTGATGGTTAATGAGTCAGATGTCAGACCCCCACTCTAACCACTTGTGAACGGTTGGTGAGGAAGTCAAATATCCAGTGACACAGGGTGGTGTTCAGTCCTAAGGCCTTCATCTTTGTGACCAAGGTGAGAGGTACTATCGTGTTGAATGCTGAACTAAAGTCAATGAACAGCATCCTCACATAATTCCCATTCCCCTCCTCCAGGTGAGTTAAGGTGGTGTGCATGAGGTTTGAGATGGCATCCTCTTTAGACCTGTTGGCTCTGTAAGCAAATTGGGGGGTCAAGGAGGCAGGGAGGGATGAGCAGATAATGTTTTTCACAAGCTTCTCAAAACACTTCATCACTGTAGACGTCAGGGCTACTGGGCGGTAGTCATTCAGACATGATGGACTTTTGTTTTTCGGTACTGGAACAATAACAGACTGCTTGAGGCAAGTAGGAACTGTCTCTTGAGCCAATGATGTGTTAAAGATATAAGTGAACACAGGAGCTAACTGAGCAGCGCAGGATTTCAAAACCCTGTTAGAAATTCCATCCCGGTCCAGTAGCTTTTTCTACAATTTACCCTCCTAAAGGCATTGCTCACATCGACCTCAGAGACACAGAAAGGTGCATCCTCATTTGCTTCACATGCTGCAGCTAGTCCAATATAGTCTGTGTTTTCATGTCAAAGCGAGCATAAAAAAAGCATTAAGTTCATCAGGGAGGGCTTTTACTCACATTCATCATAGGGAGGGACTTTCTTTCAAAGCCAGTGATGGTTCGAGTCCTCTCCACACTCGTGCTGGATCACCCTCCAAGAAATCAGCTTCAACTCTGTCTCTATAGCCGCTTTTAGCATCTTTAATAGCACTACGTAAACTATAAGATGCTGCTTTGTAATCCGTCATATCCCCTGAAATAAGCCCAGCATTATAAGTCATGGTGCGTGTCTTTAATGCCGTTCTCACTTCTCTATCCACCCATGGCTTCTGGTTAGGGAAGCTTCGGATCTTTACAGTTGGGATGATGGAATCAGTTAGCATATTGATGTAACTCAATGATACTTCCGTAAACTCATTGATGTCAGCAGAGTTCGTCTTGAACATCTCCCAGTCAACGTTGCTAAGGGCGTCCTGTAGCCTGGCTTCCGATTGGTCAGTCCAGCGCTTGACCTCCTTCGTCACTGGGGGGTCCGTCCGACTTCTCTGTTTGTACATAGGCAGTAGGAAAACAGCGGCATGATCTGATTTTCCGAAAGCTGGTAGAGACTTCGCTTTGTAACTGTTCTTGAACTGTGTGTAGCAGTGATCCAGTGTGTTGTCACCACGTAGGGAAGTGAATGTGTTGAATAAATTCAGGCATGGACCGGTTCAGATGTACTTGATTGAAATCACCGGCCACAATAAGCGCAGCTTCAGGGTGCGTGTGTTGTTGTCTATTTAACACTTCTTGCAATTCTGAAACCGCAGCATCTGTGTTGGCTTGTGGAGGAATGTAGACAGCGTTGAATATTACCGGTAAACTCACGGGCAGGTAGAAGGGTCGACAGACGATCGCTAGATGTTCTAGATGAGGCGAGCAGGACTTTGAGAGAACGGTGACATTTCTAGGATCACACCACTTGCTGTTCGTCATGATGCAAACACCGCCACCTTTCGATTTTCCAGATTCCTCAGTCCTGTCAGAGCGAGCAGCAGAAAAAAACTCCACGGAGTGATGGCACTGTCCGGTACAAGTTCAGTTAGTCATGTCTCAGTAAAGCATAGAATGTTACAGTCCCTGATGTCTCTTTGAAACTGTATCCTCGCTCTTAGTTCATCCATCTTGTTCACAAGAGACTGGACATTGGCTAGGAGAATGCTAGGCAGTGGAGGCCTATGAGCTCTATTCCTCAATCTGTTACGGGCCCCGGCTCGTTTTCCTCTGTGTTTTTTCCTTCTGCGCCGAGATGCGTCTCCATGGTTCCCTGATGCATCTCGGAGAATCTCAGTCGGCCAGGTAGAATCGTCAATTAAAACATCCCGAAACAAAAAAGGCAATTCATTTCCGATGTTTCGGAGTGTAACGCCATCATACGTAATCAGTGCAGTGGAAAAGTGCAAAAAATTAGGGGTTTATAAAAAGTAAAAGAGTAAATATAAGCACAAGTTAGGCGGAGCAACCAAAAAGGCGTCCAAACACGGCGGCGCCATGGCAACATCGGCCCTATTAACAAACTGGCCCTATTAAGACTACACATCCTGTTCAACTGCTTCCTCTGCCAAAAACTGTTTCAAAATAAAAGTCCTCACTACAATATTTCACTATTAACCCTTAAAGGAGGGGGAATGTTGAGAAATGAACGTTCTGAAGAATATCTGGGTTCATTGAATTCAGCATAGAATTTTAGAACCTTCAATTGTTGCGGAACTTAGAACATTCAAAAACCTACACATTTAAGGGTTAAACAATTTAACCCTTTAAACTACTGAACTTTTTAACTGTTCAGCTATTGTAACTGTTACTTGTCATCAACTATGACTCCTACCCACTGTAGCTAGTTAGCAAAGTTAGCATGTTAGCATGATAGTTAGCATTTTTAGCAAAACTGCTAAAAATGATTAGCTAAGTAACATGGTTAGCATAGTTAGCATGTTAGTTAGCATTTTTTACAAAACTGGTAAAAATGATTAGCTAAGTAACATAGTTAGCATGTTAGCATAGTTAACATGCTAGTTAGCATACCTGCTAAAAAATGATTAGCTAGGTTAGCTAAGTCACATGGTTAGCATGCCAGTTAGCATTTGTATCAAAACTGCTAAAAATGATTAGCTAAGTAACATAGTTAGCATGTTAGCATGCTAATTAGCATACCTGCTAAAAATGATTAGCTAGGTTAGCTAAGTCACATGGTTAGCATAGTTAGCATGTTAGCATAACTACTAAAAATGATTAGCTAGGTTAGCTAAGTCACATAATTAGCATAGTTAGCATGGTAGTTAGCATAACTACTAAAAATGATAAGTTAGGTTAGTTAGGTCACATGGTTAACATAGTTAACATGTTAGCATCGCTAGCATAGTTAGCATGTTTAGCAAAACTGCTAGAAAACGTTAGTTAAGTTAGCTAAGTAGCATGGTTAGCATGTTAGCATTGCTAGCACTGCTATAAAACATTAGCTAAGTAGCATGGTTAGCATAGTTAAAAATCTTAGCATAACTGCTAGCAAACATCAGAGCCATTCCAACTTTCAGTTATCGTCAAATATCTACCTATACACAGCCATTAAACTATTTGAATATCAATATTCATTAAACTGCTAGAAAACATTAGCTAAGTAAAGATGGTTAGCATAGTTAAAAAACCTTAGCATAACTGCTAGCAAACATTAGAGCCATTCCAACTTTCAGTTATCGTCAAATATCTACCTATACACAGCCATTAAACTATTTGAATATCAATATTCATTAAACTGCTAGAAAACATTAGCTAAGTAGCATGGTTAGCATAGTTAAAAACCTTAGCATAACTGCTAGCAAACATTAGAGCCATTCCAACTTTCAGTTATCGTCAAATATCTACCTATACACAGCCATTAAACTATTTGAATATCAACATTCATTAAACTTCCAGTCTATCAACAACTTTTAAACTATCTACATTCAGCTTTTAAACAGTCTACTTTTAAACTATCAACTTTTATTAAGCTATGCAACCACCATGTCTATCCTAGCATCACCGTAGTAACCATCTCTGTATTATCTGTTTTAACTATACATGATCATCACAACTTAAGCATTTTCATGCACTGGTAATTCCTTGGAATTGCATTTCTAGTTATTCTTCCCACCAAATTTCTGCATCTAATTCAGCTTTAACCGTTTAACGTAGAAACTTCGTTCAAACTTTGTAACGTAGGTCTTGAAAAGGACACGTGGGGAATGTATTTTTCACTTTTGTAAACTTTTTGAGATATTAATAAAAAAACAAGCTTATTTTTCCCCATAGACTTAACATGGGCTGATGACATCACAATGGGCTAATTAACTTGATTTGCACCTGTATCAACTTCCACCTGCTCACTACTAGGACCCATCAAAGGGCCAGTTAAACTGATTGCACCTGTATCAACTGCTTTCTGCTTAACTAGGCAAAGTCCTTTTAGGCAAGTCCCTCCACTCGGCGGCCATATACCAACGTTTTATGGGCACTCATCGGGCACAGTCTTTGGGTCGAACTGCACGTGCGCAAGGCTTCACGACACCAATCTTGCTCCAGCGACGAGATCACAACACATGATTGGCACGATGTCTTCACAACAACAGTTGTTGCTAGGTTACGGGGACGCTGGCGAGACACGCCGCTCCGTCTGGCATCATGTATTTGTTTGTTTTTATGTAATGTTCGTAATTTTATGTAATGTCATGTTTATTTTTTGTATTGGTTTGTCTAGTTAAATGTTTTCCCTATTTTTTTTACGCTATTTTTGATAGTTTTCGTGTTATTCTTAGTCCTTTTTGCTGCTTCTAAGTCAGCTGATGTCGTTGACATTTGTCCATTGGGAGCTTGCTATGGCTAGCTTTTGCCCTAGCTTGGCATCGGACATCCTTCCATCTATCCGTGAGCGGTGCAGCACTTCACTGTCTGGTCGAGGGGATCTCTCGGGACAGCTGGACGGTCCTAGGCTACTCTGCGAAAGATCTGCCGTGGCCGCCGAGCTGTTGCTGACCTGCGAGCTGCCATGCCAGCTGCAGACTCTGACATCCTTCCATCCATCCGTGAACAGTGCACTTCACTGTCTGGTCGAGGGGATCTCTCGGGACAGCTGGACCTAGGCTAGCTACTCTGCGAAAGATCTGCCGTGGCCGCCGAGCTGTTGCTGACCTGCGAGCTGCCTTGCCAACTGCAGACTAACGTTAACGGTGAAGAGCTGCAATCTCACGGAGCAACAAATGGTCGCTGTTAAGTCCACCGAATTGCGGATCTACACGATCGCCCAGTACTCTGGACTGTGCTCCAGTCATCTCCAGACTGCGGTCTACAAGGCCTAGCTTCTAACGTTAACGTTATCTCTAGACTGCCAGTGAATTCACCGGGTTGGTCAGTTGCTAAAGAACTTTGTTGGCATTGCATCGGTTGTGAAGACACAGCTCTGTGTGCAGTTTTCACGGATCATCATTGCCCTTGGACATTTTCAGCTGGTTTGGAAATTGGAGTAATTTTAACATCACTTTTCCCCCTTTTTAAATATATTTTCTTTTTTTTATTTGTTTATTTGTTTTGTTGTCTGTCTTGTATGTATTTGTGTCACGGGTACGCTGGCGACTATGCCGCTCCGTCCGGCATTTTTTGTATTTGTTATTTTTTAAATGTATTTGTCATGTCTTGATGTCATGGGTACGCTGGCGACTACTCTGCTCCATCCGGCATCGTTTGTCTTGTTGTTATGTGTCTTGTTTGTGGAGCGCTTTGGGTTGCACTATGTGCATGTTAAATGCGCTTTAAAAATAAATCTGACTTGACTTGACTTGACAACACACTATATGATTGGCTCAATGTATTCACGTCGACGTTTTGCCGAGGAAGGGGTGGGATATGTGTAGACAACGGCCATATTGGCGTGACAAACTAGCCCCATGCATTTCTATAGAGTATTTTTTGAGTGCTGTGTCTCCACATTAGAAAGTCTCTGAACTAGGTCAACTCTCTCTGTGTCTCTCCATTCTACAAGGATATAAGGCACATTCCATCCAACTTTCTATCCATTCATCCTCTTCAAACCATTATCCACCCATTAAACTATCCACCAACATCCTATAAACAATCTGCCTATCAACATCCATTCAACTTTCTGTCTATCAACATCCATTACACTATCTAAATTCAACTTTTAAACTATATACTCTGTCTCAGGCTTTAAGCATACAATCTGGCTCTATTAAGACTACAGATTCTGTTCCTATTTCCTCTGCCCACAACTGTTTCAAAATAAATGTCCTCACTACAATAATTCACTATTAAATAATTTAACTATTTAAACTACTCAACTATTTAACTGTTTAAACATTTCAACTGTCAGTTGTTATCAACTATGACTCCTGCCAACTGTTTCCAAATAAAAGTTTGTTTTGCATTTTATGTTAATATACAGTATATTTATATTTTCATGCACTGGTAATTTCCTCGAAATTACATTTTCTAGTTGTTAATAAATGTGGCACAAACAATGTTAGAGTTTGTGGGCGACTAGCCATAGGCTATATTTGAATGGAGCTGGCAAAATATTATGAATCAGAGCCATATAAAGGTAGAGTTGCGACAACTCCATTCACTCCAATGTCCCATTTTTTTTACCAACAATGGCGTTTAATGCAGCCTATAGGGAGGGAAAGTGAAAACCAGCGCCCCAAGTGGTTGCGTTCCTATCGAAGATGTTAAGTCCCATAGACCTATTTTAAAAAAAATATTGTGAAGCCAAATCAGCGATATTATTCACCAAAAATATTTTTCAGTGTCTATACAGTAATAATCTTCTAACTGTGAAAATGTCAGACCCTATTTTGCCTTATTTAAGAAAATCGAAATTGCTCCTTTTGTTTCATATAAACGAACTACAAAAGAAGTCACGTTACCCTTCGACGTTACTCACGGTAGCATGGTTAGCCTGGTTAGCTTTGACACTTAACACTTACAGCCAGCTCTTCATGTGAGTAGAAGCACCAGTTTTCCAGACATAAAGGTTATCACCACGCGGTTTACATCACGTTCCGTTATTACAAAAATATGTTAAGCCAGTTAAGCAAATTGCCGTATTGATCAGTTAGAGATTAAGCGCCCAAACATGTGAGGTCACATGCAGCTGTAGTTCCTTATCACCGTGTTACGACAAAAACTCAAAACAATTTAACTGATCCTAAAAATAAGGTATGACCACTTGAAGCAATAGAGGTGACCCCAGTACCTATATGGAAGGCATTAAATTAAGATCCCAATGTGCACCGAGATATGTTTTTCTAAAAAAAAAAAATCCCATCCACTCCGCTAAACTCTAGGAACGCAACCACTAGATGGCGATGAGATTATTTCCCCTCCCTATTAACGTTTTTCATCGTATTCTAGGTTCTATAGCTTTGTTTACATCCACCCGAGGGGTATTCCAGAAAGCAGGTTTACTGGCTTAACTGGGTATGTTAACCCAGAGTTAGCGGTAAACCTGGGATTTCAGTTCCAGAACGCTCAAATATGATCAGGCTATGTAAGTAACTATGGTAACATAGGCTCTGAACTTAACCTGGTAGGGGTAGGTTTTGTTCAGGTTATGTTCAATTATGTTCGGTTATTTCAGTGCATGTTCAACCAGGCCGATATTTTTACACTTGTCACACAATGACGTTTCATTTTGAAGAAGGTCCGATTGACAAAGAAGCACAAAATCATGTAATATTTATCCGTGGAATTAGCCGTGAGAGGGCGATAAGACCACGACATCATATGATAGCCCATCCTTTCTTTTCCAAACGAAGTTTTTCAAGAGCTATAGTTTTTTCCGCTGAATCCTAAATTGGGCTAGGCTACTTGAAAAGCATTCTCTACTCCATCCCTACATTAGGCTACGCATGGATTAGAATATAATAAAATAAATTATAGCTAGCCAACACCATAGGACATTTGCCTTTGGCTCACCAGACATCGGATGGACAAAAACATCTCAGACACACTGAAGATATAATTACAGTGCAGTAGGCTACAAAAAAGGGAAAACATATAGAAAATGAATAAATAAGTTTAAAGATAGGCCTACACAACAGCTCAGCCAGGTATGCGTGTTGTCACTATGTTTGGTTAAGAATGCTGATGGCATTTGGGATAAAATAGTTTTTCAATAGGCTACTTTTTGCCTCTCTCCAAATACTTGAAATTATGTGCATCGATGATCGCTCTCTGACAGGGAATTTAGACGCAGAGCATATCGGCAAGCTGTCGGTCGGTGCGTAAAGTTTGCCTTGCGCGAAAGCAGTTCCTGCGCAACTTCATTCGTTTTCCTGGACACAAACCCACAAGGATCATTAGAGTGTAATTTCACCAACTGGCAGGTCAGCATTACTTCTTAAATTTTCCAAATGTGCACCGAAATGTGTCCAATAGGCTACCCATGCCTTCCGACATTCTTCACCCTTCCGATGATGGAGGCGTAAAAGTTTAACTTGGCCCACAGCTGCAGAACCCGCGTTAAAATAGAAAATTACATTTGGGATTCTCAAAGAATTCTATGGCCCACTCAATCTGTGACAAGGTAGGTTAGTTTAATAAAGCATCATTTAAAGCAGTCAATACAATAGCCTACGTGATGTCCACTGAATTATTTAATTGTGCTTTTGACATTAAATAGGCTATCCTAAACGTAGGCCAACGCATTTCAGTGGTCAGTTAGGCTATTCTCTGCCAAGCAAGGTCAGTTATAGCCAGCGTCAGTCAGCATCATGTAACATTAATGGCGTTAAAGTCATGAATCCTGTAACATATTATAACATAACAGCGATGGCTTATTCGAAGACGATCTGCATGGATATAGGGAGGGAAAGTAATCTCATCGCCATCTAGTGGTTGCGTTCCTAGAGTTTAGCGGAGTGGATGGGATTTTTTAGAAAAATATATCTCGGTGCACATTGGGATCTTAATTTAATGCCTTCCATATGTTAGGCACTGGGGTCACCTCTATTGCTTCAAGTGGTCATACCTTATTTTTAGGATCAGTTAAATTGTTTTGAGTTTTTGTTAAGAACATGGTGATAACAAACTACAGTTGCATGTGACGTCACAGGTTTGGGCTTTAATCTCTAACTGATCAATACAGCAATTTGCTTAACTGGCTTACATATTTTTGTAATAACGGAAGGTGATGTAAACCGCGTGGTGATAACCTTTATGTCTGGATAACTGGTGTTGTGCTTCTACTCACATGAAGAGCTGGCAGTAAGTGTTAAGTGGCAATGCTAACCAGGCTAATAAACAAACCATGCTACCGTGGGTGCATAAGCTAAAAAAAAAAGGAAAACATTCCAAAGGTTTCCAGCATTTGGCAAACCACCCACCTGTATTTGGTAACTATCACCTTCCACATTTGCAGTTGTTCTGGTACATCTATTACAATGCCTTCCAAGTATGCTCAATGTCTCTGTGTCATGAGCTCTCTCTCTGCCTGGTAACACGCGCTGATTAAAGTCTGATGACCTCCACCTGTTCCTGCTCTGCTCTGCCTCACCCTCGTTTACCTACCAGCTGCACTGCATTCACCACTCATCATGCCCGGTATATAAAGCCTTGCTTTTCAGTCCACACTTGTCAGATCGTCTGCAAACCCGCACCAGTTACCTGCCTGTCTTGGAAAACGACTCTTACTCTTTGCCTGTGAACCCAGACCCGCTCGACTACTTCTTTGATCTCCAGCCCCGGTAATCTTGACCTGCCTTCCGTCTCTCTTCTACGAATACAGCCTAGCCCTTGACTGTACTGCTGCTTCGTTTCAATTGCTGTTGTGTGTGTGTGTTTCCCCCAGGACTTCCCGGATCATCCAGCTCCTGCCATTGCTGCTCGGCTATTGGGGGAACACACACACGCAGACTCTTGGAACTCCCGGAACCCCTGTAACCCCCAACCCTTAAATAAACATTCTAACGTGACGCTTTTGTGGTCCTCGTCCTGTTTGGTGTCTGACAGTACGATCTGACCAAACATGGACCCAGCGCACGGTCGAACCAGCATGGAAACCGACGAACCAGAACCACCCACCACCATGCAACGCCTGGAAGAGACTGAGAGAGAGGCAAACCGCAATACTGCTGACACTGCCTCCCTACTTCAAGCCGCCTACCAACAGCTTCAGCAGTTCCAGCAGCAACAGCAACAACTTGCAATGATCATTCAACTTCTCACCGGCCCAGCACCCGAGTCTCCTGCCCAGTCCACTGCTGCCGTGGCTGCCGGAGCCCCAGAACCCAGGATCGGCAACCCAGAGCGGTTCAGCGGCGACCCAACCCAGGTACGGGCGTTCCTGACGAGCTGCCGTGTCCAGTTTACCCTGCAACCCAGGACTTTTGCCACTGAAGGGGCGAGGGTCGGTTACGTGATCACTCACCTGACGGGCCGAGCTCGACTCTGGGGAACGGCGGAGTTCGAGCGCCAGACCCAGCATGTGCAACCTTCAACCTATTTAGAGGAGATGCTCAAGGTATTCGATTTGGAATCCACCACAGCCGAGGCATCTCGGACCCTGATGAGTATTCGCCAAGGCAGAAGGACTGTTGCGGATTACTCCATTGACTTCCGAACTGTGGCAAGTCGGAGCTCCTGGAACATGGAAGCATTGGTGGATGCCTTCCTCCACAGCCTGGCGGACTACATAAAGGACGAGCTGGTTTCCCCATGATCAACCCCCACTCTTGATGAAGCCATTGCTCTGGCTGTCCGCATCGACCGCAGGATCCAGGTCCGTCGTCGAGAGAGAGGGCGCCAGAGTCCATCCACCAGCACACGGAGTGTCCCAACTGCCCTTCTGTCCGCACCTGCCACACCGTCTAACCAGCGGACCAGTCTGAACCGATGGAGATCGGCGCCGCCCCTAACCCCTGCAGAGCGCCAGCGACGCATCACCTCCAACTTGTGCCTGTACTGTGGTGGTGATGGTCATCGAAGTCGCCACCTGTCCAGCAAAAGGCGGAGCTCACCAGATGTAGGAGGAATCGGATGAGCTCAATGAACATTCCGCCCTCCATCAGCCGTAAACCCCTCATCCAAGTCTGTCTTTACCTGTCTGATTCCACCCACACCCTGGCAGCCCTGGTGGACTCTGGCGCAGAAGCAAACATTATTGACACAGGACTTGCTCGTCAGCTGGGCTTGGAAAGCCATCGCTTGTCCACTCCTGTTCCAGCCCGGCCCTGGGACGGTCACGAATTGGCACAGTTACCAGCATCACAGCCCCCATCTCAATGATGGTGTCAGGAAACCACCGAGAGACCATCCGCTTCCACCTGCTCAGCTCCCCAGGCCAACCCCTAATCCTGGGCTACCCTTGGCTCCGTCTCCACAATCCTCACCTCGATTGGGCCTCCGGAACTGTGAAAGAGTGGGGAAATGCCTGCCACCTGACCTGTTTGCGTGCTGCCTCGCTGCCCCGGCTCAGTACCCCCAGCACTGCCCCGACATTTCTAATGTCCCTGAATGTTACCATGGCCTCCGAGGAGGTGTTCAACAAGACCAAAGCCACATCTCTGCCCCCCACACCGTCCGATGCGACTGTGCCATTGATCTCCTCCCTGGGACTGCTCCACCCAAAGGTCACCTCTACTCACTATCCCTCCTGAAAGAAAAACTATGGAGGTTTACATCAGGGACTCCCTGGCAGCTGGACTCATCCGCCCGTCTTCCTCGCCAGCTGGTGCGGGTTCTTCTTTGTGGGAAAGAAAGATGGTTCTCTTAAGCCCCTGCATTGATTATCGAGGTCTGAACGATGTCACAGTGAAGAACCCGGTACCCTCTGCCTTTACTCACCTCTGCTTTTGAGTTGCTCCAGGGATCCACTATTTTCACCAAACTGGACCTTAGAAATGCTTACCACCTAGTCCGAGTAAGGGAGGGTGACGAGTGGAAGACTGCATTCAACACCCACACCGCCATTATGAGTACCTGGTAATGCCATTTTGCCTCACCAACGCTTCCCCAGCGGTATTTCAGGCAGGCTGGTGAATGATGTGCTGCGGGACATGCTGAATAAATTCGTCTTCGTGTACCTGGACGACATCTTAATTTTCTCCAGAACTCTGTCCGAACACACTCGTCATGTCCAGCTGGTTCTTCAACGGCTCCTGGAGAACTCCCTTTATGTCAAAGCGGAGAAATGCGAGTTCCACGCTCAGACTGTGTCGTTCCTGGGATACATTGTCGCTGAAGGCAATATCCAGATGGACCCGCAAAGGTCTCGGCAGTTACCTCCTGGCCAGTTCCGGGAATAGGAAGAAGTTGCAGCAATTCCTCGGGTTTGCCAATTTCTACCGGAGATTCATCCGAACTACAGCTCCGCCGCCGCTCCCCTCACAGCTCTGACCAGCATCAAACACCCCTTTTCCTGGACCCCAGAGGCCAACACAGCCTTTCATACCCTCAAGGCCCGGTTCACCACTGCCCCCATCCTCCAGATGCGGATTCAGACCGGCAGTTCGTTGTCGAGGTGGATGCCTCAGGCGTGGGAGTCGGGGCCATACTCTCTCAACGGGCAGAGGAGGACAACAAGTTGCACCCTGTGCATTTTTCTCTCGCCGGCTTTCACCTGCAGAGCGCAATTATGATGTTTGGAGACCGCAAGCTGTTGGCAGTCAAGCTTGCCCTGGAGGAGTGGCGTCACTGGCTGGAGGGGTCCACAGTTCCGTTCCTGGTCTGGACCCGATCACAAAAAAAACCTCGAATACATCCGCAACGCCAAACGTCTTAACCCCAGACAGTCCCGCTGGGCCTTGTTTTTTCACCAGATTCAACTTCACCCTGTCATACCGCCCAGGTTCTCGGAACACCAAGCCCGGACGCTCTCTCCCGTCAGTTTCATAAGGATGGCGCCCCTTCCCAGGAACCTGCATCAATTCTGCCCGATCCCTGCGTGCGTAGCTGCCCTGACCTGGGATATCGAGGAGGAAATTCAGGAGGCCCTCGTGACCGTCCCAGTGCATGCCCAGGCGGTGCGTCTCTTTGTCCCAGAGAATTTGAGGTCCCGGGTCATACAGTGGGGGACACAACTCCGCCTTGCCTGCCACCGGGCTCCGCAAGCACCTGCCATCTCCTTGCCCAGCGCTTCTGGTGGTCTGCTTTGAGAAGGGATGTCCGAGAATTCGTCCGTGCTTGCCCCACCTGCAATCAGAACAAGTCCTCCACTCGGCCCCCGCTGGTTTACTCCAGCCCTTGCCTGTGCCCACACCGACCCTGGTCCCACGTC
The DNA here is from genome assembly GCF_017589495.1 of Alosa alosa. Classification (NCBI taxonomy): domain Eukaryota; kingdom Metazoa; phylum Chordata; class Actinopteri; order Clupeiformes; family Clupeidae; genus Alosa; species Alosa alosa. Next base: position 662,788 of record NC_063196.1, on the reverse strand, counting down.
TCCTTGGACTTTGTAACTGGCCTCCCACCATCAGGTGGGATGACGGTCATTCTCACTGTGGTTGACGGTTCAGCAAGATGGCACACTTCATTCCCCTCCCCTAAACTGCCATCTGCCAGAGAGACTGCCCAGGCTGTTCTTGATCATGTCTTCCGTCTACACGGGCTGCCCAGGGATGTTGTCTCTGACCCGAGGTCCATAATTCACCTCCACATTCTGGAAGGAGTTCTGCTGTCTTATAGGGGCCACAGTGAGTCTCACCTCTGGGTTCCACCCCCAGTCCAATGGTCAATCGGCGGGCAAACCAGGAGCTGGAGAAGGCTGCGGTGCATGGTTTCTCGCAAACCCCAGGCTTGGGGCACAACAACTGGCGTGGATAGAGTATGCTCACAACTCCCTCACCTGCTCTGCCACTGGTATGTCACCTTTCCAGTGTGTGTATGGCTACCAGCCCCCTGTTCCCCAGCCAGGAGGGAGATGTGTCCTGCCCGTCTGCCCTCGCCTATGCCCGCCCGTTGCCGTCGTACCTGGTCACAAGCTTCGTGCCCACGCCTACTCAAGTCAGCTGTCAGCTATGCCACTGGGGCTAACCGCCCGAAGATCGCCGCACCCGCCTACCGTGTTGGCCAGAAGGTGTGGCTGTCAGCCAAGGATCTCCCACTGCGGGTGGAATCGGCGTAAACTGGCACCTCGATTCCTCGGCCCGTTCCCCTATCCAGAGGGTCATCAGCCCAACCGCAGTCCGGCTCCAGTTGCCAACCTCCATGAGGGTGCACCCTACTTTCCATGTTTGAAAGTCAAGCCGGCGCATGAAAGCCCGCTGGTCCCGTGCGCTTCCTCCTCCTCCTCCTCGCCTTCGTTGGCGGTGGGCTGGTGTACACCGTTCGGCGCCTGCTTCGGTCCCAGGCGAGGTAGGGGCCTCCAGTATCGCCGTCGACTGGGAGGGCTATGGGCCTGAGGAGAGAACCTGGGTGCCAGCCAGTCGGATTGTGGACCCGGACACTCATCGCGACTTCCACCGTCTGCATCCTGATCAACCTGCAATCCGTAGGGGGCCGCCCCAGAGGGGTCCCTAACCGTCCTGCCCGCCCGGCTTCCTGTCCTGTGCCTGACCCTGACCCTGTCACCGGTACCTGTCCCGTCTTCTGTCCACGACCCTCCAGCTCCCTCCGAGGATGAGGATGTTCACTCGGACCGCTCGGAGGAGGAATTCTAGCCCTCCACCGGCTCCCCTCCGCCCTCGGTGTGGTGTCACTCTTAGGGACTTCTGGGGCCGTCCCTTAGGGGGGGGGTTCTGTCATGAGCTCTCTCTCTGCCTGGTAACACGCGCTGATTAAAGTCTGATGACCTCCACCTGTTCCTGCTCTGCTCTGCCTCACCCTCGTTTACCTACCAGCTGCACTGCATTCACCACTCATCATGCCCGGTATATAAAGCCTTGCTTTTCAGTCCACACTTGTCAGATCGTCTGCAAACCCGCACCAGTTACCTGCCTGTCTTGGAAAACGACTCTTACTCTTTGCCTGTGAACCCAGACCCGCTCGACTACTTCTTTGATCTCCAGCCCCGGTAATCTTGACCTGCCTTCCGTCTCTCTTCTCTGAGAATACAGCCTAGCCCTTGACTGTACTGCTGCTTCGTTTCAATTGCTGTTGTGTGTGTGTGTTTCCCCCAGGACTTCCCGGATCATCCAGCTCCTGCCATTGCTGCTCGGCTATTGGGGGAACACACACGCAGACTCTTGGAACTCCCGGAACCCCTGAAACCCCTGTAACCCCCAACCCTTAAATAAACATTCTAACGTGACGCTTTTGTGGTCCTCGTCCTGTTTGGTGTCTGACACTCTGGGCAGCCACAATATCTCCGGGCAACCTTGCCCAATCATGAAATCCTTGCTCTGCCATGGGATAGTATGGACTTATGAACTGAAATAGCAAGCAGAACAGTAGCTATATATAGCTTACATAATAGAGTTGTTTTCACATTGACAGTATTCAAATTAAATTTTTCATTATTGTTAAATATCATGATGGGAGAGTATTATTAAAGATGTTACAAGTATGCAAATGCATATGTTTACGGGCATTTAGGTTTTACTGTGTTGTTTTGTTATAAAGACATGCAAGGCATTCTGGGCCGTAATGAACAGTGGTCGGCAGCACTCCATAGGCTACGTATTAATATGAATAGGTGTTTCTGTAAACCTAGGGACAATAAACAGCTATCTCTGTTACAAAAAACGAGCTGGTAATCGCTCATTGAAGAGGGAACTATGATAAAAGATTGCTTTCCTAAAAGCATGGAGTTGACGAAAAGAATAAGCAAGCAATTTCACGTTAATGTTAAATACATCTGAGCGCTAGGTGGCAGCGTTGTATTACATTTTACTAAATACGGTGGCATTAGTGAGCTTCATAAGTAAGGAAGGTGCAAATATGTAATTTATCATGGGAAATTATTGGAAATGTTATTTCTTGTTTATTCTAATTGCAAACCACACACATCCATTAAGTAATCACTTTCGTACACTTTTGATACCATTGGTATCAAAGACTGTCATTTCGTTTATTTGTTGTTGCCTAGCAACTCTGGGAACAACAGAGCAAAGATTCTAGAACAGAGCTTCAGAGAGACACGTTTTGAGTTTGTGGCCAAGTGCCTAAAATATCAGTTTCTATGTGTATGTGCTGGATGGTGTGCGTCCTTTATGAAAGTAAGTGTTTTATACAGTTACAGATATAATGAGTCATATGGTAGTGGTCAACACAAATGTGCCCCTTCTGTTATTAGAATGCTAAGCGGAGAAGCATGCTAAGCAGAGATTTAACATTATTCATTTCTTGTGTGGCTAGAAGCTAGGGACGAGATGTTGCTGTATGGGATTTATGTTGCTTAGCGTGATGCATGGTCATTTGATATGAGATGCTTGTACTCGTAACTTTAGGACTCCTATTTTTTTTTACTAAGAGTAATTCAGGAAGCATTTTAGCCCTAAATGTAGCGCCTGAGTCTGTGACAGCTTAAAAGAAGTCGTGAAGACTCCTAACTCACTAAGACCGAACAATTTTTTGTGGTGGCATTTCTCGTCGCGATGTTTTGAAATGCGTCTGCAGGAGCTAACAATCGTGAGGGAACAATTTTGCATTGTAGGCATAACTAAGGGATGCAGTAACCCCACCAACAACAACCAAAACTAGCCTACTCATTGTCAATATGTACATTAAATGTAACGTTTCATTGTGAATCAAATTAAAATGTTCTCCTCCTTGCAAACGTTGGCATAGGCTTATGGTGACAGATTAATTTAATAATGTTGCTGCGTGGATCACGGTAAGTGAATGAAGTGGCCACTTCTTAATGGGACTCGCTGTATTGAAGTAGGCTAAGTAAAATACAGATGCTTCAAATAAGATAAGGTTAGGATATGCCCGCTTGACAACGGCAGAGATAGAACTGGCCTTTGGCCATAGCAACCATCCATTTAGAACGACTGGCCTTCATAGCAACCAAAGATCTTAGCTGTGATTCATGTAGCCTACAGTATGCATTCAATGTGATGCAAAGTATAGAAAGGTGATGAAATATACAGAGACAGGTCAAGAAATATAGTGCAATGTAGACAGTAGTATACAGTTGATTTACAGAAGGTGGCTTAAAGTAATATGAATTAAATATAAATATGTGCAGTGTATTAGCAGTTACCTCATACAATAAGTAGAATAATGTATGTAGATGTAGCAGTAACAGTATAATAGTAGAACTAATAATATAGACATATGCAGTGTATTAACAGAATATAATAAAACAGAATAATTATGGATATTCAATATGACAAATATATAACAGATATGTACATAACATACAGCTATGTGCAGTGTGGAAACAGTGTCATTGTAGTGCAGAAACAACATCATAAGAGTAGTAAGAATAAGTCTATGTGCAGGATGAATAGTATGAAGATCAGTAGAATAACTATGTATAAATGTAATTACATTAGGCCTATGTACATTTGTAAATAAATAGAAAACTATGGGTGAGAGGGATAAATAAATTGTATTTAATCGTAAAAGTAAATTGCATTAAATTAAATTGCAATTAAAAATCTTTTCAGTAGGCTTTAATGTCACGCAAAAAGTACAACCAAAGCTGAGCTTGATCAACTACAACGTCTAAAGAACCAGAACTTCAGTGTAGTTTTTTGCTGGGTCCCAGGCCATGTTGGTCTGAGGGGAAATGAGAAAGCGGACAGTGCTGCTAAGCAAGTCCTCAATGAAGAAGTCACAGAATGTCAAATCCGTGCCCCAGACCTTAAACCTATACTGAACTCTTACATCACAGATAAGTGGCAATCTGAATGGGATTAATGTACCAACATCAAGCAAGGAATGTGAATTTTGGCATGTTTTCATGATCCACTGGGTCGTTATGGGCCACACAAAATACGGTGTTGCTAAAATTACTCCTATTGTGGCTATTAGAGACATGCGTTCATGAGTATTCAGCTACATTTAATGAGTTAAGTAAAATACATTCACACACAAAAAAAAAAAACATCACTAATGTTGTGGACATTACTTTATTCTGAGATACATCAATAGGCTCTCAAAACAATCCTAAACAGACATAAGGTCTTTATAGAGCAAATCCATATAGATTATTTGTCAAATAAACCAGTAAAACAGAATTAGGGGATGGAATATATAACATTCACACTCATAGCTCATATTTTTAAAATAAATCAGTGAAAAAGTATCCTGACAAACAAGCAGCATTTGAATTCCTTAGTCATATTTCATAATTTAAATTCTTCTAGGTTACCTGATAGCCCAGTTTGAGAGGTGCAAGACGCGTGACATTATTTATTTTTGCAGCCAATCACTGCTGTTGTTTTATTTTATTGATTTGATCTTAGTCATAGAAGATAAATTCAAAGCAGGCCACAGGTAAAATCCAACGAACCGCATTCACCCCGCAAGCCAATAATTGAATAGCCCTCTCCTAGAGCTTTTGCGGTATTGCCACTGCTCCAACACTGAAAGGCACTGTTAGAATGCTTGGATCAAGCCAGGTTCAGCATAGCGTATGCCACTGTCTGCTCACGTTGGTGACCGGACCAGGGCAAGCACACTTTTGCAGTTCCCGCCGGAAATGCAGTCTAGTTATTTGTTATTCTTATAATATTTGTCATTTCTTATACATATTTAGCCAGCTCTTCCACTTGACAGAACAACTCCGTATCGGTTAAGGATGTCACGCATGAAACAATGCTGCAGAAACACGAAAATACGACTTTGAGTTTAGTAGGCCATAATTTTCAGTTCCTGTTTATCTATTGCACGATGGGTAATAATTTAAAGGAATCGTGTTGCAGTCTTGTAAATAGTGACCCTGCAAGATCCCTAGTCATTGCAAAATCATAGTCTGTGACTTAAAACTCTACTACTTGTCTTTAGATGTGAGAGGGTCTGAGACTGTAGTCTTTCAAAAATCTTTTCCAAATCTTTGCAAATCTTTCCAAAGTCTGTCAGTGTAAGGAGGGCTTGAGGTGAAAGTGCTGTGGAGAAATTGCAGGATTGTTTGGCTCTGCCACCTAACCACACCCAGTTTACCTGCTGGGAAACCCTGTAGCTCCGAGCAGGGGGCTCAGACCAGGATAAATTGTTTGCTCGCCCTCAGTTCACTCTTTTGTTCATCTCAACCCAGCACTCCAGTGTGTCCTGCTTTGTGTGCGTCTTTGAGTTAACGTAAGTCATCACTTTAATGACCCTCACTATGACTTTTGTGATGTTTATCAGTTTGTAGAGTAGCTCTGCCATCATGTGAAGTTAAGGTCTTTGTTTGTTGGTTTGGTGTGTTGGAGTCCCATGTGAGAGATGATTAGGTGATGTTGGTTGACTTGGGATGTTTGCTCTTTGATGCAGCACACATACAAGTAAATAACAAAAGAACAGATGAATTGAAACTCAAATAAAGTTCACTTGTGTTGCACTGAAACCTGCCATCTCCGTGTCATCACTTCATACCATTGAGCCTTCTGACCGAGGCTCTGCCTGCTCGCCACACACTCACTCTACCTCGACCCATATCGCCCCCTACAGTTCCTTCAGTTGGGTTGTGGAGGTTAGCAGACTAGAATAGAATACTGTTAAGAATACTGTTGGGTTGTGGAGGTTAGCAAACTATAACGTTACAGCTACTTGTCAGGACTTGTCGTGCAAGGCAAGTATAACTGCATAATTATAGGCTGTTCATCTTATTGACTCCAATACAGAAGAGAAGTTTATACTTTTTGAGATATTTGTAATTAAAAGTGTATTTTCCCCCCATAGACTTGAATGGGGGCTGTGATGTCTTAATAGAGCCAGCTGTGCTCGTTAAGTAGTTCTCAGAGCAGTTCCCAGGCTAATCAGAACACTGGCACAGGTGTCACCTGTGAGGAATTCAACTGTCTCAGCTTCTAAGCATACAATCTAGCTCTACCTGAACTACACATCCTGTTAAAGTGTTTCCTGTGTGTCAAAATAAAAGTCCCAGCCATTTCTCATGCATTCAGCATTATATCTCCAGAACGGCTTGACGCATACATGCTTCAAATTTGGTAGTGAGAGTGTTTTATGGACTCAAAGATGAAGTGAGTTGAAGTTGGAGGTTGAAGGTCAAATATCAAGGTCAAAAACACCTTGAGTATGATATCTCAAGAATGCCATGTCACACAAGATTCAAATTTGGTTACTCCAAAAGCACCTTTGCAGGTATCACAATTACCCTACCAACCAGCTAGCAGCAAGCTCAACAGCCCCACCAACACCCTAACCAGCAGACTGCATCCCCTTGTGTAATTCCTCGGAATTGCATTTCTAGTGTTTACTTGATGTCTACAAGTAAAGCTTACTTAGAAGAAGTTATCCTTACTTAAGACTTTAAAGTTCTGGTTACTTACTTCCAACTAGTAAAGTTTACTTCATGCCCTCAAGTAAAGCTTACTTGAAACAAAGTTGTATTTACTACTGTTAAATGAGTTACCCTTACTTTGAGTTGGAAAGGGTACTTTATGTTGGATAGTAAAGTTTACTTGCAGAATATACACAAATAGTTGGCACTATTAGATTAGATAACTTTATTGTCATTTTGCAGAGTACAAGTACAAAGACAACAAAATGCAGTTTGCATCTAACTAGAAGTGCAAAAAAAGCAGAAAAATGCAATGTGATATACAAAGACAGGTGGTGCATAGACAGGATAAGAAATATGCGGTGTAAACAGTAGTATACAGTTGGTTTACAGAAGGTGGTTTAGAGTAATATAACTTAGGTATAAATATGTGCAGTGTATTAGCAGAATAAATATGGATATTCGGTATGAACCATATAGACATATATGTACAGTATACAGCTATGTGCAGTGTGGTAACAGTACTGTAGTGCAGAAACAGTAACATTATAACAGTAGTAAGAATAAGTGTATGTGCAGGATGAATAGTATGAAGAGCAGTAGAAAATGCCATGTATAAGTGTAATTACAGTATGTACATTTGTAAATAAATAGAACACTATGGGTGGGATAGGTTAGCGTAATTGTCCGCGGGTGGTGGGTGTCCCCCGTCAAGGTTTCCATGGTCATGGTGGACCCTCAACAGGCACAGGCAAGGAGGCATCGGGCGGGGGCTTAGTTGGTTGGTTGTCACCGGGATGCAGAGCTAGAGTTCAGTAGGGTGACAGCCGCAGGGAAGAAGCTTCCTCTGAACCTGCTGGTTTGGGTGCAGAGAGACCTGTAACGCCTCCCAGAGGGGAGTGGGGTGAACAGTCTGTGGTTGAGGTGAGAACAGTCTTTGATGATGCTGGCGCCTTCACGCAAGCATCACTTGCCCTGGATGGCCTTGATGGAGGGGAGTGAGGAACCGGTGATGCGTTGGCCAGTTTTCACCACCCTCTGCAGTTTTTTTCGGTCGTATTCTGGTGTAACCTCCATGTTTCAATCAGCAGTGTTTGAGCAACTGACCTCTGACTTCACATCCAAACAAGCACAACTTGCATGTCCAGTTCATTGCTCTGCATTTTCAGTTTTCCAACTGCAAAAAGAAAAAGAGGCCTAAATTATTATCAATATGCATCTATTGGCCATGTTTAACTTAAAACAGCTGATTAAGTTTATCACATTAAATGTTAATTTAAATTATTTCTCCAGAGACCTAATTAATACTGTTAAGCTAAAAATATTATGATTTAGCAACTTAATTTTCTCTATTGCTTCAGGCCTAGTACATTTATCACAATAGAATTTAAAATGTCAATCATACGTTGGAATTGTATGACGCCATTTTGCACCTCAATAACGGCACATTCGTTCAAATTCCACACACTGCAACCCAAGTCCTCTTGCTAAATCACAAAGAAAGATTTTAGATAAAAGACCATGGCTTCCCATACAAAAATGTGATATATGGCAATATATGTAAATCACATATATTATGTATATGTCAATGTATGCTTCACACATATAAGTCACATATATACACATACATGTCAAATATATTTCAAAATATATATAATTTGCACTCATATAAGGTAAATATATTGCAAAATGTATGTAATGTTCTGCTATGTCACATTTATAGAAATATGTCACAATATATGAATCAGAAATATAACATTGTTGATGTTCCAAAGAAAACACACAAAATATTTGTTTAACCTTTTATTAAAGTTTAGTTTTTCTACACAAACAGTGAGTACACTCTCCAGGTAGAAACTTTTTTCCCCTTTATGGAAGTGGCACACATTGATTTGGCATATGCAGAATGTACTCCGTGTTCTCAGGGCAGCAGTCCTCACAAATCACCACCTGCAAACAGGGAACAGAGAAGATTAATATGCTGTAAAACACACAGAACATGAAAAGACCATCACTGAAGCACTACTACCTTTACATGCATCTTTAATAAACACACACCTTGGCACAAGTAAGCTTAAATAAGGGCTATGAGATGAAGAACATGTAGCCTAATGATCCATACATCAGAATACTTTGACAAGATTTGGTAAAGATTCTTGAAAGATGGAGTCTTAACTAATGCCCCCCATTCAAGCTTTACTCAAAAGACTATCTTTCAAGAATCTTTCCCAAATCTTCAAAGTCTTCTGTTGTAAGGATGGCTTAACACTACCCTTCACAAACTAAAGATCCATTTAGGCCTACTAACATTCACGTTAGCCTGCATGGTTATTAGCAGCCACTTTAAATATAAGTTAGCTGCTATAGCTAGGTTAGCTAACTTACTCACACCTGATATTTCATTCAAACTAAAACTTATATTCATAACGACATCTCAGACAGGCTTGTTGTTGGATATGATGTTAACTACCATTCTAGATATTCCACATCATGGTAAAGTTAGTTAATGGAAAAGTTAACATTAACAGCTAACATCGCTAACATTAGCAATATTAGCTCGCTAACATTATCGATAGCTAATTGATAACATTAACGTTAGCTAATTCTAACATGATGGTTAGACTGTTAACAAACGGATTTGGTTAACATTACATTATAAAAACAATATTTTATAACTAATTCCCGTTTACTAAAGGCTTTCTTACCTTGGATATGATGACAGCAGAGTTTGTACAGCTTAGGCTACACAGTCGGATGCATGACAAAAAGTGACGGTTGAAGTCACCGTGGTTGGAGTTCAAATGTCAGTCCAGGGTGGGGGATGGGTATTGCTGTGTGCGCATGCGCATGTCAAGATGCGATAAGCATCCGTTATATTTGAAGTAGCTTTGGCCTCACACATTTTTCATGCACATAGTGCAACCCAAAGCGCTCCACACAAAACATTGACACATAAGGCAGCATAGTCGACACCTTATCTGTGACGCCAAGACATAAACAAATATATTCACACTGTTCTCCATTTGGAAAATAAGTAATGTAATCTAGTGTATGGATATGTATGCCACCATATATGGAGACTACAAATATGTCTGCCACATATTCACACATAAAGTTCTCCATATATTTAGAAAATAAGTAGTGGAATCTAGTGTATGGATATGTATGCCACCATACATAGAGACTACATATAACTCTGTCACATATTCACACATAAACTTCTCCATATATTTGGAAAACAAATAATTGGAACTAGTATATGAAGATATATAGCATCTTATATGGGAAATTAAAATATTTTGTATGCATGTATGGACATATAGCTTTGAATATATGTTTGACATAAATATTTGAATCACATATATGTCTATATAAGTAAAATTATAAGTCCCTGTTATTTGACATATGTTCATACATTGCCATATATCACATTTTTGTACGGGTTTCTCAGTCAGTAAGGTTATGAGTCCAATTATCCTAATTGTTTTATCAATACAGTAGGAATATCGACGTAAACCATACACCGTTTAATCTTTACACGTTTTGAATCAACTTAGCATGCTAGCAAGCGTTTCTCATGAGAAATGGCTAACATTTAGAACTAAACTTCATTAAGAGAGCTCATGAAGACAACTGCTATTGGCAAATTTATACAGCCTAGTTCTAGACCCCAGGCGCCACCACTTCCTCATAACTTCGATAACAAAAAATATCAAAGGGCTTGAATACCTAGAATATTTGTTTTCTGCTCTGCATGGTCTGAGGCAGTGTTAACAAAGATCTTTGGTGTTAACTCGCATAGCTGCTATCAGTTAGCTGCAAACTGTTAGCAGCTAGCGCATATATCGGCCACTTAGCAAGTTAAACTTTACATTACCCCAGCTGTTAATGAAACGAATGTACAGTTTTGCACAAATGCTGTTAGTTCAACCTATACTGTAAACATTCGACACATTAATACATACTGTAAACTTACCGGACAGAGCAAGTCACTGGTGAAGCTGCGTTACACTCCCATCCCAAAAGTCAGCCACACCGTCCACCGACCGTTGGCTGTGGAATCCAGAATGCTCCCTCTGCTAACTGTGTGCGTGTGCACTGCGTGAGTCCAGTTTACTCAGGTCTGAGTTGTGAAGCTTACTCGTGTAGCCTATCTCAAGTTTTAGACCCCATTGTTGCAAGTTCGGCACATTACTAATGTTACTCTAGTAAGAACACTAGGTCAGCCTATAGTAAGTAAAGTACAGTATACTTGTGTTACTGCAGTAAGATGTAGTGTTATTTTTTACAGTGTATTTAACTGTCCAGTCATTCCAACTATATTAAACCTTGTCTACCTAGCAAATAATTTAACCTTTTAAACTATCCACCTATTTAACTGTTCAGTCATTCCAACTATATTAGACCTCATCTACCTAGTTCAGTCATTCCAACTATATTAAACCTCATCTACCTAGTTCAGTCATTCCAACTATATTAAATATCATCTACCTAGTTCAGTCATTCCAATTACATTAAACCTCATCTACCTGGCAAATAATTTAACCTTTTAAACTTTCCACCTATGGACCCTTTCAAGAGAGTTCCATTATCAGCATCATAGTTGGCCCCACAAGGCTTCCTTTTTAACATTCCATATGTTATCTTAATGCAGAGGAAGTAGATTGGGGCCCAAATAGAACGTTCAAGCATTGTTTTTGTTTACCTTGTTGAAAGGGTCTATTGAACTGTTCAGTCATTCCAACTATATTAAACCTCATCTACCTAGTTCAGTCATTCCAACTACAGCATATTAAACCTCATTATGTTGGTTGCCAATTAGCACATCATCTGTTTTAAAAATATATTTCACACCATATGTTTTGCATTTTCATGCACTGGTAATTCCCTGGAATTGCGTTTTCTAGTTCCTATTTACTTTTGTAATTAGTAATTTTGTAATTTTGTAATTGCTTTTGCAATCTGTTCCCCTGTCCTTCCTGTTCGTTCGTGCTCGGCAGTCGACTGATCGCGACTTCATTACAAGATGGCGGCCAGCGGAGAGATTCTCTTAAGGTACTGCTTGTATTTAAACAGTCTTTTTAAATAAACTTCCTGTGCACTTCCAAGTTCTCAGTATCTCGTTTTAAATGTCAGGACCCTTAGAAGTCTACCAATGCAGTGTGGAGTTACTTGGAACATTTTTAATGGTGTAAAAATAGCGATTTAGCTGCCTAGGCTACGCTATGCCCCCACAGCTAGCTGAAAACCTTATGCAAGTTTGGCGAAAATCGGCGCAATTCCGAATACTAGGGGGTGACCGAAGGTGACTATTGGACACATGTAAGTACTCGGCAACATCTTTCAGTGCAGCTAAGGTCAATTTCACACCGAAATTCCCCTTTAAATCCCCCCCACCCACCCACACACAGTGGGGACTAGTGCATCACACCTGTAAGGAGGTCTACAGAGCCTAGCCCCATTTAGAACCGGAGAAGGCTAGGCCTACACGTTTTTCGACTATTTACTGCCATAGCAGGCTAATTGGCTGCAGCTTTTGATCTCACCATTCACGTCTTGGGAGAGAACCCATGTGCTATATTTATCCTACCGCAACTAGCACTATTCCTCATACAAGCTCCCGAGTGAACATGAACATGTTCATGCCTATGTGAATGTACAAGTAGCCTGTTTTAAAATTCTGTTTTCGCTTTTAGGCTGTAGGTACATTTCAGTTGACTCCATATCGTCGAGCCGGTCGTCACCACATACCCAATAGGATTACACGTAGGTCAAAACGAGACACATTCGTTGGAGACTGTTCAGGAACGAAGATTTGACAGTCATCAATAACGATTTAAGGCTTGCTTTCGCTTTTTTTAAAAATCCTTTTTACAGCACTAATTGAGCGTGCCGAATTTTGGGAAATCGTTTTGACAATGATGTTCACTTTCGCTGCCTTCTGCTATATGCTCTCCTTGGTTCTCTGCGCTTCCTTGATCTTCTTCGCCATTTGGCACGTAAGTGTTTATATTCACAGTTAACTTTGTTCAGTGGCAAAACCAGATGCAATCGGTGCAGTCTACGCCCGTAATATTAATATCAGCTAAATTGCCAGACTAGATAGGCTAGATGCTGACACCATGTAGGCTAGGCTTTCAAGTAATTAACCTAAATCATTAGCCTGGGTTAAACGAAATCCAGTGGTTTTAAAATATATTCTGCATGTGTTTATCGAAAGTAAATGTTTAAATGTAAGCATTGCCTTCTGAAAAATAATTTAGCCGACCCCTACTGCAGTGTCAGACTATCGTTGCGAACTAGAAACTTCCTAATTGCTCTGTGAAATTTCAATGTTTCTGTTTTACGGACTTACGATTGCGCAAGAGTGTCTATAAACTGATGCTTTATTGCTTTATTTTGCATCATCTCAAAATGCTGAAGCCTGCTAGATCATGCAGCAGTGTAGGCTATGAAAGTTAGCTGGTTGGAGATTCTGTTAAACTGCAGCTTTCATAACAGGAGAGTTGCCCCAACAAACACGTAGCTTAACGTTCATGGAACGTTCACTGAAGGTTCACTAAAATTAAAAGGAAGATTACAAAACGAGAACATAGACTAGCTAACATTTTGGTGACCCTGTGGTTCTATTAGTTATATTTTGTATCCTTCAACAAACATTCTTACAATGTTCTTTTAGGTAGTCTAGGCTAAAGGTTATTTTGTAGAACCATAATGTAGCCTAAATGATAAAACAAAAAAAGTGTGATGGTGGTGGGGGGGGCTTCTTCTGTTGAACTGAACAATTAAACAATAGGCAGGCCTATATATATATTTTTTTTTTTTTGTAAAGCAATAATAATAATAATGAATATAATGTCCAAAGATGTTTATCATGTGATAGGCCTATACTATGTGATATGAGGCTATGGAAGGAAAGGAAAACTATAACTTACAGACTATATTTCTATTACTATACTATTTTTCAATTATCTGTTCTAAAGAAATTATATTACATTGTTCCATTAGGGTGCATGTGGTGCTATTTTCATAATAGATTATATTTATTCACATGTACATAGCATGAGGTCTGGTTTGGCTATATAAAATAAAATAAAAAACACTGTATAGCCCCCTGGTTTGTACGTCAACAGTGCACCAAAGTCACTCAATGGTGAGTGAAAGTGAAAATTGATGGGAAAATGGACTGCATGAGGGTGTGCAAATTGAGGCACTTTCCAGACATGGCAAGTTCAATTACTTCTTAGAACCTAATGATCATATAAGGAAGATAAAAGTTAACAGGGCATCAAAGTTAGACAGCATTTTAATTTGTGAGTCAGGAATTTTCAAAACAGGAAAAGACATCTGCACACCATTTAGCTCCCATTCATAATATTTTTTTCTTTTGTGACATTTCGAGATCTTGGCTCTTCCTCAGACACAATGAAAAAAAAGATTGTGAATGGCAGCTAAATGGTGTGCAGATTTCTTTACCTCTTGTGATAGTTTCATACTGGATCCTGCACCCGTCCAACTTTGGCCTGGGATGTGCGTGGTCTTGGTTCTACTGAGTGCACATCAGTCTCTCCCGCAGATGTAACCTTAGCATTGCAGATGTAACGTAACCTAACGTAATACTATTTTGGGTATTATAATAGGACTGTTGTCAATTTGGGTAATTCCATGTCAAATCAGACAAGGTTGTTGTTGCACTGTTGGTGTTGTCTTGGTGTAGATTTTGTTCAAACCCTACAGCCCCTGTATATCCCAAACCCTGTATATCATGAATAGGTTCTAAAATCAAGGCCTGTAAAATATTCTCCTATGTCCGAAGTCCTATGCCTTCATATTTTTTTCCAGCCCTTGATATTACAGCTTGAAAAACACATTACCGGGGACGCAATGTTTGGGAAATTATATCATAAAAAGTATTATTTAAAGCTAGCCCAAACTTTGTAGGATGCAAGAATCACCCCAACAAACACGTGTTCTGGAGACGTCCTCTATAGGTTTAATTTTGTGTAACCTTCATCAAACGTTCGGCTGAACTTTAGGGAATATTCCCTGTTGGTTATATTAAGAAAACATCTCCTTTAAAGAACATCTCCTTTAAAGAACGTTCCCTGGAAAGCGTAATGCTTATTTTTGTCAAACCATAAAATAACCTTTAGGGAAGTTTTATTAAGATCACATTTTTGTATTGTATAGGCTTATCAACATCAGTGGAGTGAGGAGTAGGTATTTCATAGTGTCATAACATGGCTGATTTTGTGTTGCCTGTGTGTGATGGAGGGCGTGAAAGAGAGTGAGTGAATACATGTGGCGGTGTTGTGGGGTGTGGTTGCTGGGCAACGGTCAACTTCTGTTCAACCAAAGATACTTTTAGCTTTATCAACTGTCTCTGGTTCGACCACAGGTTCAATAAAGCATTGGAGCTGTGTTCGGATTTGGAAGTGTCTTGGGAAGTGGATATAACTTAATTTCAACTGAGGTTCACATTGTAATTTAGCTTTATTTGCTTCCCAGCATGAATTGCAAGAGTAAGTCAGTTGCCTCGTTTATAGGCTATTATTGTGTACATTAATATATAAAAAAGGATACGCTCAATAAAAACTGTTGTATTTGCCTATTGTAAAAGACACACTGTAAATATGAAACGCATGAGGTGTAACCCAGTATAAGAATTCGGCTTATTCATATTTTCATGATCTTGGTTGAGGATGTGAGCTGTCATTAATGAATGTGTGCAGAATTAGCTGAATTCTTGCAGATTTTGTAAGAGGTAAGCATACGAACATAAACTAATAATAGTAGTGGATAATATAATAATAGTCACATAATTGCAGGGCAGAGGATGGTAGTCTCTCCCATGATAAACGGTATGCTAATCTCTCCCAAGACAGTGCATGCTCTGTAGTGGCTTCAACTTGCTGAGAAGAATTTTTAGCCATACGAGACTATAGATATTGTATGCAGATAACATAAGATGCAGGGACCTATCTTACACATGTCAGAAAGCGCAACACAAGGCTTATTCTTATCTTAAACTCAAAGTGATTCATTTTTCGCCTTGCGCTCCACTTTATTAAACCTTGCGCCCATGGGTGTGGTAATTCACGGCATGTGGTGTGGTCTGGTGCATGATCCAAAAATCGTTATCTTACACCCTCTAAAAATCATTATGCCACTGACCAAGAAATACCTGGTCTATAGCGAAAGGTGTATATAAAGCACAGCTGAAAAGGCACTGTCACACGATGTAAGTAGCAATCAGTCCCAAACAACTCCTCTGCAGATAGATATTACTCTTTTGATCCCGTGAGGGAAATTTGGTCTCTGCATTTATCCCAATCCGTGAATTAGTGAAACACACTCAGCACACAGTGAACACACAGTGAGGTGAAGCACACACTAATCCCGGCGCAGTGAGCTGCCTGTTACAGCGGCGCTCGGGGAGCAGTAAGGGGTTGGGTGCTCAAGGGCACTTCAGCCGTGCCTACTGGTCGGGGTTCGGACTTTTACGGGCTTTTCCCAAATTACTGAAGTAACTTTGATGCAGCGGTAGATAGCAGCAGAGTGGAATCTATCAGGCAAGTGTTATTTAAATAAACTCCTGGTGTACTTACAAACTTTCCAATGCCTCGTTTTATGAGTAAAGAACATAGTTGTACTACTGTAGAAGTTTCGTACCATTCTAGGAATTATTAGTGGGGTAATTTACGAGATACTAAGTTGGTTCCATTAGCGCCTGCAGAAAGTAATTCGTTTCTGACAGCGCTACTCGACCAGGGTTCGACCAAGGGAAAACAGGTTCTGGGAGGGTGTTTGGCTCGGGGTCATGGTGCAAAGGACGCTAGAGTGAAATTACTCAGAACCATCGCTTTAAGGCGAGACACTACAGGTGAATAGGGTAACATTTTTAACAAGCAGATATTACTATGGAACTTCCCCAGTTGATTACTTACATGATTATGAGAAAAAATGTATTACAAGTTTTCTGTAATTTAATGTTTCCATATGCAAACTAGGTATTTAATTAAATATGCACTAATTTGCATACATTTTAAAACACGAAATCTGAGCATTGGATACAGCCAGGTTCAAAATTATGTTTTCATTGTGTTCAGATATTAAATGGGGAAAAAAATACTGAGGGATTTATGGATATCTACTTTTGTTATCCTGTAAATCAGAATATCAGAATCATAAATAGCCTTAAAAAATAGATTTTTGCCATGTTTTTTAAAATGTCATGTAAGTCAGGCTAGTAATAATATATCAACAAACCCCATCTGTAGAAATCTTCTAAATATAGTTAGGCATAAGTCTAGAAAGTCTGGTGTATGTAAGTGCTTCTGAAGTGGAGTTTTCAAGCTCAGAGTGGGAGAGGAAACTCATTTTGAGAAAACAGCCTTGAAAGACAGCCAATGAGATTCCGTTCTCAGCCCTTGAACTTTCGTGATTGGTTGCTGATACAAAGGAAGTGTCCATATATGGATCACATAGCGTGATACAGGAAAAACAGAGCTTTAAAAAACGGTACTACACTCAGGGTTTCCGCGGGGTTGTAAAAGGTATTAAAAGGTAGTAAATGAAATTAGCCAAATTTAAGGCCATTTAAAAGTATTAAAAAGTAATAAACGTCATCTGATGAGGTATTACATTTTCGAACCACTAACTATGAGGTTTTCCATTTGTGTTAAGTGCAGGCCCAGTCCCCCATGCAGGCAAGTCCCCATGAAGATAGAAAGCCTTTTCATTCAAACAAATATATAATTAAATGAGAGCGGAAAAAGCAAGAATATAACATGTAAACAGATAGAGGTAAAACAATAGGCCTGACAGTGTTGCTTTGTTTAGGCTATAAGATTTAGCATTTTCTACCCTCAGTAAATGTCATGTTAAGGTTAGTTTAACAGGTGTGAACTTTACATTATTCAAAGCTTGCTCAGGAGCTATAGGCTTACTCCCTTGATGTAGTATGTGATGAGATCAAAGTCCCAATAGACTTGCTAAAAATGTGTTGAATATAACAACCTGTGTAGGAAAATGTAAAAATACTAAAATTAAAAAGTAAATTGCATTGTGAGGCTGTCAAATGATTATTGCAATCATCATTGCAAAATCACATAAAAATCCCCCAGGCTACTTGGAACATCTCTTTGAATTGTGCTTCAAATACATTTCTAACCATCGCTTTAAGGCGAGACACTACAGGTGAATAGGGTAACATTTTTAACAAGCAGATATTACTATGGAACTTCCCCAGTTGATTACTTACATGATTATGAGAAAAAATGTATTACAAGTTTTCTGTAATTTAATGTTTCCATATGCAAACTAGGTATTATCTAATTAAATATGCACTAATTTGCATACATTTTAAAACACGAAATCTGAGCATTGGATACAGCCAGGTTCAAAATTATGTTTTCATTGTGTTCAGATATTAAATGGGGAAAAAAATACTGAGGGATTTATGGATATCTACTTTTGTTATCCTGTAAATCCTGTAAATCAGAATATCAGAATCATAAATTGCCTACGATAGGATGAACATTCCAGTATGAAAAAACATTTCACTATGAGAACTCTTCATTTTTCTAATGTGGGTGAGTGTGTGTGTGTCTGTGTGTGCGTGCAAGATGTCTGACAGTGTTATAAATGCATGTTAAACAGGATTAAAAGTTAGGTCCCTGAAAGTAGAGCACATACAGTCCATAACTGGTTAACTGAACCACACAGTGAAAGGGGCATGACCCCATCAAATATATGATACTCTTTAATACGCCTGATTGCCCTCTCTACCTGAATCCTCAAACGGGCAATCTCGTGTGTGTGTGTGTAATTTCTTCTTTGGAGAACTGCCCACTTGGCCCCAAGAATGTTGGAATTATAAGTTTTACATTTTTGTCAGCAAGGAGGTCTTTGATAAGAAATCCCTTATCTGCCATGACTTCGGCTCCTGGCTGTAAGAGGTTGAGAATGCCAATGTTTTTATCCGAAATGGAGTAATGCCAATCAATGACTTTAGTGTTGACGTACCCTTGTAATGGGAGTATGTGACCGAATTCAGAACCTTTGAGCGTGCAGTTTGAATATGGATCTCGGTACAGTCTAGCACTAGCACAGTGTGTTGGGGAATGTCCTTTTACAGGATGGTGGCATCATTTCATTAATAGTATAATAAGTGTATATAAATAATAATAAGGGAAAGAAAAAACTGGTCAAAGAGACATAGGTGCTGGGCATGGAACCCCGGTTTCACAATGTGGTCTTCAGTGTGATGTAACCTTGTGGGCAGCTGTGGCCCACTGGTTAGCACTCTGGACTTGTAACCGGAGGGTTGCCGGTTCGAGCCCCGACCAGTGGGCCACGGCTGAAGTGCCCTTGAGCAAGGCACCTAACCACTCACTGCTCCCTCGCGCGCCATTGTAGCAGGCAGCTCACTGCGCGGGATTAGTGTGTGCTTCACCTCACTGTGTGTTCACTGTGTGCTGTTTGTGTTTCACTAATTCACCGATTGGGTTAAATGCAGAGACCAAATTTCCCTCACGGGATCAAAAAAGTATATATACTTATACATACTATACTTATACTTTGCATTTGACTCCATCTAATCATTGACTCTGCTGTGGGTTTTAAAGAAGAAGAAGACTGCTTTTATTGTATCATAATCTTTAAATCCAGTGTAAAACATTATCAACTGTGGCTCACAGTGGAAGCGTTGGATATTAAATTGCTCCTGTCTCAAACTTTGGTTTTCCTCCTCCAGACGGGGAATCTCTCTCTTTGCCGCTTCAAGCTGTTCTTTCACAGACAAGGAGTTCACCACATAGTCATGGTCAGGCACTGCCTCTGAAACCTGTATGCAACTGTGTGAGAAAAAGACAAAAAGGAAATGAGATTACAAATATATAAACATATTTAGGCATGTCATAAAACCATGCGATAGATAAAAAGAGCACAAATAATAGTTTCAGTTGTGGTCAAAAATCTCCAGGCACACTCAGGTGTGAGAAATCACTGCAGGTTTATTCACGATACCGGGAGCAGGTTGCTAGCAACAGCATGTTCCAGTAACACTACTCAAAGTTCTGTAGGGCAAGGACCTATCTTATACACGTTAAATACATTGGTAATACAAATCACATGAGTACAATGTTCTTTTCCAAAAATCCCCATACATGCAGAAATACAACAATACATGGACACTTCTTGGACATAGCATGTGATCCATGCGCCATATGCAAGTCATGTGGCTACTCCAAGTAAGATAATTGGTCAATACAATACATATGCATCCTTCAGCATTTTCTTGCCATACACTATAAACCCCAACAGGTTCAATGAGCTCAAAATATTTGATGAAACTGATTACCTCAAAATATTTAGCTATGTTAAAAATTATTTTAAGTAATTTCTACTTAAAGTTAGACTTTTTTTAATGCTCAAAATCTTTAAGGACAAGGATAAAATTAAAAAGAAATATAGCTTCAAGCAGCAATGAGGGGGCCAAGCTGTCAGTTCAGCAGTCCAAATTTGTCATGTAACAATGACAATGTGGTTGCATCACAAATATAGCATTAAGCAGTTACAGCAAAGTCCATGCCAAACAACCCAAGATTGGCTGAGTTACAAGGTAATTTCCTGTTTGGCGGCTTCGCCACCAATTTCGATTGGCTATTATGGCCAAATGGTTTTAGTTCGAAAGACAAAAAGCAATGCATTTGTGAGACATGCTCTGAAGATGATGTGCATAAAGTTTGGAGTCAATCGGACAAAATTTGTGACCTATGAAAACTTTTAAGTGTTTTTGATAAGATTCAATATAGTGGAAAATCCATCATGGCGGAAATTGACATCATAGGGTGCATTGAACTCCACTTAGTCCAAGGACACCAACAACACCTGGTTTTTGAAAACTCAGAGCGACAGGTCAAAGGTTAGGTGCGTGAGCGAACATCCAACTTTGACCTGTTGGTGGTGCTAGAGTGTATAAGGTGCCGACTTAAAACTTGATGAAATATATCACAGGACTGTCTCTAATCAGTGTCCCAAACTTCACAACTTTTTACCAGACGGTTCTATGGCCTGCCATAGACTTCCATGGCAGAATAATACACTTCAGCAGCTACGGGCAAAAAAAGGTTTCGCTAATTACAGCGCCCCCTAGCGGTCAAAGGTTACCAGATTGGTTGTGTGTTCTCCCAATTAGGTCAGGAGTCAATGTACTTAGTTTGCTCACCAATTGGTTTTGATAGATGCTACGGATGCTGAGATATGAGCTCACTTCCTGTTTGGCGGCTTCGCCACCAATTTCGATTGGCTGCTACGGGCAAACGCTTCCGTCAATTGTTATGGAAATCAAAGCACGGATAAGGCATGGTCTGAAGATGGTCTGTGCCAATTTTGGTGAGGATCCGATGAAATTTGTGACCTAGGGAAATTTGATAGTGGTTTTGATTAAATCCAATATGGCGGCCAAATCAATTATGTTGATGTCATGAATTGCCATCTGTCGACATAAGGATCTTCCACAGTATTACCAGACACCACTAGTACATTGTAATTCTAGGCACAACAGCAGCTACAGTCCAAAAGGCATGTTACTGATTTACAGTGCCCCCTAGAGGTCCTGTTTGGCGGCTTCGCCGCAAATTTTGATTGGCTGTTACGGGCGAACGGTAATACTTCCGAAAACGAAGTGATAACTTTTGTGAGGCTTGGTCGGAAGATGATCTGTGTAAAATTTGGTGGGAATCAGAGACAGTATGTGACCCCTGATACATTTTAAGTGTTTTTGATGAAATCCAAAATGGCCGAAAATGACGTGATAGGGTGCGTTGAACTTGGCTTGGTCCAAGGATTCCAACGATACCTGACTTTTGAAAATCGGACCTACAGGTCAAAAGTTACGTGAGTGAACACACTTCCAACTTTGGCCTGTTGGTGGCGCTAGAGGGTTCGAGTTGCCAACATGAAACTTGGTGACATGAATCATGGGACCGTCCCCAATTAGTGTGCCAAAATTGCCAACTTTTTACCATACGGTTCTATGGGCTGCCATAGACTCCCATTGCATATAATAATAGGAAAACGTAGAAACACAATGAGGTCCTCGCAGCTTTGCTGCTTGGCCCCCAACAATAATAGGAAAATGTAGAAACACAATGAGGTCCTCGCAGCTTCGCTGCGTGGCCCCCAATAATGTGAGAAATAGATGTTTTAAGTTATTGTTACATTAGTCAGACAAGCTCTTAAGACTCCAAATCTTTGAGAAAATGAACATTAAAACAAATAATTTCAACAAACTAACATTTTAAGTAATTACTACTCTAAACTAGAAGTTATTCACACTCATTTTTTTAGGAAGTTGATGAACTGAAACATAATAATTTGACAAACAAACATTTGAAGTAATCACTACTTAAATCATTGATAAGTTCAATAAACCTGATCATTTTGAAACCATTGTTAAAACTAACTAGCCTAGAAATCTAGACGCGCCCCTAGCGGCAGCGAATTACATTTGCTGCCAGGGCTAGTCTAGCAACTCTCCGTTGGCTTGTGAGCTCCAGAAATCGAAACTTAATCAGGCCAATGAAATCGTGTATAGAGTCGTTAGGTGGGCTTAACATAATGATTGATGGCAGAGTTGCAACGGTTTGGCTTGAATTCCCTGCTACTTGAAAACAAATAAGATGGATGTTGCTGCTGGCGAACAGTGTGACACGAGTTGAGCTTTTATTAAGTTGGCAAACGTTTGAACTAGCCAACTAGCTCCGCTGGTGGGAAACGCATGGGACTCATAGCGCTGCCGCTGTCCTATTGCGTGCAGAGGGAATTTGAAAGACAACTGATTATCCCGCCCCTCGGACTGAGCACTGCGAATGGTGAGTGTCCAGACCCTACATTTTAATGTGGGTCTGGCTCGTCAGGCTAAAAACTAACAAAATTGACACTGGAAATGGAGTTGATGTTTTTAAGTTATCACTCCTAATAATATATTCATGTTATCACCAAGACTCATTCAGTTTCTCAGACCTTAACATTGTCACTTCAGTCTCTTATATTTTAAGTTGACTTCACTCTATTGAAACACATTTTTTGACTGTTTAGGTTTACCTCAAAATCAAAAATATTTTATTTGTATGATTCAAATAAAAAAACTACTTAAAAGACAATTTCAATGCAGATTCCGTTTATTTAAGAATTCCACTAGAATTATAACATAACATCCCCAGCAATGCGGGTAATACAGAAAATCAAAGAAATAACAACCTTTTACCACTTCAACAAAAGTAATAATACTCAAATAACAAAATAATAGGCCAACATAAATAAAAGCGAAAAGCTCCATTGCTTGCTTGAGTATTAACATGCTGGCAGTACCAACCATGAGATTTGGAAAACAGACTGCTTACTCATCCATCATCAGCAATTTATTTTTAAGGCTAAGCAGCAGTCTAGGAGGTAACCGCTTCAGGTCTTCCAAACCCATTATAATTTTTTGAATGAACTTAAATGTGTAGGACAATTGCTTTGGATAATCGAGATGAAGTGCACAAATTAAGCCAAATAGCAAAATTAACGTCTCTGTAAACTCTGCTAAATCACACAACAATATCTCCGTCAAGAACTATAGAATGGATAGCAGGACCAAACTTCACGAGGGAGTCCGTATCACCCGAGTCAGTGAGAATAGCTACAGCTGCATCCGAGAAGTCTGGCAGGTCAATTTCTTCAGCCTGAAGAACATGACAGTAATTAGTTAAAGAGTAGAGTAGTCAATGAAAAACACTACATGTGTATTTAATATAATATGAAATACCAGTGAATGAAAAGTTCAGGTAAAATTTCCTGAATATGTCATGACATATGAATATGTTATTCTTGGTGAATTACTGTAGTATAATTTAATTGCTATTCTGGTGGCTAGGAAGATGGTTGTGGTTGTTGTCTTTTGGCTGCAAGGTAGTATCAGAGGGGGCTGAATAGAAATAGAGATATATAGAGAAGACAAAGTAAAAAAAGAAGAAAGAGAGACACACAATTTAATCAAAAACTTACATTCCAGGTCTTAAAAAATCCATCTTCCCACAGGAAGATGGGAAGGGCCTGCAGAGTAATTTTCCTTCTGCTGTTGGCATTGACGTCTTCCTAGAAAGACAGAGGGATTGTGGGGTAATGGGAAGAAAAATCAGCAGAATATTAATCCTATGCATATATTAAATAAGACTATAGTACAGGTGACATGTAAATACAAGATTAACTCTTTCACACTCCTGATATGCAACCTCCTGCTCTGTCTTTCTATGAAATCGTGAGAGACGAATGTTCAGTGCATTAATAGACTGGAATGAGCAAATGCATGAGTGGTGTATGCATGGTAATGGGTTGACCCTTGACAACTGACTGTGATTTAACTAATAATGGCAAAGTAACTGAGCCTGTGTCTTGGAAGAGGCGTCCACATGACCTGCATAGCCAACACATTTTGAAAATGCCACATAAAATAAGTCTAAGGTGTCATCCCTTCTTTGATACAAAAACATCACTCAACCCTAGCCTTTGTGTATCCCTGTGGAGAGATGCAAAGGGATAACATTAGGCTAGGCTATTCTCATTGGTAAATAAATGCTTACAAAATATCACTATAACTTATAGTAATATAGGCTACACGTTGGCTACATTGTGACACTAGAAAATGGAGGACAAGTAAGTTATCACCATGGTGTGATGGTGGTTCCTTGCACAGAACTGAAAACATGTCACACAGCCATCTGGTCCTGGGGAAAAATATTATAAACAGTATTATTTCACTTTTTTGCACAAAAGTCAGTCACAGTCTCTTCATCTCTCTCTGTATAGGCAGGCCTATCAGTCAGACGTTGCCATTGATCATACTTAGGCTATTGTCAGTAAGTTCGGAGCTACAAAGTGGCTTCCTATCCGTGTTAACAAAACTGGAATTGACGTTAAGACATATGCTATTGCTGCAGGGTTATTCTTCAACATCTACTGTTCCAAACATATTTTATTAAATATTACACATATCAGCCAAAATATTACATTTATTAATTTTCCAGAAATGCATGTTGTATTATTTTTGCATTTTTAACTTAAAATATGTGTTGTGATGGAAATGACAAAGTGTGGTGGAGATGACATAATGACATACATAGACAATTTTAAGATTTAAAAGCATAAAGATTTAAAACAAAAAAATGCGTCCCTGCCATATGTTATGTAGCCCTAATTATGATGGGGTTTTTTCCTACTAGATTCTTTAGTAGGCCTACTATAAAGCAAATAAACTGTGTTTTTAGGGCAATGTCATTTCCACCACGTCACCATGTCATTTCCACCACCAAAAACAAAAAAGTAGTAAATATTTAATTTATTATAATATATAAGGACAAGAAAAGTATCATAGTTGAAGAATTACCCTGCAGTGTACTTTGCATTACAGCTAGCAGCTAATGCGAACCATATAGCTTATGGTAGCTAGGTAGGCTAATAATAAGATGTTTAAAAGTGTGCTGCCTGTTTGTGCGTGTCATGTGTTTGATTTCCAACTTATGAAACGTTCCTTTGGTGTCTAACCTGCGCGGCCAAAGTAGGCTAGCCCGCAAAAGGTCTCTCTTACATAGCCTACACTTTAGCTGAGGTCTGCCCGCTGGAAGACGGTACACAAATAAATAAACGAAGTACACCTACATTAAGGCGCGTTCTTACCTTTGTGAAGAGGCTATAAGGCTTGCAGTCTGATGATGATTGATGGATCATCTCACTGATTGCTTGCAGCTTGCCTGCCTACATCCGGGTGCGCAGCAGTCCTTGCAAACAATTAGTCTTAGGCCTACGATGTCAAATCAATTTACAACTGCCACAATCAATCGTAGACTAGTTCATTCACCATTCATTGGGATTTCCGATTTTTTTATTGGTTTATGTTGGTTTGTGTAGGTTATTAAGTGTGCTTGCAAAGCAGCACACTTATTGTTCTTCTTAAGTTTTATTATTATTTTTCCCGTCTCCCTAATTTTTTGTCAGCTCTAGCGCCTAGGCCCTTTGAGACAGAGACACCATTCCAACTTTAAAACGTCCGGTCAGTACCGGTGTAAGTTGCTCGCGAAGATGACGTCAGGTGGGAGTGTCGTTCGTCCGCCATATTGGATTGAACAGAAAGAGAAAATACATTTTCACAGGTCACAAATTTGGTCCGAACGCCACGAAACTTGACGTACATTATCCTTGGACCATGCCTCACAAAAGTTACCATTACATTAATACACAGGATTAGATGTTAAAATCCCTTGTGCCAAAATCCAAGGTAAAAACACATTCAGAAGCCCCTGCTCAAGTTTAACTTTAAAAAGCACACTACCCACAAATCCGCCAACAAATGGTCACAAGCACAATACAAATGGCCCATCCAACAGCAGTAGCCTATATAGTATGCGGCATGTCATTGGGGTTATCAAGTGGGCACCCTCATTCACCGATGTTTCGTTAGGCCCACGACACCTCATGAAGGCTTAACAGTGAAACCAGCGTCCTGGAGACACTCCCCTCCATGCTGCCACCATATTACCACATTGAAATATCCAATACCCAAAATACTCTTAACCAGCCCAGGCATGGTCAAGGTTGGTTAGGTTGGTCCGTCCCGTTGATGTGGACTGAACCATAACCATAAAAAACCTTGGCCAACCAACCATCAACCTAGGCACAGCCCATCACAAACACAAAACAAATTAGCCAGTTAGCTTGGCCCGTTAGCTTAGGCCCCATCCCAAACACAAAATAAATTAGCCAATTAGCCTACGCCCCATGCTGCCACCATATTACCACAACAATTGCAAAATTCATCAATATCATTGATCATATTGGATTGAACAGAAAGAGAAAATACATTTTCACAGGTCACAAATTTGGTCCTGGAAGACTCTCATTTTGTTTATTTGATGTTGCCTAGCAACGCTGAGTCAAAGATTCTAGAGCAGAGCTTCAGAGAGACACATTTTAAGTTTGTGGCCAAGAACCTAAAATATCGGTTTCCATGTGTGTGTGCTGGATGGTGTGCATCCTTTATGAAAGTAAGTGTTTTATAGAGTTACAGACATAATGAGTCATGTTCTAGTGGTCCACATAAATGTGCCCCTTCTGTTATTAGAATGCTAAGCGGAGATTTAACATCATTCATTTCTTGTGTGGCTAAAAGCTAGCTAGCTATGTCATAGGGAGGAGATGTTGCTGTAACGTTATGGGATTTATGTTGCTTAGCGTAATGCCATGGTCATTTGATTTGAGATGCTTGTACTCGTAACTTCGTCACTCATAACTTTAGGACTCCTATTTTTTTTTACTTAGAGTAATTCAGGAAGCATTTTAGCCCTAAAAGTAGCGCCTGAGTCTGTCACGGCTTAAAAAAGTCGCGAGGACTCCTAACTCACTACAAACAATGTTTTGTGGTGGCATTTTACGTCGCAATGTTTGGAAATGTGTCTGCAGGAGCTAACAATCGCGAGGGAACAATTTTGCATTGTAGGCATAACTAAGGGATGCAGTAACCCCACCAACAACAACCAAAACTAGCCTACTCATTGTCAACATGTACATTAAATGTAACGTTTCATTGTGAATCAAATTAAAATGTTCTCCTCTTTGCAAACGTTGCCATAGGCATATGGTGACAGATTCATTTAATAATGTTGCTGTGTGAATCACGGTAAACGCGAATGAAGTGGCCACTTCTTAATGGGACTCACTGTATGGAAGTAGGCTAAGTAAAATAGAGATGTTTCAAATAAGATAAGGTTAGGATATGACCGCTTGACAACGGCAGAGATAACTGGCCTTTGGCCAGAGCAACCATCCATTTAGAACGACTGGCCTTCATAGGAACCAAAGATCTTAGCTGTGATTCATGTAGCTACAGTATGCATGCAATGTGATGCAAAGTATAGAAAGGTGATGAAATATACAGAGACAGGTCAAGAAATATAGTGCAATGTAGACAGTAGTATACAGTTGATTTACAGAAGGTGGTTTAGAGTAATATGAATTAAATATAAATATGTGCAGTGTATTAGCAGTTACCTCATACAGTAAGTAGAATAATGTATGTAGATGTAGCAGTGTCATTATAATAGTAGAAATAATAATATAGATATATGCAGTTTATTAACAGAATATAATAAAACATAATAAATATGAATATTCAATATGACAAATATATAACAGATATGTACATAACATACAGCTATGTGCAGTGTGGAAACAGTGTCATTGTAGTGCAGAAACAACATTATAAGAGTAGTAAGAATAAGTCTATGTGCAGGATGAATAGTATGAAGATCAGTAGAATAACTATGTATAAATGTAATTACAGTAGGCCTATGTACATTTGTAAATAAATAGAAAACTATGGGTGAGAGGGATAAATTAATTTTGTTTATTCGTAAAAGTAAATTGCATTCAATTAAATTGCAATTAAAAATCTTTCCAGTAGGCTTTAATGTCACGCAAAAAGTACAACCAAAGCTGAGCTTGATCAACTAGAACGTCTAAAGAACCAGAACTTGAGTGTAGTTTTTTGCTGGGTCCCAGGCCATGTTGGTCTGAGGGGAAATGAGAAAGGGGACAGTGCTGCTAAGCAAGCCCTCAATGAAGAAGTCACAGAATGCCAAATCCCTGCCCCAGACCTTAAACCTACAGTATACTGAACTCTTACATCACAGATAAGTGGCAATCTGAATGGGATTAATGTACCAACAACAAGCAAGGAATGTGAATTTTGGCACGTTTTCATGATCCACTGGGTCGTTATGGGTCACACAAAATACGGTGTTGCTAAAATTACTCCTATTGTGGCTATTAGAGACATGCGTTCATGAGTATCCAGCTACATATAATGAGTTAAGTAAAATACATTCACACATGCACAAAAACATCACTAATGTTGTGGACATTCCTTTATTCTGAGATACATCAACAGGCTCTCAAAACAATCCCAAACAGACATAAGGTCTTTATAGAGCAAATCCATATAGATTATTTGTCAAATAAACCAGTAAAACAGAATTAGAGGATGGAATATATAACATTCACACTCCTAGCTCATATTTTTAAAATAAATCAGTGAAAAAGTATCCTGACAAACAAGCAGCATTTTAATGCCTTAAGTCATATTTCATAATTTCAATTCTTCTCTAGGTTACCTGATAGCCCAGTTTGAGAGGTGCAAGACGCGTGACATTATTTATTTTTGCAGCCAATCACTGCTGTAGTTTTATTTTATTGATTTGATCTTAGTCATAGAAGCTAAATTCGAAGGCAGGCCACAGGTAAAATCCAACGAACCGCATTCACCCCGCAAGTCAATAGTTGAAGAGCCCTCTCTTAAAGCTTTTGAGGTATTGCCACTGCTCCAACACTGAAAGGCACTGTTAGAATGCTTGGATCAAACCAGGTTCATCATAGCGTATGCCACTGTCTGCTCACGTTGGTGACCAGACCAGGGCAAGCACACTTTCGCAGTTCCCGCCGGAAATGCAGTCTAGTTAGGTTATTTGCCATGTTGATATGAACCTAACCAATGAAGTTGCACGTCTTTATTACGTCAGACGTAATTTCAATCCACTCTTGAAAGAAATGAGTTTGGGGGTCAGTTCTACTCAGATACTAAGAGCTAATCTTGTCAAAATAATCAATAACTGGGAAACTAGTTGAGTGAACTTAAAACCTTTATGGTGCCTGAACAATATGGCAGCTTTGATTACAGCTCTGCAATTTTATTGAGTTTAGAACACTGTTGGGGAATACAGTGTAGTCTAGTTCCTGTCGGGATATTCCTAATATTACTGCCTCAGGCAGAATACCCTTAACTCGTCACAAAGGGGGTCACATGACCTTTATTAGAAAGTCGTGACATGGAGAGAGCAAATGACAGACAAAGCAAAGTTGATGCACAGTATTGAATGTATAGAAAGCATACCACAGAATATAAGAAAATGAAATGTTAATCACTTCTATGTAATAAATGTAGAATAGTATTCACTTGTAATACATATAAACTTATTAATAATAAACCGTAATCCAGCTGTTCTCTGAGTCTAGTGATACCACTTTTAGCTCCAGCCTAGCATAGATCATTGAATTGGATTAGACCATTTTTTCTATTTAAAACTTGTCTCCTCTCAAGTTAGAAAGTAAGACCAATGGAAAATTAAATAGGGCAATTTTCTAGACTGATTTGACATGGAACTATACTCTCATTCTGGCGTAACAATCAAGGAACACTATGGGCACAGCAGCACAACGATATCATGCAGCACCTGAAAATAGTCCCCGTAGGCTAAGTTCCAGCAACGAGGTTGAGCTGCAGCAGACAAATGGTTAGTGACTGGATTATTACCTCTGAATGAGAGTATAATTCCATGTCATCAGCCTAGAAAATCACCACGTTTCATTTTCCATTAGTTATTACACTTTCTAACTTGAGAAGAGACAAGTTTTAAATAGGAAAATTACTGGAAATCTTAATCTGATGCTAGGAGGTGAGATGCTAATGGTCTAATCCGATTCAATGATCTATGCTAGGCTGGAGCTAAAAGTGGTATCGCCAGACTCAGAGAACGGCTGGATGAACTTGAGAAAGGTAAAAATCAATTGTTTAACTCAAGGGGAGGTGGAAAATGAGTGTAATTCCCCAAATGGTGGAATATCCCTTTAAACATCTAAGTTTAAGGTTTAAAATATGACTGGCTACTAACAAAGTTTTGCTCCAAACAGGATCCCTATATACAGCTTTTACTAACGAATACCAAATGCTTAGTTATGCTTACAAATACCAATGCTTATAGTTAACATCTTTATCATGTATAGCTTATAGGCATGAACATGGCTAAAGTCAGATGATGGTTACCTTTGGTGGCATTGAATAACCCTTCTGACTTTCGGCGGTGCAATAATAATTAATAGTTAATGTCAGTACAGTCATGTAGCCTAAATTATTTACTTGTAGAGGTAATTGTCAGTGTTAGCTATCGTTATCATTAACGTTATGTTTATGATGGTGGTTCTTCGGTTAGCTAGCTCTCCTTGAATTGCTTCATTTTTACTATCCACTGCCGACGGATGTCTGTCTATTGGGAAACGATAAAAAGATAATTCTTTGTTCCGTCGATGGTAAGAATTACAGCCCGGTACACAGCAGTAAGTACCGTAAGAAATCACTCCGCATTTATCCATTCACCTTCACCCACAACAACAACGTTTCAAACTCTCTACCACCTCAGCCGCGTTTTTTTTTCTGCAATTGAAATTTCTTCCGTGTGTATGTGAAGTGTTGAAACACATCTGGGTACACAATGTGTCACGTGTGGATGAAGAGACATAGCTTCAAAAAAGGCGGTCAGTGTGGTGGCCCTGAATCCAACAGGTTCTGGGCAGTGCCTTCATCGTTGAACATGATGACCTGTTCATCCTCTACATGAATTGCAAACATCTTTACTGGTGGCTGTTTCTGCTGAATGGGGAAGTCGTATATGCGCCAGTAACCCTCAGATGCAGTGATGCAACGCCCTAACTCATAACATGTCACCTCATCATGTCATAGTATCTCAGGGGTCTCTTCATCAGGCACATCCAGTCTCACCATGCACTGATCAGGCCCCTTCTCCAAATATTTATACAGATATTTGACACTGAAGACGGCACACTCAATTTCAACGTTAATATGCGCATTGTATTGGAGCAGCATGTACGGATTGTGGCACAACCCATGTATTATTGACAGGTACATTGACGCCACCTCTGATGGTCTTGATGATGGGCGAACCAGGTGCACCTTCTGTTCGTTGTTGGTACAATGGGTAGGAGTTGTCTGAAAAGCTTGTGTTCTGTCTCAATTGTTAGTCTTTGGTGCGCTTTTTGTCTACCATGTAGGGGCTGGCACTGTTCCATTGTCCACATGGACCGTGAATCATGTGTGGTGTTACAATGCGATGTAGTTCCATATTTGTGTTTTTGTCAGGAATCTCTGCAGACGCCACACGGCTGGCGGCGGTCCTGGGTTTGTTGCGGGCTACCATGATCATGAGCATTTGTATGTGGAAAATGCCTCTTTTGTGTTTCCTTCACCATAGCATAGGCATCAATGTGTCCCAAGATGTCACATTTGAGGAGGTCTGTGAGGAGTGCTTCCACCTTCATGTGAAATACTCAAGCAATGATGTCTGGTCTCTGATTGGTCTGTTGACTCTCAAAAAGTGATCCTTTGATTTCAGGCCAGTTCGTGTTGCAAATGGAGGTGAGGAAGAAGTCAGGTTTTCCTACGATTCGCACCAAGGCCATGGCATCTTGGAACTCCTTGGCGTACCATCGGGGGGATCAATAAATTGTGGGTGGCAAGATGGTTAGGCGTCCAGGAATTATCTCAGTATCACTATTCAGGGCATCAACAATGATTTTGTACTTTTGTACTTCTTGTTGTGGTGGATCCAGTTGAGGCGGTGTGACTCAAATTTTGCCATTATGCCACATACGTAGTGTTGTGTCAGCCTCCCACCACAAAGCAGTAAATTGAAGTGTTGAGCAGTGTGTTGCAGCATACTGCTCAACACTTGTTGGTGTGATACCTACCAACTGAGTGTGGTATCCCTGGGAACCCCAAGGCAAAAGAAGTACATAATGATAATGGGTCATATGCTGGATGCATGACGTCGATTGTCTGAAGTCTTCCTTCTCTGAGGTGAAGAGTGACAAACTGCTGTAGTTGTGGCTCCTGGAGCAATGACAGACACGTCACTATTCAGTGATGGAAGATTCACTGTGTCATGAGGGAAGCTAGCTGACGGTAACACATGTATTTCCTTAAGATAGTTAATTTGACACACACGCCCACCAAAGCTTGATGGTGTGTTAAGCCCCCAACGTCGTCTTCCAGGCAGCGCTGCCATTGTCGACTTAAAGGCACCTCATCCTAACCTTAATCCATGCCTAATCCTAACGCCTTCCAGGCAACTCTGCCTTGAAGACAACGTTGGGGGCTAAAACACCAAGAAACCCCACCAAACTACTGTAAAATACTCATACTTCATGTGGTTATATTGAAATTGTTAATGTTTCACATGAGGTTAACATAT
Source organism: Alosa alosa (assembly GCF_017589495.1). NCBI lineage: Eukaryota > Metazoa > Chordata > Actinopteri > Clupeiformes > Clupeidae > Alosa > Alosa alosa. The sequence continues at coordinate 629,759 of NC_063196.1, read as the reverse complement.
GAGGTACAACTCAAAGAAAGATCACACAAGCTAACACATACACAACAAGGTAAACACAATTACACTCTCAAAAACCGACATTACACAATCTAGTATTCACACACATCGCATTCTGGGAGGATAGCACTCAGTCCGGAAGACACTGACGTGACAATACATTGAATACACACTGAATATAAATGGATTAAAAGAAAAATAGTAAATATACTTGATACAGAATAACTTGATATAGAAGACAAACAATTTTGTGCAATGATGCATCATATGAAATTTGCAACGATGTGACTCAAAAACAGTGGTAGCCTGCCTATACTGTAAATGACATTACGATCTGTCTGCCACTTGTTGTCTGTAGCTGGTTGTGCTGGAATTGTTGTTTGTTTGTTCAAAGTCTTTGGGCAGCCGTGGCCTACTGGTTAGCACTTTGGACTTGTAACCGGAAGGTTGCCGGTTTGAACCCCGGCGCGGCTGAAGTGCCCTTGAGCAAGGCACCTAACCCCTCACTGCTCCCCGAGCGCCGCTGTTGTAGCATGCAGCTCACTGCGCCGGGATTAGTGTGTGCTTCACCTCACTGTGTGTTCGCTGTGTGCTGAGTGTGTTTCACTAATTCACGGATTGGGATAAATGCAGAGACCAAATTTCCCTCACGGGATCAAAAGAGTATATATACTTATATATACTTATACTTAAAGACTGTCCAAAGTAGCCTGGGCTATTCAAAGTGTTTTCAGTTTCATCCATTTTTTTTTGAGGGTCAGGTGTATTTCACATTTTAGCATGTTTTTTCACACACAATAGCCTATCTATACAGGTACAAAATGTCTTTGCACATGCACACATTATTTTACACAACTGCACAACTTTGGTACACAAGTGTCTTTTCCTAAGATCACAATGTTAAAGGCCCTATAATGACTCCATACAGGTGCGGGTCATTTAAAAAAAAAAAAAAGAGTCTCAAATGCTGTTTTCTGTAGCTCTCACTTTTGCTCCACACGTGACTGAGATATTTGGTGCAAAACTGATTCGTATCCATAGCCAGAGCCATAGAATCTATATCTGTAGAGCTAGGGGGCGGGCACTCGACAGACAACCCTTTTGGCCAATCAACGGTTCTGACTGCTGAATGCTGATTTGGAGTAACGTTAGGCATTTAAAGTGAGATCATGGTCCCCTAAAGTGAGAGCTACAGAAAACAGCATTTGAGACTCCCAGCGGCAGATTCAAGCAGTTGTATTGACTTGTGTGCATGCGAGAAAATGGTCACAGACCCAGGTGATTAAATAAATGCATTTGGAAGAAAATATTCTACAGATGTGCAACTCTGTAGAATATTTTCTACAGAGTTACAGAAACAAAATTAGCAAAAATGTGAAAATAGGATGTTTTTAATTTGTGATGTGTGGCATGGTATTTGTGCTCTTGTACCGAAGGATTTGTGAAGTCATAACTGCTGTGATGAAGTTTGAATAAATTATGGGGCGGACTATGACTTTGGATTAATGTATCTCCCTCAATTTTAGCCACAGACAAATGGTTTTCACATCGTTGTAAAGCTCTTTCTTTCTCCCTTCATATTGATCCAAAACACATGCAATTTCAGTTTCATGGCTTTCTTATATGTCCGAATCAGCAGGGACGTGCACAGGAATTTTGAGGGGCAGTTGCTCTGACCTAAAAAAAAGGGCACCCAAAAAAAAAAAAAAAAAAAAACTCACGGGCTATATGAAGGACTGAGAATAACAGAGTCTTTATTAAAATATATATACACAAAGAAGTAAAACACTGATATACAGCACTCAATCACCTTAACTACTACTAATAATAACACAGAAAAACATGACTTGTGTCATGAAAATCCCTACATAATCAATATACCTATCAATATCCTATCAAGTCACTGATAGGTTTCTCCAAATTTGGGCTCATCATCTGTCCAATATTGTTATTGCCATTATCATTATTATTTTAATGCCCACTAGTGGTATTTATGTTCTGCTCAGGCAAGATCTTTTTTTAGATTACAATTATTTAGCATGCAGCTCTTTAACCCTGTACTTTCTAGCTTGGTCCTCTCATCTCATATTTGAAGATCATCTCTGTCAAGCAAGTCTCTGTCTCACCTGCTGGTTGGCTTTTTCGCAGCCAACCCTGCAGTGATGTGCTGCCCAATTTGCTGCCTCCCTGAATTGTCTCTCCCTCTCCTGAATCCACCTCTTTTCAGTGAGCATCTTGGCTTCAAACAATACCCAAAATAGTGATAGGATTTAGGCATTTAACCATTTTGAATAAAATAATTAATGTAAACATTACTTCCATCATTCATTCTTCTTGCTAAAACGAAATGTGAGAAAGTAACTATCAGCAGACATGTAGCTTAGTTTTGCCTAATGCCTACCAAAAAATAGTAGCCTAGGCTATGTGATAACGGGCTGCTTGTCTGCAAGCTATCTGTCTGATTATTTAGGCTAAACGTGGCAAACAGCTTGGATTTGTGAAGATTTTAATTCATTTCATAAAACTTGATTGTGATCGGTTTGTTATACATCAAAAACTCACCTTTTCCGACAACGTTGAGTTGTCTCACCCGACAACACTAGCCAACTAGGCTACTTTGTTTACAATATTTCCAGGCTTCAACCAGAGCTGCTCTATACATTATCCCGCTTATTACACGGCTACTTGCCAAAACGAAACAATAAACTCCCCACGATATGACTCTTTAGGCTACATAGCCTAGGCTATAGCCTATTTGTTACTGTTTCATTGTGGCTTTTGCTGAGAAACAAATAGTTTGTAACAGCACATGCTGAACTTGAATCAAACATTCTTTAGAACACAGCTGATCAAGATTCAAGATTTATTTTATTACATCTCATTATAGGTTTATAATAGAGTAAAATTTGTTGTGTTTTTTTCTCCTCAAAAAATAAATAAATGAAAGGTTGTGTGTGTGTGTTTGTAGAAAAAAAAAACCTTGTAAAAGTGCTTTCACTTTTGAATGAAGTTCCAATCCTTGCGTAGTGATATGAAAGACTAGCCTGGGTGTTCCCATGCTGCCTTGCGCGCGATTTGATTCACGCTGCTAAGGCAGCCTGGAGACAGGGTTCCCACGGATCCTTAAAAAGTCTTAAAAAGTCTTAAATACAACTTTTGGCTTTTAAGGCCTAAAAAAGTCTTAAATTGTCGGGGATGTCTTGAATTTTCGAAAGGGAGGTATTACATTTGCGTATGGGACCGCCAGCTAGTGAGCGAGCGCAAGAGAGCGAGTGAAATGTCTCCATCCATCCGAACGCAATTGTATAAGTGACTATATAAGGCTACGGGAGGAAGTGTAGGCTAGTGGTTGCAGAGTGAAGATGTTTTTCACGGGTGTGGTTAAAGGTGTGAAAACGGTAATAATATGTACAAATATGCCTTACATTTTCGTGGTTTGGCCGAGGCCTAAGAGATACTGAGGTAGCGATAGGGTGGCCATACGTTCGAATTTAGGCCGGACATATGGATTTTAAAAGTCCTGTCCGGCGTCCGGTGCAGCCTCAAGCCGGACGCTCATTTGTCCTCCTTTTCGGAGTTGCGCTAGGCATCTAGAATCTTTGCTCGGATGCAGCATGGTTTCACAAACTATGGACGCGAAGACTGCTTGTCAAATTATGCGCAGTGCTTCTGTCACTCGTCTGATAATTTGCTGCGCAATTTGGAACCACGGACTGACTTGCATTTTAGCAATCAGAAGGAAATATGTTAAGTTGATCTGTTTGCATCTTTCCAGCGTGTGTTACTGGCCTAGCCTAGGGAAGAAAATATCTGTCTAAGTTATAATACCTGTAATATCTGTCAGCAGCTTGCTTGCCAGCCTTTCCCAGTAGGCCTACTTCGCAAAAGTTGTGAAATATAACCGCATATTTTTTTTGATTGTCGGCGACTGGCTACATAAAGTGAGATGAAACCAGCAGTTTTCAGCAGGATCCGAGGAGGACCTCTCTCTTTATTAATTTAAAACAAAACAATGGGTTTCAATGTTTCAGTCAAGCTTTGGTTTGTTTAGATACAAGGATTAACTTTAATTTGCTGTGCTATATGGATGCACATAGTAACTTACATGTAGGCCTATTGAAATATTTAAATAGCTTAGTCTAACTTTGAAAAAAAAATATTGAAGGGAATCCAGTCCAGTGCACATGGTTTTGGCAAGTAATATAGGCTACTACAGATACAGGTGAAGAACAGTCAGTCTCAGCCAGAAGCACAACCAGATATGTACAGCCAACTTCAAAAGCAAGCAGCCCAGACCCTAAAATGTGGGCATTTATAGCTGTGAAGGTAATTAACACAATTATTTTTCTTTAGCCAAAATATATTTTGTAACTTCTGTAGACATCCAAGTGTCGCATGCCAGCAGCACTCTTGAGGCGTCGTCACTCACCCTCCTAAACCTCACTCCTGATCTGGGTCACGGCACCAGTTGTAACGGGAGTATTTTGCTCTCCCTAAATTTACTCTGCGTTGTGTTTTTAAAAGAAAAGTTGAAATAATGCGACGTGACGTCCGAACTGGGTCTTACTGAATTAATTTATTTCTTTCTCGTAGCTACAGGTCATCACATACAGATGCTCCTGTTGCATGATCTCTGACAAGCCCGGGGGTAGTGGGACACTTAATTAAAAGTTCATTTTCGCACCCCCTTACCCTTACATTCCTGTGGGAAAATAAAGAAAATACAAGAACTCCAAAAAGAAAAGCACAACTCATGTGGGGAAATTCAGGGAAACAACATTAACCCTGCTACACATAAAAAAATGTAAGTTGTCGTATGTATCTTTTTGCCGTGGTATAGTCTTAATTTTTCCATTAAGATGTCTTGAAAAGGTCTTAAAAGTCTTTAAATTTGCACTTGGAAAATGTGCAGATACCCTGCTGGAGACCATGGAGCAAATTTTCGCCTGAGATAGGGAACCAATCACAAAACGGGGGAAAGCAAGACGATGATGAGCTATGCACAGACGCATTTGATAGACATCCGTGGCACCCAATAAACGGATCTGGGCATTTTTTTCAAATACGAGAAAATGAACGTTTGGTTCCCAGACCACGTCTCATTGAGAAGTGGTGGCGCTAGCCAGGCTAATGAAAGACGTGAATTAGAAGCACAAAACCCATTTTCCTTGACAGCGGTCTGTTATCGAAAAATAGCAGACCACCGAACGTTGGGAAGGCCCATTCAAGTGAATGGAGCATTCTTCAGCATTATGAAGAGCCGTGTAATAAAATCTGCATAATGTATGCTGTCACGCATATCAGAAATTCTGTATTTTCTCATTTTATATCAGTAGATTATCAATACCCCCACACACACACACACACACTCACACACAGTTTTTTTTTTTTTTTGAAAGTCATAATGGTTTATCATTGTTTAACCTGTTTAGGAGTACGGTCACAAATGTGTTATTAGAATGTTTGCGAACAGAGAGTTCTACATTATGATGTCACAATTACCCTCAGAGATTTTCCCCATAGACTGAATTGAGAACACTGAAACTATAGATCGTTTGCATAGAATTCTAGAAGGAAACAGGAAAATAATTCACTCCTCAACAGGTTAAAGTAATACATCCTTAAATTTAAAAACGGTATGATCAACTTCAAGCATTTTACAAAGAAATATTGTTTTCAAAATTCAGTCAATCTCACAAATTACCTTAATTTTGTGTTAACATTTTTTAATTGTTATCAGCTGACTCATGGAAATGCTTTAAGGAAATTTTAAAAAATATATTTAGAAGGAAGGCTATATGTAAAGAAAATCCTAATAGGTTATCATAAAACTTCTTATTTTGTTAATTGTTTTTGTGTTTCGGTAGTGACAAATTTTGGGAGAAGGAAAACAATCTGAAATTAAAATGTCCAAGTATTAAAAAATGTGTACCTTAGATGTTGTACAATGCATGTGAATGAAAAGTTTTGGGAAAAAAACAATTTTTTCCAAAATGTTTCAAATTCTGAATTTGCACAAATTCGGTAGAATGGCCCATATAGTGATATTTTATATCCTTATTTTAAAGAATTCTTATATGCGTCTTGCACCATTTTACCAAGTCAAATTCCCTGTTGTGTGGAAAAAAGAAAAAAACTTAAATAAAATAAAATAATTCTGATTCTGATAATGGGCCCGCTTGGTTTAATGTTGAATGAGCTAGAAATATATATTTTTTATGTTGTCAAAAATGGCAATGCTGTTCTTCAACACTCACTCATGCATACCTAATCTCTCTTTTTTTCAGATAACAGCCTTTGATGAGCTGCAATCAGATTTCAAAGTCCCCATTGACCAGGGCAATCCACTACATGCGGTAGGAATTATATGGGGATGAACAGTGACCTTACATGCAGATCAGTTAGAATGTGTACAAGTGTGTGCAATTTATGGATGAATGCTGAACCCTCTTGCAAGACAAGCTGAGGAATTTTTGTAGACTATCATACTCTGATATGTCTAAACATTGTAACATTTATTAGTGTGAAATATAAGAATTTATCACCCGGAGAGATTGGCTGGTGGGCTGTTAATCCTGAATAACAGGACACTTATGAAGTAGATCTGGTAAAAAAAAAGTTTAATCACAGTTCCATATCAATGTTTATGAATGTTAACTATAACAATCAGGACGACGGTTGAGCCTGGAAGCAGGCTTCGCAACAATGGAATCAACTGTAAACAAGTTAACTGTTGGCTGTTATAGGGCCAAAGAAAGTTGTACAACAAACTGAACAAGTCGGCTTCTTTTTAAACGGAACCACTTGTTTCCTTTGTGTGCTATAAAGGCATGACTATTGCCTATAGTGGCAACTGGGTGATAAGCGAGATAACGGCCTTCGAGGTGTCCTTTTATACAGAATGAATGGACTTAGGTGGAGGCAACTGCCCTCTGCTGCGCGTTGGGGAGTTCTTTGCCGTTCACCCTCATCCATTAAGTAAGGGATAATGTATAGAACGCCGGTCATTATTGGGAAAATAAGTCCCAACAGGGCGAACCGGGTCTTGTTTCGCCCTGAAGGGACTTATTTTCCCATAATGACCGGCGTTCTATACATTATCCCGCTTATTATACGGCTACTTGCCAAAACGATAGGCTATGTGTCTTTACACTTATTTGTTACCGTTTCGTCGTGGCTTTTGCTGAGAAACATAGTTCGCAACACACGCTGAACTTGAATCAAATATTCTTTAGAACATAGCTGATCAATCGTCTGCTTTCACTTTTGAATGAAGTTCAAATGCAAGAAGTGACCGGAATACTTGCGGAGTGATATGATCAGCAGCACAAAACCCGTTGCCATTGACAGCGGTAATTATATGTTTGCAGCGGTAATTACATTAATTTATTTTACCGTAGAACGTTGGGAAATCCCATTCAAGTGAATGGAGCGTTCTACTAGCATTGTGAAGAGCCGTATAATAACTCTGTATAACAGGACACCTCGGTGGCCGTTATCCCTCACATGCCATAATGGAGAAAAAACCGTAACCCCCTTATTTGATTTTAGATTCAGAGAGAGATTCAGAGATTTATTTGTCACATTCAAAGGTACACATATTAAGGTGTACAAGTGGTAGTGAAATGTAAAGCTGGTTAACTCCATGACAAAATGGAAAAAAATATAAATAGAACAGATAAAAGATGATTAATAATTGTTAATAGTAATTTAATTAGATAATAAAATAAGATGGCAGTGCATAAATGCTGTTCTGACATTCTCAGGGGTGGTCTATCCTAAGGAGCTAGGCTAGCATGCAGTAGCCAGAAAAGTTTAGGGTTCAATTCTTGGCTTCCACCATTGTGCATTTGAGCAAGGCACTTAACCCCAAATTGCTCCAGGGACAATGGACTTTGTAATATAATTGAAATATATGTCACTTTGAATAATAGTGCTAAATTAATAAATGTAAATAAATGTAAATTTAGGTCTAAGAAGTTAGGGAAGATGTAGGTCTAGTTATGAAATACTGTTTTTCAGATGCAAAATTATGGAAAGTCTGGAGGTTTTGGAGCATTTGCAGAAAAGTCTATAATACTAAAAATAGACACTTGTTTTGTAAAACCATGTAACTATTTTTAAAGCCAAATCGCTATAATTTCAAGACAGGTTGTAATAGCTAAGTGGGAATTTACAGTTGCCCCCAGAATTATTGGCTCCTTGCTAAAGTTGATTAAAAAGAGGAATATAAAATCTTTTGGAAATTGATCTTAATGCCTTAAGTAAAAAAAATTAGGAAATACATTTCCTACACCAATTTTCTTTGTGAATGAATAATGTATCATAAATAAATACATGTTCTTCCTTAAAATACAGGGGTCATAAGTATTGGCACCCCTACATTAGATCCCCCATTTGCTACAGACTACAGACGCTCGCTCGTTACTTGCCTCTGGTTTCAAACGCAGCTCAACGCTGTTCTAACGCAAGTCGGAATCCCAGCAGGATTCTCATTATTTACTCATTATTTATGGTGCAGTCACCAACGCAGCAAATAACGGTCTGTCCGATCAATATCAAAACTGTTGGCCGTGGTCCTCCGATGCCCATCACTCTAATATCAGATCAAATCTCTCTGATCTGAGGAAAGTGCACCTTGCGCTCTCTAGTTGAATTTGTTTCGCGTGGTACTGGCCATAGGGTCCCTTTAACGCAATTTTTGGGGTGTATGGCAGAATCCTGCACGACTCCTGCCTGCGCAGTTGACTCCTGCACGAGCCCGCAAATCACTTCAGGATCCTGGCCAGAGACTTCGCCAAACATGCTTTTCTATTATGCTATTATATCTTTATGCAAATTACGGAATGGAAACTAGTGAAAATGTGTTTAATGGAGTGGAAGATATGATGACTTGTTGCCTATAAGTATTGTAATGGTGTAAAAAAGTCAAACTAAATAGTCAAGTTTAAAATAAACTATTACCAGTTTACCATATTAATATATTATAGGCTACCCTACAAACCTATAGAACTACTGTAGGCCTACCATGAGAGTCTCCTAACCTCTGTGTTTTTTTCTCTTGAAGTTGAAGATACGCTTTTATAGAGTTAAGCATTCTTCCTAAAGATTATGTTGAGAAATATTTATCTTGGACAGTAGGTAACCAGGTAGGCCCTACAGAAATGGTCAGCGTGAAAACGCTGAAGGTGGGTTGAGCTCTGCCCATATTGAGCCGAGCCCTGATCTGCAAGCTGCAGCCAGGGGCTTCTCAGAGGTGTCAAGTAACGAAGAACAAATACTTTGTTACATTACTTAAGTTGAAATTTTGGGTATCTATACTTTACTGAAGTAATTATTTTTGAGCCGACTTTCTATGTCTACTCCTTCCATTTTCATGCAAGTATCTGTACTTTCTTACATTTTAAAAAATATCCTCCTACATACATACTATCCTCCTAATACACCTATTTCATTTCGGCTTGTTTTCATTCCGGCTTGTCATTGTTCAAAAAAACCCCCAAAAAACTATCCAGATAGAGAGAATTTGATTGTGGTTGGACGAGAAGTATAATCATATACCATTCCGACACCCTATTGGTTTGTACGCGATCCATCACACCACCTGGACATGATACAAATCACACTCCAACAAGGACATAGCAAATGTGTAGCGAAGTAGCCTACAAAGATGTCCATGGCAGAGAAGGTAACTTGAGCTGTAAGAAGATAACAGCCGGCAGCCGTGGCCCACTGGTTAGCACTCTGGACTTGTAACCGGAGGGTTGCCGGTTCCAGTGGGCCACGGCTGAAGTGCCCTTGAGCAAGGCACCTAACCCCTCACTGCTCCCCGAGCGCCGCCATTGTAGCAGGCAGCTCACTGCGCCGGGATTAGTGTGTGCTTCACCTCACTGTGTGTTCACTGTGTGCTGTTTGTGTTTCACTAATTCACCGATTGGGTTAAATGCAGAGACCAAATTTCCCTCACGGGATCAAAAAAGTATATATACTTATACTTATACTTATAACTTGAGCGGTAAGCTGAGAGAGTATGATATTATCAGTCGATTATTAAAATATTATTATATATTCTACAAAATAGTGTAGTAACCTAGTAACGTACTAATGGTAAATTTGCAATGTATGCTAGGTACATCCCAAGACATGCCATGGTTTGCTTGCTAGTTATCTGAGCTTATATTATTGCTATATGCAATATTTGTAAGTTAATTGTGCAAAGCTATATTCTACAGCTAGTTGATAAACCATGTACTAAGGGCAGATGATGATGAGCATGATCCTGTCTGTGTATGAGAGTGCGTGTACCTGAGTGGGGCAGGTCCTATGGGTCCAGGTAATAGGCCTAACTACCAACTATCAGCCAAATGCTGTTTAAAATTAATTTAGTCAGACTATCTCATCAATAATGCTACTTTTCAGTCATGTTGCTTGTGGTCCTAATTTTGTTATCTTACATCCGTTGCCTTCACAGATTACAAATAAAGGTTATTGATAACATGCCTCTAAAGTTTGACTTTTTGCACCATTAACCCTTTCGTGCCCGTGCCGAACATTCCATTTTTGGTGCTGGATGACCTCCTTACACAAAAAAACTTATTTCTTGAGTATAATACATACCATCAATGGGATATACATACCATTGTAATCAGAAGGGTCAGTTCTATCAAATGATGTAAAATACATATGGTAATGTTGATATAGTAATGAACAGTCTTTGAAAATCCTCTCCAAATGTATACCAAAATTCGTTAAAATTGAATTTCATTCGCATAAAAATGAATTTTCATCATATTTCTATACGAGATAGAGAAAAATATAGAGTGTATGACATGTTCAGCAAGTTGTGGGCTATTTAACAAAAAGACTGAATTGGAATATCATTAACCTTTCAAAAGTTATGATAAATTAAGTGATAAGTGTAAAAAAATGCAGGAAACGGGATTTAGAATGTTGACAGAATTCACATTCTCTTTCTCACCAAAAACATAAAAGTATGCATAAAAACTAATAATGAAGTCAGACACAATGGTTTAGATTTATTTGGTCCATAAGAATAAACCATTTATTTGTATATAAGCAAATGCTACAGTCAACAATAATGATTTATAAAAGAAAAACATGTACCTTACCAGTAATACAGGAAGTAAGTATACTGTATATTTATTGAAGATCAATTCTGAAAAGACATAGAATACATTTGATTCAACAGATACAACTTCCTTATATAAATTAGTGTAATATGAAAATGATATACATCTGTAAAATGTATTATTTATGAAAAGCTAGGAATACAATCAACTTCAACATCACTCAAAAATCAATGTGTCTAAACATTTGAAAGTGGATTACATAGAACAAGCCTGTTGAGAATAAACACATACACACATATACACACAAACTCACACACACACACACACACACACACACACACACACACACACACACACACACACAGAGGAGGATAGGGAAAGGTGGGGTGGGGAACCTGAAGGTTAAACACAGAAGACCTATGACTCATAACTTAAACGCATCCCCTTCTGTAGAATGCCAAATCTGACAGCAATTTTGTTTAGCAAAAAGCAGTCACCTACCGCTAAACTCCAGGCCATACAAGCTACTTTAGTGTTATTATGTATTGTTTTATAACAAAGCCAACAATTTTTCTTTGGCTCCTGCTGTACAGGAATATGTACTTGATGAAAAGACGACAGAGTAGTAGTTGGAGCAGCTGAAGGCGAGGCTGAAATTTTTGACGGAAATGCCTGCCAGCTGTTGTGATAGATTTTAAGCCAAAGTCTTTCTGGCTGTAGCTACCAAACCTAGGTTCAACACCAGATTCTGCATTGCCAAACTTGAAATAATAAGAAACTACTGAAACAGCAATGTCAATGGAGAAAAAGTGTACACAATATGTATTTCTCATTTGGTCAACGCCCCTGATCCCTTCAGAGACTTGGTTCCCAGTAGTAATGGATATTAGGGAGGGAAGTGAAGTCCCATGTCAATGATCAATCCCAGAAAACTGTGAAACTCTTCTGGGGTCTCTTAGATCCCATGCCCCTGCACTGTGTGTTTGCATCTGACTGGCCTACTAAGCACAACCTCCCACCCGTTCCGGTTGGTAAAACCACATATGCCTGGGACAACAACATAAAAATCAACATAACAAGTCTATTTCACAGTGTTTTAGTGGCAGTCTACACCACCCTATGCACGCCACCTAAATCTATACCTTCTTCCTCCATCCTCACATGGTCTTCAACATTGTGAGCGCAAGCTCATCAGCAGTCAGCTACCTCTTCAGGCCTGCAAGGAGGTCTGTGTAGGTCTTGTCATCCTCCATCTGAAACAACAAAATCATACAAATGTAATACATTTATTAAGTTAAAAAATAAAATCACAAAACTACAGATGTGTGCGTGTGTGCACATACATACACAAGAAGAGGTAGCCTAAACTATTGAAGCATTTTGAGTAACTCAAAAATATTTAGAAGTATGAAAAGTCATTTTATTACACATGGGTTTAGCTACCCTAAATCTGATTGCCTGGCTGGCATTAAGATAAAGACAGATTACATTTCACCTAGTAACTAACTGCTTAAATGCAATAATGACATTTCTGATATAATATGTGATTTCACATCATGTTTTCTATAAAACTACATATTGAGAAGAGTAGAATATCAAGTCATGCCATCTTAGAAAATGTTGAGACAAGCATGTCTGATGTTTGTCATTTAGAAGCAAGGTAAAACAGTTCACTACAAACTGCCTAGCGAGGTAACAACCCGATGAGAGGCAATACGTTAATTAGCACTACATTTCTGACAGAATCCGTGATTTCACATCTTGTTTTCTACAACTACATATTGAGAGGAGTAAAAATATCGGCTCAACTTATTTCATGTAAGAGAACGCAACTTAGAAACGCGAAGCCCATTGATTTATTCAGCTTTGGTATGCTATACTGACTTGCCAATATAATGCTTACCTAACAAGCAAATTGGTACTAGAAAACAAACTTACTTACAGGTTATATACTAACAGGTTTTTAAATGAAATTGTCAAATGAAAATAACTGATATCAAAAGCAAACGAGAATACTGCAAGCAGTTCAGAGTAATGCAGCTAGCTAAAGTTACATGAGGATGCACTTAGCCCCCCGCTATGCCATAATGTTGACGCTGATGAGAAAGCATATTACTGTCAAATAACATGATTTTATGAATACAAATTAAGATTAACCATAACTAGAAACAATGTAAAATATATATTACCTCAGTTTATCCAGCTGTGTGGTTTCCAGTCGAGGTAAACTCCAACGAAGTGCAGGTGGCATCTGGCGGTCCATGTTAAAATGTACGACTGAAGTGAAAAGTTTTTTTCACGACTCATCTTCAAGTATCCAAAACATTTTGGCGCCATAAACCCCTTAACCAATCATATCAAATTGAAGCTTATGTTGTCAGCATTACGGGGAAGATTTCAGAAATAAAATCAGTCATTGGACAGCTGAGATATTAGATGATTGGTCATCGTTAAAATTTTAACGAAATTAGAACGGTCGGGCTTGTAAGGGTTAATACTTATCGGCAACTAGTCATCATATCTTCGGCTCCATAATACACATGTTAATGCTCAATACTACATACACTGCGTTCTAAATTATTATCCAAATTACATTTTTCTCAGATTTTCCTAAATAGTTGATGCAAATGACAGTCAGCATAATTTTCAAGTCATCAACCGTTAATCAGCGCCATGGACACACCGCAGATTGCGAACGCTGTCAGACCCAAGTTTCCGTCGTATTTATCAATCGTTCAATCCTTAGTGTAATCTGCGCCTTTCTCTGCCTTTCTCCTTTCTCTTATTTGAGTATATTTCAAATTTTATTGAACAAACCTCCCAATGATAACAGTATTTTGCACTGTTCCAAATTATTATGCACAACAGAGTTTCAAGACATTTTATAGGTTGTAAAGAACTAAAAATGGTAATTTGTTGAATTTGCAGCATTAGGAGGTGATATAAATTAAATCAAAAGTTATTTCAATCAAAAACATCTTAATAGGCCAAGTTACATGTTAACATAGGACCCCTTCATTGATATCACCTTCACAATTCTTGCATCCATTGAACGTGTGAGTTCTTGGAGAGTTCCTGCTTTAATGTCTTTGCAGAATAGCCTCCCAGAGCTGCAAGAATGTCAGAATAGCCTCCCAGAGCTGCTGCTTGGATGTGAACTCCCTCCCACCCTCATAGATCTTTTGCTTGATGAGGCTCCAAAGGTTCTCAATAGGGTTGAAGTCAGGGGAAGATGGGGGCCACGCCATGAGTTTCCCTCCTTTTATTATGCCCATAGCAGCCAATGACCCAGAGGTATTCTTTGCAGGATAAGATGGTGCATTGTCATGCATAAAAATGATTATGCTATGGAAGGTATGTTTTTTTTTTTGTACCACGGAAGAAAGTGGTCAGTCAAAAAACTCTACATACTTTGCCGAGGTCATTTTCACACCGTCAGGGACTCTAAAGGGGCCTACCAGCTCTCTCCCCATGATTCCTGCCCAAAACATGACTCCGCCACCTCCTTGCTGACGTCTCAGCCTTGTTGGGACATGGTGGCCATTCACCAACCATCCATTACTCCATCCATCTGGACCATCTAGGGTTGCACGGCACTCATCCGTAAACAAAACTGTTTGAAAATTAGTCTTCATGTATTCCTGAGCCCACTGCAACCGTTTCTGCTTGCAAACTTCTTGAGGATCCTACACCTTGAGCTTCCCAGGACTCCAGAGGCACCAGCAGCTATAAATACCTGTTTGCTGCTTTGTAATGGCATTTTAGCAGCTGCTCTCTTAATTCTATGAATTTGTCTGGCAGAAACCTTCCTTTAGGGTATGTTCAGACTGAGGGCCAGATTGGAAGGAGCTGAAAGTGGCAGATTGCGTTTGTCATGTCATGCATATGCATTCATAGGAGGATCCAGGGGAAAGTGGGAGTTTAGCATAAAAAAGATGGGAAGGGAAGAGTAAAGAGCGCCTAATTATGTATTCCGCGGTATGTACAGACTGCTCCTGAAAGCGCACGTCTATTCTGCGCCTAAATACTTACACCTTGTAAAAGCAGGTGTTAATCCAAACTGCAGTTCAATGTGTCAATAAGAGAACCTTTCAAAGACAACAGAATCGCTATTTAGAGCACCAGTTTTTGTGGTGAAAGTATTTGTACTACCAAAAGCAACCTCAACTTTCGTTGGCCTTTCGAATGTCTTACTTTCACTTTCACTTTCACTTTCACGTCATTCACTTAAACTTTCCTACTTGCTAGATTTGACTAATCTTCCATAGCCTACGTGCACAAGTAGTTTGAGTAGAACTACTGATCTTCATTATCTCCGCTTGTTTACATCTTATCATGTATGGTATTATTTCATGATCGCTAAACGTTTGATTCTTTTTAATGTTGTCATCAGTTAACTTCATTCAACTGCGCTTGTATTTAGGCACTGCCATTCAGTTGTGGACGTTCGTAAAATTGCGTTTATGGGCGGAGAAAGGCAGAGAAAGGCGCAGTTTACAGTAAGGATTGAACGATTGATAAATACGATGGAAACTTGGGTCTGACAGCGTTCGCAATCTGCGGTGTGTTGTCCATGACGCTGATAACGCTACGTTCGCAAATGTACGTACAGCTGGCCCTAAGTGTCTTTTTTTGCAGCTGCCGGCGTCCGTCTTACATTATAATCCTATGGAGTAGACCGTGCTTTCAAAAAAGACGTCGGCTTCTTTTAAACCGCAACCGTCTTTTTCTGCAGCTCAGAAGTTGAGAAATATTCAACTTCTAGCGGAAAAACGCCATACGGCATGCTGTCTTTTTTACAGCTAACCAATCACAAGCGGATTACCAAGATCTGTGGTTTCCATTGACAACAAGTAAAAAATGGAGAAGGTGACAGAACACTGGTCGAGAGACTCGTTTTAGTGTCTGAGTATAGGGAATTGTTTGACATGACTTCACAACTTTACCACAACATACCAAAAGCAATAGCCAACCCCAATTTTTTCTTCTGCGATATTTTGTATCCACACGTAACGTTAGTTACTTTGCCTATCGCAAAAAAAAACCCCAGCTTCCGGCTGCTTTTTGGAACAGATTTTTTTTCAAACTGAAAAAACGGTCTGCATAACTTCTTTTGTCAGAAAAAGACGCTAAGTCTGAACGTACCCTTATTATGCTTTTGTCTGCACAAACCCGCCTGTGCTCTGAATCAGCGACAAATTTCTTCACAGTACGATGATCACTCATACGTTTTCGGGAAATATCCAATGTTTTCATACGATACCAAAATTATGACTTTGATACGATACCTGCCATAAATATCTCGATACTGAAACGATACCACGGTGAAAATCTATCTGGAAAAGAAAGGACGCAGACCTCCTCCAAGTGTATTGAGCCATTTGTGTTGAATTTGGTGCACTTTTGTAGTGTGCAGGTCAATTCTGGGTTCTAAACTTCCTACATAATTCTTTTTTTTAAGAATTAATTGTTTTCAATTTATTGATATTTATAGTGTTATCACCATTGCCATGGTCTCAAAACACTTAAACAATTTAAATATTATATAATTAAAATAAAACAAAATTATAAATTAAAATTTGTATAGTGGAATAAAACAGTTGGAATAAAAACATGAATGAGTAAATACGTAAGACAAAACATACAATAAACAACAATAAAAACTGTATGAGACAGTAAAGACCGTACATATCCCCTGGTAAATATGAACAATAAAGCAGCAGAGTCAGTGAAGCAAGGGTGATCAAAGAGCTAGTGGTTGACCAAAATGTTGAGAAAAAAGAAAGGGTTTTACTCTGGATTTAAAACAGTCCACAGAGCCCGCCTCTCTGACATGTAAAGGGAGGCTATTCCAAAGTGTAGGTGCACGATAGGCAAATTACCTGTGTCCAGCTGATTTCTTATTTACAGATGGAACAATCAGATGGCCAGCACTCATAGAGCGCAGAGCAGGGCTTAAGGAGTTCACTCAAGTAAACAGGTGCAAGATTATGCAAGGCTTTGTATGTTAAAAGAAGGATTTTAAAATCAGATCTGGCTTGTACTGGCAGCCAGTGAAGAGAAGCTAGGACTGGTGTAATGTGACTGTATTTCTTCACTTACATTAAGACTCTCAGTGTTCTGGACAAGTTGGAGGCTTCGTGTTGTACTTGCTGTGAGACCAGAGAATAAGGCATTGCAATAATCAAGTCTTGACGATACAAAAGCATGAACCAGTGTTTCGGCATCACGGAGAGATGACATGGATCTAATCTTAGAAATATTGCCTAGATGGTAGAAAGCGGATCGAGTGACCGCTTTGATATGGGGCTGGAAAGTAAGATTAGAGTCAAATGTAACACCAACATTTTTAACAGTTGGGCTCTCAGAGATAATGCAGTTGTCAATTTTTACAGACAGATCATCCGGCAGGTTATTACTCCTAGTTAGTAGTCAGTAAAATGGTAATTTGATTAAGTAAATGTGATTAAGTCCTTTATTGTTTGTTATGGTTCATTTACATTGTGTTGTGTTTTGGCAATAAAGTACCTTTAAATAGCCAAAGTAGGCTAGATCAAGGTGTTGAAATTACTGCATGCATCACTGAATGCTATGCAGAGGGGTCTAATCTTTAGGCCATCTGATGTAGGCTACCCTAGGCCTTCCGTGTTTGTGGGATTTCTTTCACAGTTGCAGGAAAAAGTGAAGATAGTCTTCTTTGCTCCCAGTGTAGGCTACAAGTTCGACGTTCCAACCAGGTCTTCGTCAGATAGGCCTACACCATTACCAGTTGCAATGTATCTGTGTACATTACGTCTATTTCTTTGATAACATTATTTGCTACCACGTAATAATAAGTGCTATTATTATTAGGACTATTAACACGCTGTAGTGGTATTATATGCTGTGGGCTTTAATTTCGGACATTTCGGGCAATAATTATTGAACAAATTGCAGTCTACATGCCATGACAAACATAGTAGACAAACATTACCTAGCCTGGGTGCCAGTCCGAACTTAGTCCCGCCCACAATGTTTGAGGTCGGGAAGTTCGGTCTGGCATTGATCCATAGTGGCGCGAGTATGCTCGCCCAAAAGCTGGCAGGCCAATGAAATTGTCAGGGCGGGCTTTATACGATGATGGACAGATGCTCAACAGTAACGTAATCAACCACATCACCAAAGAGCACTTGGGTTGAATTCGTTTACAACAACGATGGCTGCCGCTGGAGAATTGAGATGTAGATTCTGCTATCAGGTCTGTTCTAGAAGATGTCGACAGCGAATTAATTTTAAAAGAGGAACAGAGTAACGGGATCAAGGCATTTGTTGATAAGAAATATGTTTTTGCCGAAGCAACTGAAATGGGCATCACGGCGATGCAACTCGGCGTGCACGACGAGGTGGAAATAGCCAGCAGTCGTTGCCAGATCCTTTTTTGAAGCCCGGAATCCTGGCTGCTGAACAACAAGTGGAGGGACATGCTAGGCTCCGATGTTTTTCAAGCCAACGTAATGGGTATCGTCGTGGACGAAGTTCATCTACTTACAAATGGTAAGAGAATCTAACTGTCTGACTTAGTAAATAACTCCCAATGTCGTGATATGAATCCCATGCTGTAAACATAGTAGGTATCATTGTACGTTCGCTAACTCAGACTTGGTACAATCATAACGTTAGTGTGATTGTAGCGAACTAGCTGTTAAAATATTCTAATGTAGGTTACTGTTTTATTTCTATCAGTGGTCTGGCTGCAAAAGGGCAGACGCCATTTCGCGACAGCTTCGCCAAGTTGGGGGACCTTAGATCCTTAGTTAAAGCTGCTAAGTATGTACAAAACAGACTTCCTGCATGTTCAGTCTTCGATGTTTTCTACACTTAGTGTAATTCACCACTTTAATTGAAATCAGTTGCATTACAGGAACCTGTCCACTTCTAAACACTAACCACTCTCCCCCAAAACCGCTTTTCCATTTGCATTCTCACTGGCCAAGTGGCCATAGGAACTGGTTGCCCATTCAGATGCAAATTGTCCATTCATTTGGGTGTTGCTTTATGTACTCAAGCACCATACCCATATTGGTAGTCACTGTACCCCTTATAAGTGATGTATTCTTTTTAGATGTCAGTACAGTCATTAAAAAGTACTAAATGATACTACTCATAATTTCTTATTTTTACTGTTACTTATTGGTTGCTTTTTTGTACAGCTATATATTCCAGGTACACCTGTGCTGGCATTGACCGCTTCTGCTGATCGGGAATCCAGAGCCAGGGTTATGAAACAGCTTCAGATGGACAATCCAATCATTTTGGCTCTGAGCCCAAACAGAACAAACATCAGACTGGGTCTGATTAAAGTACCTGGCCATACACTGGAGTGCCTACACTGGATTGTGAGGGATGTTAGTACAAAGCTTGACCCAGCAGTTAAGACGGTACTTTATAATGGAGTCACTAGTTGTCTGCGGAAAGCTTTGTACTGCCATTTTGAGGAACAGACCACATCTGAAGGTTGTGGGGAGCTAATCCCCAAATATGAACACTTTCAAGGGGAGGTTTCATTACACCACAAACACAGAATAGTCACACCTAAAGGCACACTTTTGATCAGGGAACTGTTACAAACTTACAGGAGTAGTTTACTTCAGGACCATACAAACATACCACTTTACACAGTCGACACAGCCTGCACTGGTTTTGGAGATAAACTCATTGATCGGTTTTAGAACAGTGCACACAGATATTTGACCTGGACTTCATTATCCATAATTTCCCTACATACAAACTGGAACATGCAAAAGAGATACTATGAATGATGCATGAGGTTTTTGATGACATCAAACAGAGTCAAACTAATTTGTTTGATGACAGTGTTGTTCAGGATGACCGTGTTCAGGTTGACATGGATTACACTGGTTACTTTGATGATGAGGATAAGATACAATCATCACCAAGTAACTTGGAATCAGGCTTGTCAATGTTGAAGATCTCAGACTAGCTTCAAATTCAGGCTCAAGCTTCAGGGTCTTGTTGTTGTGCAAATGCCTTTTTTTTTTTTACCTCTGTTACATTAATATTTTTGAATAAAATTAAAATGGTTTATACTTCTCTACTGGTTGGTGATGTTTCTGCATTTAAAAGACAAACAATAAGAGATGTCAATAAAGATTTTTAATATCTACACATAATAGGTAATGTTTGAAGATATACGCTGAACTTTGAACATACAACCAATAAGAAAACACACAAAAATGTTTTCAAGAATGTGGATACTACTAAACTATTATATGAAAACACAATTATTTACATTGTCATTTATGAAAACAATATTTACAAATTAACATCACCATTTACAGTTCACATTTACTTAATTATTTAAATAGGCACATTTTGCCAGTCCATTATTTTGGACTTCATCCACATCTCCTGGTAATTCAGCTTTGCCAATAAGTTTCTCTTGAAATTCGGGAATGCATGATACTGCCTGCCTGGGTGATTTTTGTTGGGAAAGTTGTGTCTCCCTGAAAACGTTTACCAGTGTTAAAACGTCCTCCTGTTCTCGGGCCATGCGATTTGTTTGCTGTGTTGTGGAGTTGTAATCCTAAACGGATAACTTGATCGTATATGCATTCACCTTTACTGTTTCTCTCAAAAATGAGGTCCGTGTGTTGAAGAACTCCGTGTATCCTTACATTATTTTTACAACACCTGCGAAAATCGCTCACACTCATCTTCTTCTACTTCTTCCAGCGTGCAGTTAAGTTCTGTTGACATCAACTATGCGTCGCTTAACATACGTCACACACTCCGTTGCTCTGATTGGTTGTAGGTCTATCCAATTGAGTGCAGAGGCATTTTTTTCCCTGGTTCGTTTGAAACACGCCCCATTATCACAGCTCAATGGAGCAGTATCAGACTCAAATTCTGACTAGAATTGAGTATGACTACGTCAGGCTAAACATTACCAGTAGTACTGACCGAATATTAAATAGATTGTTTGCAAGTTATGGTAATGTTATAGGCCTACTAGCGTGAACATTGCGTTTTCATCACGTTAGCACACTATGATCAGTCGTTATGTCTCGTCAAAATTCACTGGAAGGTTTGCTTTATCCCAGAAAACCATAGGCTACTCGTTTCAGTTATACTAAAACAAGCTATACTAAAACTGAAGGGATGAACTTGGAACTAATCATGTAGTGGTGTTTTCTATAGCCTATTCGTGAACCTGTCGTTCGTTGAACTCTTTAAAAATGTTGGGATATGTCTGCGAGGTGCGCTAAGTTATATGCGTAGCCTACTGCTTTTGAATGGCTTTGAAACATATTTTACAAACTGTGTACCTGATGGCTTGCCCTCACTATCCGCGATGTATCCGAAATAGTTACAGATTTCACTTCACCTTTTGTTTTATCCACAAGCCGAGGACTGTCGGCAAAGAACTATGTTGACGTTGGCTGCGCACTCATTCACTCATATGCCTGGCTGCTTGACACGCCCACTTGCCTATGCGTGCAAGGAGCATGGAGAGTGGGAGCAGTCCACACAGACACACAACGTTATTATTTTAATAAAGTATCGATTCTGAAAACGTCGGAAATTGTAGCGTTTTTTGCGTGAAGGCATTGTGATACCTTTCTAGTACCGATACACCGTGCAATATAGTGCACACTTTTCAGCAGCAGAGAGATCCTTTTTCTTTCCCATATTGCTTGATTTGCTGTGGCATGCTTAATAATGTGGAACATCCTTCTTAAGTAGTTTTCTGACAAGTAGTTTTCTCAAGTAGTTTTCTTGACAGGGTCAAGTTGTTGAACTGGCACCACTGTGCTATATGATTCAGGTAGACATGTTCGTTGTTGTTGCTGATCAGAGCCACCACCACTGTGTCACCTGCAAATTTGATGATGAAGGTGTGACTGCTGCTGGCTGCTGGTTGTACAGCAGGGGGCTCAAAACACAGCATTGGGCAGGCACCTGTGCTGATGGATAATGTGCCAGATGCCAGACCACACACTCTAACCAGCTATGATCGGATAGTGAGAAAGCTGAATACCCATTTGCACAGTGAGGTGTTCAATCTAAGAGTCCTCATCTTTGTGACCAGAGTGAGGGGGTCTATGGTGTTGAAAGTTGAACTATAATCAATGAACAGCATGCGCACATAATTCCCCTTCCCTCCCTCCAGGTGGGTCAGGGTGGTATGCAGAAGGTTGGTGATGGTGATATCTGGACCTGTTTATAAGCAAATTTGGTCATTCCATGTGAAATCACCCAGTGGCTGAAAGGTCACCCTCTCTAAAAAAAAAAACCTGAAAAAAATCACATATGAATAAATCTTAAATAGTATATCTGTATCACTAATGGTCCCAAAACCACAGCCTTTGAAGCTTCAAGTCATTTTAAGCATTGTGGTGAACAATCCTTTTTGCTCAACTTCCAACATTATTGGCTCTTTTGGTATTTCACACACATCACACTTTATATATAAGTTAAATGACAGCCTCAGAACTAACCAGAGAAGTGAATTGCTCTGAGAGACTATTTAGTGCATCGGGACTGGCAGAAGGGGGATGGTAAACACCCACAATAATCAGAGAATAGCCACCAAATTTTTTGAATTTGTATCTATCTATCTATCTATCTATCTATCTATCTATCAAATTGTAATGCTAATACAGGTAGAAAATAAATCAAACTGACTGACGGACAGAAGTGGAGACACTTACAGAGGAGCTTAAACTGTTTTACAGCATAAATAGCTATGCCACCACCCTATTTAACTCTGTCAGCTCTGAAAATGTTACAACCATCAAGCATAATATCTCAGTCAGAGTCAGCAACATTGATATTCAACCAAGAATA
This sequence comes from Alosa alosa, assembly GCF_017589495.1. Lineage (NCBI taxonomy): Eukaryota > Metazoa > Chordata > Actinopteri > Clupeiformes > Clupeidae > Alosa > Alosa alosa. The sequence goes on along the minus strand of NC_063196.1, from coordinate 606,825 downwards.
TGAAATTACAATGATTTCAGGATCGTAGTTATTAACCCACATTTTTAGAATGTCCATCTATGGCAAAAGTCTCCTAGCATTTATGTGAACAAAATCAAGCCCTTTATATGTCTTAAAATTATGTGACAAGTCCGATATAGCATGTACACCCAAGGGATGATCTCCAACATCAGACAAGCGCTCACCAGCAAGAGTTACTGTTCTATGAGTTGGCCTGTTTAAAAGTGCCTTTTTGTTCATGTTCAATTTGCAATCGCAAGGGGCAGACCTTTGGCAGATGAAATTATGACTAGATGGCATGAAAGAGCCAGTAGCAGACCTACGCTCTGGTAAGTCACGCTGATCTGTCAATTGCCATTGATGGGCACCATGAAAATCAGTCGAGGGGCTGTACATCAGTGTAGGGACACAGGGATACAGCTGGATGGCATCCTCTGTTGTCAGCTTGATGACAGTGCTGCTAGGGCTTTAAGCAAATTTGTCTTGATGAGATGTCTTAAAATAAATAAAGCTCTTATTAAACTGAGTCAAAATGATCTCAAAAGAAAGCATTAGGTAAAACCAAAAACAATACCAACTAGAATTTTATTTAATTAATTAGATTATTAATAACACTTTTTTTTGGGAGTCACGTGGGACCGCTGAGGGAGATGGCTGCCTAGAACTTTCCTCCTGACTAAAATCCTCCTATTTTCATGTACATTCGATAACAAAAGCTTATATTTTAAGTTACAACGAAGTGTAAAGTGTAGTATAACAAGTGTGTGCGAGTGTCTATTTTGCGTCTTTTCCGTCCCCTCATGGCAAATACGTCGAAGAGAAGAACAGCTAAGCAAGGAATAAACTATGCTAGTATGGCTAGTGGCACTACATAGGATCCAATTCAGCCAGTGTTCCCAGCCTGGCAATGGATGCTATAGCCGGACTTCAGGCTACTTTGGAGAAAACAATGCATGAGATGGTTCAGGTTAGTGGCATACTTAAAGAGCTACAACAGGATGTTTCCCAAGTTAAGAGAGTACAAGCTAAAACCAGCATGGATATTACAGCCATATATGAACGACTGGATGAGGCAGACGGTCGAATTATGGACTTGGAAACTGAACATACTAGGCTGGCCACTGAATTAAAAAGAGCAAAGCATTGTGAGGAGATGAGAGAGCAATGCAAAATGTAGAAAATAAGGATAGACAACTGAATTTGCGGATGGTTGGATTAAAGGAAAATGAGGGTGAACATTTGAGGGAGCTAACTCGTCAGCTTATTGAGGACGTTCTGTGAGTGAAGCTAGCTGACAATGAGCTACAGCGGGTGTATCGACCAGGGCCATCTCGGACGGATGAGGAGTCCCCTCCGCGACCGGTCGTCATGAGATTTCACTCTCTACTGGAGAGGGATCGAGTGATGGCCGCCGTTAAGGGGAAATACAAGAGCAAGAATACACTGAAATGGGAAGAAGCCAAGATCCCAAACTTTCCGGACGCGACAAAAGCTGTGACTGAGAAGAGGAGGAAATTCACTGATGTTCGGAAGAAACTTCAAGCGATGGACATTCGATTTACACTCGCCTACCCAGCAAAACTTAAACTTAAGCAAAAAAAGATAGACTTAGGTAATATTGTTGTCAAAATCTTAACCCAGATTCGAACTCTTGAACAGGGGACTGGTAACTGCTGTGCAACGGCGGCTGTCATCTACCGGCCTTATGCGCCAGAAGTATGTGCAGGTTTTGAAAACTAGCATTAAACTGGATTCGATCCCGCAAAAGCAACACACGCGTGACTCTCCATCCTGATTCCCTACTCCCTTTTAAAAATCATTGTTTTATTGCAAACACCATTGACATTACAGAAAATGCAACACTACAACGACATGCACAAGAATACTACATCGGACAAACAGATGTACATTACACAAACACATACTGTAACTTTAACAAGACATCACATTGACATGGCTTACACACATAACATTAATAACAGAAAGGCTAAGGATGATTTGCGTCCAGGATGATTACAGATATGATTATCAGGGATGAAATTGATGACCGGAATGACAAGAAGGGGGGCTGGGGGGGGGGGGTGCGGATGGTAGCTCTGAGAGTGTGAATGAGGTGGTGTTGGGATGGGGGTGTGGGTGGGGGGGTAAGGGGTAGTGAGGATGTAAGTGTGTGTGTGTGTGTGCATATGTGTAAGGTTGGCTTGCTGTTGGGCCAGGAGGAGAGAAGCTGGAACACAGAGAGGGAGGGTTTCAGAGGAGAGGAGTTGTAATTATTCTGTTAAAGATGAGTGTAATAATAAGAATAACTGATTGCCTGACTGATTGACAACCTGGGCACCCATTAATGGCCACAGTTCCACCCAGCCCCGGCAGTTATGGCGATGAGCTGATAGAGAGGAGGACCTGCGTGCCACCCAGGCCCCCATCATATGCACACGTCCCCCACTACCACGACCAACCACACCTCGCCCCCAGATCTCCATCCAACACGCCACTCTTGACCTAAATATGTATGTGAATGGCTAGGTTGAGAGCTCTATCTAGTGTGTAGCATTAAAAGAAGTGGGCATGCATGGTGAATATCTGTCAGGATTATCTATGGTGGGCATGCATGGTGAATATCTATCAGGATTTCCCCATGCACACTTACCCTGTGTAAGATGTATGCCTCCTCTGTAATGTGTGCATTAAAATAAGTGAGGTATGCAGATAGACACCTGATGAGGTATCTACCTGCACTCACCCTTACCCTAGTCTGTTTTGTGGTTTTGTTTATGTTTTATGAATGTCAGAGTAAGCCTGCTGTGTGCTTCCAGAACAAGGCATGTGCATGAGCGTATGAGGAGGGTGCACAACGGGGGCCCAGGGCCAATAGATAACCCACAGTACCCAACCAATGCCAAACCCACACAGCGACCCGCCAGGACCGAGTCTCCCAAGCCATCCAATGGGGCCCCGGCATAATAACGATGAGAGAGTGAAATTAGAAAAGTTATCAGAGGCATAATAACGATGAGAGAGTGAAATTAGAAAAGTTATCAGAGATGTAAATAAAAGGGGGAGGGGAAGAAGGGGATGCTATTTATTTGCTATTAATAATAATAATAATAATAATAATAATAATAATAATGATGATGATGATGATAATAACAATAATAGTTCCAGCTACCATCCCCTGCCCAGTGTTCGAGGATATGTGTATCTGTTGATGAAGTGTGTTGGTGTGGAGATGGATCTCAGGCAAAGAGGGTCAGGACTGTAGGTAGGTGATAAAGGGGTACCAAGGAGAGGTTGTATCCTGAGTATTGATTACGTTTGTAGTTGATAGGTTTTCTAATGATATATAGTCTGTTAACAAGTTTTTCCAATGAGTGATGTGAACATTGTTCCTAGATTTCCAGTTCACGAGGATTGTTTTCTTGGCGATAGTCAGCGCTGCCAGCAGTTTTTTATTGCAAGAGTTGCTTAAATTGACTGTGGATGTATCACCAAGTATGCATAAGGAAGGGGATGCTGGGATGTGACAGCCAAAGAGAGAGATGTTGTGACACTCACCCAGAAGTGGTTGATTGGAGTGCAATGTCAAACCGCATGGATGTATGTGTCTGGGTTATTTTGTGTGCAGTGAGAGCATAGATCCGAACCAAACCCCATTTTAGCCAATTTATGTGCAGTGAAGTGAAATCTGTGAAGAACCTTGTAATGTATTAGTTGTAGATTACTATTCTTTGTCATGAGGTAGATGTTTTTGCACATTTTGGACCAGAAGTCGGCACCAGGAGTAATTGATAAGTCTGATTCCCATTTGTGATATGGCAGGCAAATTGTTTTTTTTCTGAACGAGATATAGTTTTGTAAATTTTTTTGGGAGAGGGAATATTAAGCAGCTCTGAGATTGGTGGGAGAATGTCAAGGTTAGCTGTCTGGATGTTAATTTTTCCTAGGATAGATGATTTAATTTGCAGGTATTGTATGAAGTGTTTACTCTCGATGTCGTGCTTCTGGACCAAACAGGAAAATGAGGCCAGATTATTGTCTTGAAGAATGTGTTGAAGGTGAGTGATACCCTTTCCCATCCATGTGTGAAAGTTAAGTGTTTTTTTTATTGACGGTGAAATCTGGGTTATTCCAATCAGGGCATAGTGCTGGAAGTGTGGGGCCTCTAGTCCTCCCAGTGCTTTTGGTTTTTGGAGAGTGGTGAGTTTGATCCTTGGGGTCTTATCTTTCCAGTAGAATTTAGTGATTAATGAATCGAGAGACTTAAACCAGAGTGGGGTGGGCTGGGTTGGAATCATAGAGAGTAAATAGTTTATTTTGGGCAGTATTGTCATTTTGATTACTGAGATTCTGCCCATGATGGATAATGGGAGGTTCTTCCAGCGTTGAAGGTCATCATCTATTGAAGTGAGTAGAGGGGAATAATTTAGGCTAAATAAGTCTGACAGCCTGGGGGAGACTTTTATCCCTAAGTAAGTGATATAGTTAGTGTTCTGCCCTTCAGGCATTTCATTTGAAGTTAATGCTTTTAATTTTGTACAAATTCAGTTTCATCCAGACTTTTATTTTGATGTTTGTATTTTTTGGGCTGTACAGGAAGTAGGCAGGAAAATAGTTTAGATCACGTTAGAATTTGTGTGTGAAAAAAAGCTAGAAACGGCAGGTTGATTAAAGTGCAGACTGTCATTACCCCAGAGAAACTGCTTCTTACATGTTGATTCCCCAGCAGAGGCATCGCTTGTATGTATCACATCTTTGTTGTAGCTAAGTTAGATCGTTAGTATGTTAATTTCATGAGGTAAAAAAAAACGCTATAAGGTTATAAGGCTAAAAACTATGGATGCTAGTTTCAACATGTGGATGCCTTCAGGATAATGTTAGCTCTAGGAAATGTTAATAGTTAACTTTACATGTGATTTCTATACTTAAGGTATTGTTCATGGAAACTAGGTGACTTGACTAATTGCAATACTTTGCTGTTTGTTTTCTAGTTTCACTCTCTTTCGTTATTTGATCTTTTGATCTTATCAATGTGGATTCAGTACAATGTGAAGAGTGAAAATAAATCTGCAAACAAGAATTTAAGGCATTCTTCATGTTCATGAATAGAAGAGAGTTTAGCTCACTGTCTAGTTGGAGTTAGCACACCTCACCGAGGACAGTACAGTTAGTGCAGAGTGGAATAGGTGAAGAGTTGGCCATCACATCCCAGCTGTTGGGATGTAATGGGAGAATTGCAGATTTATTCCAATTGATTGAGTATTCAGAAATTTTAGAGAATGTGTCAATTAGTTTGATGGTTTCTTTTACTGATGTTGTGGGGTCTTGAAGAAAGAGAAGAACTACTTGCAGATCTACTTCAACCCAAAGATTCCCTACTCTTTGAGCCAACTAATATGTTACGCGAATCAATTAACTATTGTAGGCTACCATTAATTAATAACGTAGGCAACACCCAGGTAACATCTTGTCCAGGCTATCTGAAACAAGGGGTTGCCTCTCATCTACAACAACTGGTTACCTTGGGCTGCTACAGTCGTCAGTGCACTGTGCACAGTAGGCCTATGCTACTCTTTGTAGTTGATCAACTAAATAAAATATGTATTTGGTGATGACGTTATTGTAGGCCTAGTAGACCTAAATTCTGAGAAATGAAATGGTACGAGAAACGATCTACATAGCGCACCAGACCACGATGTCTTCAAGGGTTGAATGAAGGGAGTGAAAATTAGTGTATTTTTCAAGTCAATAAACATTCTTAATTTTCGAATGTCTTTGTCAGGGAACATCTGACTTTTAAAAACCATAGGCCTGGTAGTCGCTCAGACAAGGAGTTATAAGATAAAGGCAATACCATTTGTGTCACCTAATGCAGTTCAGTGAATTAGCAAGATACCATCAGAAGCCAACAATCATAAAGCACCTGTGCGCGCGCGCTCTCTCCCCTGCGCTGTCTGCGTGTTGTAGGCTATATTTGCATGAGTTCTTTCTATCTGCTTTCCTTTTGTGAGTTGCGACCACCTATAGACGTTCTATGAGGTAGCTGTGTCACAAAACAATACGCTTTGTCAGACAACTTTTAAAATGATATTCAGGGCTATATACAATTTAAACATTCGGGGCTGAAGGCCCGACAAAGCCTTGCGTTAATTCTTCAGGTGGGAAGTGTCAGGAATTTTCATACGAGAGACGCTCTCATTGGTGGTTAGTATATGGAGTAGGGAATTGACAGCAACATATCCAATCACATTATGAGAGATGCTGAATTTAACATAAACTGCGATGTTTGTTTGATTTTAAATTAATGTAAATTTAGCCAGGACTGTAAGCTGGCACACGTGGGTGCTCGATGTTTTCAGTGGGTGCCCGAGAGACGGAGCACCCACGGTATCTCGCGGTTGCATCCATTTCAAACATTCAATGTGAACGTCTGGGATTGGGGAGAGCACTAAATGCTCTTCTGAATAAGCACGAAGTCAAGCCTTTAAATGAAAAACACTCTTTAATAATCAAAAAAATAAACGCTAATGAAGTAAACTTGTGACCATCAAAAATCGTTTATCGCCTGTAACTCCGTGATAACAGGACGTAACAGGAAGGCATTTGGCTGAGCAATTAACTGAGGTTAATAAGCTCTATTTTTTGTCCAAATAATGTCTGTCTATCATCGTTGCACTCGGAGAAAACCAGAATGTTTAATTTGTCCTGCGTTTCTTCTACGGCAGCAAACGGGATTCACTCGCCGTTAACCAAATATTTCTTTATTAGGGCAGGGCAGGCATATTTCTGGCTATTAAATTATTTCTAAACCAGTCTGCTAAAGTCTGT